>NW_026138066.1:21592500-22050000 GCF_025592945.1 Manacus candei | reverse complement strand
CTTTGTGACAGAGATTGCATGGTTGTAGGCGCTTGAAGACTTAAACCAGGCCAACTTTGAGTGTCTTTACATTTTGGTATCAATTATTGCCTGTTTTTGACAGGAGAGCTTGGTGAGGTAGATTCTTGTTTCTTTGAATTTGGCCCAGAATTTTGATAATATTTTGAGAAGAACCCAGTCAGTAGTAGCATAGAGAAAATGTGGCAGTGTGGTGGGCTGGGATGGCTGTTGCAGACTGACATGGCCAATGTCAGCAGAGTTTTAGAGGGCAAAATACAGGATGGTAACCCACTCAATCCATTCAAGATACTTAAATCAGCCTCCCTCTTAAATCATTATAAGGAGAGGCTTTACATGCAGTTCTCACTGCAAATATTCTTTAGGAAAAACAATGCATTGTTGTGTGTAATTCTAAAGAAAGAAATTTTTTTAAGAGCAGCCACTGGAATTCTTGTGCTGACAGAAAACTATTAATTGTTAATATATATACTTTTTAGAAGTTCACTATTCAAGATTCCTGTATTACCCCTCTTCTTCTTTATTGGTCAGAACTGTAACCTTTTAGTCCCCCTTAATTTTCAAAAAATAGAAGGAAAAAAAAAGATGGAGGAATAAAAATACTTGAAGTTTAAACATTCTGAAAAGGAAGAGGTTCTCAGTGTCTTATGTTTTAGCATATATTCCTTGCTGAGTTAGTTTTGATTTTTTTTCTTTGAAATTTAATTAAAACCAATTAACTTTTCTTTGAACATTGTCATTCAAGGAAAAAATATTAAAGATATCTCCCGTGGAAAATACTAAGTTTTATCTACAACAGTTGTTTTTATCAGTTTTGGGTAAACTGGTTTATTTTGAGATACAGCATTTTTTTTTAGGTCCAAGCAAAGTAGAACAGCAACACGCAGTCACAAAAAAAAATTATGGGCTATTTGCTATCAAGTCCATCTGCTCAGAGCCTAAAGTCAGGCCTGATTGTTGCCCATAAAAGCTGGACAGTGACTATTGTCCCAGCAATGTGGGCAGTGCTGTGGAGGGGTCCCGTGCAGAGAGATAAAGCAAGAGGGGAAGAGAAACCATCAGAAGAAACCTGGGTGATGTGGGAATATGAGACAGTAACAGGAGGTGAAGGTGGGAGGAAATACTGCAGACGTTTTAAGTGTGGGCAGCTTGAATGTGGGAAGAATGAGCCAAATATTAGTTAGCTAGTGTTCAACTGCGGGAGAATTTAGCAGGCAAATCTGTGAGAAGATGGGAGAATTTGAATACCAGCTAAGAAAATAGTTTGCATCCCAGTTTTATTTAGACAGCTGCACCATAAGACACACAATAGTTTAAAAATTAACTGTGCTGCAGTGTGTATGTGTGGGTGGGTATAAATGGCAATAAAGCACAGGAGTGTGCCTTTCATACCTGTGTCTCTTAGATCTGATGCAGATGCATAACTGATATTTTCATTCTGCAAATGTCTATGTGTAGGAAGAAAATGTAGCTGGTTAAGAGGCCATAAGCAGTTTTAAAATGCTTTCTTGCAGGTCTGTATGAACTTTGTGTTTTTGAATGCTGAGTAAGAAGATATTCCCTCTATGAATGTGATTGAGGTAGCCATTAAGCTTAAAGTTCAGGCTTTAAATAGAGGACCTTTGTATAATGTTTTCTGGAAAATGAATGCTCTCCTGCAAAGTGTTGGTTTGAAATACAGGAAAGATAATGATCCATGCATATACATGTTGGATAAGTGACTGGGGTTTATAGGCTGTGTATATGAGGGCCTTCCTCTCAAATGCTGCTAAAGGTGCTGTAATTTCAATTTTCTTGCTAAAGGACAAAAAGCAGTATCTCTTTTGCAGTGTCTTCAAGAGATGAGTCTGTGTCTTATGCTGGTATTCTGTGCATACAGTGGATACAAATGGCTGGAGCAGAGTTTCAGGAGGGGGAAGTGTAAAGAGAAGTTCCCAAGACATTTCTGTTTTCAGTGTTAGGTAGTAGAAATAGCTTTTGCCTCCGGTGCAGATCCTCATGTGAGCCTGACTATGGGATGGTGGCTGGAGTATCACTCACAGGTCATACTTTGGTCAAGAAGAAGCATCAGACCTTGCACTTGGCCTGCTCTGCTCCGTAGGAGTTGGAAGATGAGGCTCATGAAGGCAACTGGGAAGCTGCACTGGCACAGGGCACAGCACCGGAGCGATGGAGGTGTGTGTCATAAGTGTCACAAGATGGGGTCCCATTTTGGGGTGGAGGTTTTGCATCTGTGCACAAAAATGAGGGCAGAAGAAAGGCGGTGTCTGGGGAAGGATGGAGGGTTTCCTGACGGGCAGAGTCAGGGTGGTAAAGGGCATGGAGCAGATGGTCTAGTTTGGGCAGGTGGGATGTGTGCAAGATGTGGCATAAATCAGGTGAGGGGACAATTTAGAGGTAAAGCAGATGTGGAAATCAGCAAGGTTCCTCCAGCTAGACAGATTGATGGAGGGAGAACAGGAGTAGAACTTGCAGTTTAATTTACAGATGAAGTCTTTGATGTTTACTTAAAGAAGATGGAGCAAGAGGAACAGTGCCATCTCTGTGAACAGTGGCAGGGAGGCAAAAGCAGGTGTCTGGCCTGTGCTGACAGGCTGGACACTAAAGGTGCTGCATTTGGAAGCTCCCAGCCTCGTATTTTCAATACATCTGCTGACAGATGATCTGAAGACAAGTTGTCTGGAAAATATCATGGAAGCTAGGTGTTTTCTCCCTCAAACCTCTCCTCTCTGCTCCTCGAGGAGGAGTGGAACAAAATGACAGCAGAGATACTGCTTGATGAACAAACTTAATTTTCAGAAGGTACTCTAGAGGTGACTGCAAGACGTTTTGAAAAGTGTAGTGTTTTACAGGATGTGCCTTTACACTAAGCAATCTCACAATGTTTGGGCTCTCAAGGAACAAATGAAGGCTGCAAGTTTAAATTCTTTGATGAAAGCTGGATGGGTTGACATGGTATGCAGCTAAAAAAAAATAAATCTTGTTATGAAGATGAGATACAATTATGTCAGTTATTGCGGCCTGAGACTTGAAGTTTCAGTGTGCAGCCTGCAAATTAATATCTTAAACAGTGATATGACAGTCATCTACAATAAAAGTAGGTTGTAAGCAGCTATGAGGTAGATGGTATACTTGCAGGGTCAAAGCCCCTCTAAAACCAGTAACATAGGATTTACATTAGCTTTTTTGTTATTTGGGGCTACTGCTTCAAGACACAAGACATCAATTTTAAGAATATTTTTTCTAAATTAGGTCTCATTTCACACCCCAGTAAGAATTTGCCTTATCTTTCTATTTTTGTTTCTGTCTGGGGAAATGCAAAAGAAATCCACTTTTCCTAAATACATATTTTCCTAAATACATGACTTGACCAAGTCCAAAGTGTTTTCATCTATGTTTTGAACAACACTTAGAAGTTGGTAAGAGCCTTTAACTCTCTATGTTCTCCCTTATTATAGATCTTCTCTAAATTCAGTGTCTCCCTGTCATAGAGCTTTCACTTTCCAGAGGCCTTAACCAGAAAGACCATAAAGTCATGGTCATTCAGACCAGGGAGGACCTCTGGAGTCCAACCTCCTGCTCCAAGCAGGGTCAACACTGAATTCAGACTGATTGTTGTGCTGGGCTTTGCCCAGCTGGGCAAGGTTGAAAACCAAGGTTGAAAAATCAAAGCAGTAGAGCTGTAGAAGAGAGGAAGCCATTAGTACTGGTAATTAAGAACAAAAGTATTTTACATTTTAATGACTTAGCATGTTTAAGCTTAGCACAGGCTCATTCTTTTATCTCATGATGCTGTGCTAAAATCATCTTGGCAAACCAGGTGGCTAAGGAGGGTGTCAGCAAAGAAGCAGCTGCAGTCTCATCATTTAGTCTCACAAGTGCCTTCCACTTCCTTATTAAGGGGGCATATAGGGCAGAGATACTATGCTAGAAGGACTCCCTGCCTCGTTTGGTAGGGCCACAGCTTGCCTTTGGAGCTTGCACTGGAACCACCCCCTCCCAACACCCACACACTCTGGTTTTCCTCTTTCTATGGCACAGTGTTTCGTGTATTGCCCCATTAAAACACTTTCCTTTGTTATAGAGTTCTCATTCCTCTTTAATTATGTCCTCCAGAGTGGCATTCAAGGATAGGTTATTTTCCTTCTTTGTAGAGGATGTGGAATAATTTTCCCAAGGCAGTTTTAACTTCCCCTTTCCTTTAGTAATCCTAGTGTTTTAAATTACTCCTTTAATCACCGTCTCAAAGTAATCACCATGCAATAACCTGTCCTGCGATTCTGACTCAGGATTCAGAACTTCCCCTTTTCTGTGGTTGACAAGGGGACTGAGAAATGACCATTTTGTTGTTTGTTTTAAAACATTTTATTAATTTTGCTCTTTTTTTTTCCTCTCACCTACTTTTTAAGAGGATCTGAGTTGGAGGAGGGATAATGTTTCGTGGATGCTTCAAATTTCCCTTCTTGTTTTAGGATTTTTGATTAACTCCTCAGTTTTAATGATTATCATCCTCTGCAGAATTCACATCCATTAAGAACCATCTTTTCCAGATCTGATTAAACTCTCTTTCTTTAGCTCTTGTTGAGCCCTTTGTGATATGTGGAATCCAGCAGGGCTACAATTAACCAGCTCCACTCCTCAGAGAGTTGCTTGAAACCACCTTTTAAAAAACCTATAGAAAAGAATTAAATGTGTGGTCTCCATCTCTGTGAAATGGCAATGCTTACAATAATAGACTACCACACTTGTCTAAGAATACATGGGGCAGCCTTTTTTTTCCTACAGAACCAGTTCAGCATATTCTTTCCTGTGTGGGCTTCACTTTCATTCTTTTCTACTAACTTTGCTTTCGTGGATCCCAAACAAAGAGAAATAGTTGGTAGTGATGTTCAACATTTGTTCCTGGACTATATTTTCTGCGCTGCCAACTTACAAGTTTTGACATGCAAGAATCACTGTACAATTTGTTTAGAAAATTTTAGATACCTTGGGATTTCTTCCCACTTTCTCTGCAGCTTGCATTCACACTTTTGGATCTAAATTTAGTCAACTTTAGCTATATCCTTAGGATATATCCTAAACTATATCCTTAGGTAGCTTTGCATGGAATGTAGATGGTGCTGAAATGGACAGTGAACACCTGTGTGAATGAGACACAATGACAGAAAGTACAACTGGCTTTTGCAGATGACAAGAAATCATTCCCATAGTGTTCTCAACCTGGCTTGAGGAAGCTTCTTTGTTCTTTGTCCATTTTAAAGCCCTGAGAATATGTGATTACTGGGGGCAGTAATGTCTTATCTGAGTGGACTTTTGGGAAGTCCTCCCTGGGGGAAACCCAGACTTCTCCCATTTGGCTTTGGAGATGTCAGGGAATTTGCCAGTGAACTTTGCTAATCACAGAACAACTCTTTTCAAAGTGCAGATGGACCTGATTTTGATCTTTCTTATCTGAGTCTTTTTCTTCAAAGTAAGAAGTCTGGGTGTTTCCAAAGCATGTACTGAAGGGAGAACCCACCTTGTGTACTGATTGAAACATCACATTACACAAAATCCATCCATTTCAAAGGACTGCACATGGGAACATCGTGGAATAGCTGGCTAATGCTTCTGTCCTCTCCACCCTCTTGGTTTCACAAAGAACAAGATGTGATGGAGGCTAACCTGGGACTTGCCCTCTCAAGTCTGGAAGGACCAATTCTAGGTTAAAAGTTGAATAGTAATTTATGTATTGGTAATTCATGCTGGTAAAGTGACTTCTGACATTTGAAAGACCTATTTCCCAACCATCTGTTGTTGTTGTCCCAGTTTACTCAGGCAGAACTGAATAAATCCCATTATAAGAAAGCCAAGCAGGCTAAACCTTTCAAATCTAACAGTAGAGATCATGTCTGAGAATGTTGCTGGCTCAGGACCTGATCGGACTCAATATGCACGTGCACAGAAACCATCTGTACTGGAGACCATGGGACAGTCATTCATGCCCAAGTTTTCAAAAAAGAGATTGAGTTCACACCATACCAGCCAGTTGTGAAAAATCCCCCCCCCCCAAAAAAAAAAAATGAGCAAGGAACAAAATGAGCAAAGGAAGATATAAGGCTATACTGCTCACTAGAGTCCTTTCTATGCAAAAATTTCTGTACAATAATTTCTTATATGTTATGCTATGTGTGTTTCAGTGTTCCAGATACTCAAAGATAGGATCCTACTGTTATATGTATAAGAAAAAGCTGGGAGAATGAATCCATTCCAGAAATGAAATGTGGTGGTTAATAGCTTCAAGCTTTGAAATTAGTAACTTTTAGAAGCAGATGGCTAATAATGAAGAAAAAAAAATATGTCATCATGTGATTACATGATGACATTTAATTTTTAGAAAATAGGAGGGTTTTTTTGCTGTCATTACATATGTTTTCTAAGAAACACTCTCTTGTGGGCATTGTAACCTTGAGCCAATATAGACTGACACTGCCACAACCCTGTTTTCCCTCCCATATCCTCACTCCTGTGCAGTCATTTCTGCATTTACATTTCTGCAGTTTAAGAGGTGAACTGGATCTCAGAAACTGAGGTGTGTTAAAACAACAGAAGAAAATATTACCCAAAAAGACACATTTCTAACGGGAGTTCAAACCAGAGTTCACCTCCCCTCCCTGGTCCAGTTTAGACAACCCCCTTGAGTGGCAGTGGCAAACACCATGTGGGGTCAGAGTGTTGATGGGGCAGGTGGGGTGTAGAAGCCACAGTTCCTTCTTCTGAAGGTACTGTGGGAAGAAGACTCTGAAGCAATGACCTAATTAATATGCTGAGACTCTGAGCCAAGTTAAATTTCTTGGCAGTGTCTGAGGGTTTGGGGTTTTTTTTCTGTTCTGTTATGGGTTTTGTTTGGTTTTCTTTTTTGTTTTGCTTTGTTTTGTTTTGTGGGTTTTTTTGTTTGGTTTTTTTTTGTGTTGTTTTGTTTTGTTTTGTTTTAATTATTATTTGTTTGGGGTATTTTTTAGTAAATGAATGCTTTGAGAATTTTGGGTTAAAAAATCCGTCACCGGTTTGGTCTCATGTGGAACACTACAAATATAAAGTCCATTCATGCCTCTACCCCAAATTTTGTACCTCTAAAGTAACCCCGAGGTTCTGCATGCATGCATATCAAAAGTAAATAACTGAGCAACAACGAGCTAACAGGGGTCAAGATGTATAAGTTCAGCAGAAGTATTACAGCAGTGACTCAGGAGGACAGCATATTAGTAAATTAGGCTTTTGCCAGATGTAAAAGCTGATCCTTTTTCAATTGGGTATCATCTGAAAGGTCAAGAAGTAATGAAGCATGGGCGCACAGATCCCCTCTTGCCATGTGTTCCTACAAACTCTTGTCTCATAATGCACTGGCAGCTACAAGATACCAAACATAATAAACCAACATCTTGTGGGTGTCCTAGGTGCAGGTCAATTGTAAAGAGCATTCTGCAAGAACTAACAATGGATGGAACAGCAAAGAAGGGGCATTTTATACTGAGTTCCTTAATTTTATGGTTTCAGTGTATTTGCAATTTTCCAATATTTCACATTCCAGTGCTCTCCTGTGATGCAACTGAGTGCTGTTTACTCTTGAATAATTATCGAAAGATCAGAAGCCAAATCCTCTTCTGATTTACACCAGAACATATTAAGCTACCTCTGTTGATTTTTAGCTAATTTGGAGCCCCTCCAAGTGCATAGTGGTGTAGCTGACAGGAGAATTTGGCCCCGTATCTCTACAAGAAATAATTTCCTAGATGGATACGAGTCCTGGTACTAAGGTAAATGTGACAGAAAATCTGTGATTAGGTTGGATTGACTTCCACACTAGAAACCTTTTTTGTAAATACTATATATAAATACCAGAAAAATGCTGTTTGTTTTATATATCTGTGGATAAACACAATTTTATTAGAGCTACCAATATGTAATAAGGGAAGTAGCCATTTTAAGTAACAGATGTCCTATAGCAGCCCCCACAAAACAGGGGAAGGAATAAAACAATTTTAAAAATACTATTGAAAGAGGAGTTCCACATTTCCACTAAAAGCAGACCTTGTATTGTTTTTCTGAGCACTTTCAACTTCTAGATCTTGGCTGTTCAATTTGTATTGCCTCTATAATTATGAAAAAATCACTAAGGATCACACTGGTCCCTTGGGCATAATTCACTTGCTCAAATGGGCCCACCACTTCTTGAATCAGAGGGCAGAGTTAGGACGACCTTTCCTAAGTATTTTATTCAATGCTTATCATATGAGATAAAGGGATTCCACTTATATGAAGATGCTTCTGTTGCACAGTTTAATTGTTGTTTCCTGGACTTGAGACAACAAAAGTTTTTCTGACATCCTCCTAAGCAACCAATGAGTCAGTAAATCATTGTAACCACTTTTAATTCCCCCCCTGAACTTCTGCTTTCCTCAAAACAAAAGGAAAGGTGGAAATAAGCTTCGTTGGTTAGACTTGGCCACATCAATACAATTCAAATTAATGTTTTATCTTCCTCATCATTAAAAATTGCATATTCATGAGGTTTTTTTCAAGTGCTATGAACAACCGCTCTGTTTCAGGTTTTTTTCTTTGTACAGTAATGTCTCTTTTTCTAAATTCCTTGGTCAGTGCTTATTTCTGCTTGACTTGGTTGTAGGTGTATCATGTCTTCAATCTTGTTAAGTTCCCCATTTATGGAGATCATTGCAAAATCCAAAACCTTAGTGTAGCTGGCTTACTTTTCCGTGTGTGTTGACATAGACACCACTTCTTCTGTCTCTTCTTGGTCTCTGCCTGTTTGTACTACTGGAGATCATATTCCAGGTTCCAATTTGCTGCTGCAAGTAGTAAAGTTTTGGAGATTTCCCCTCGGGACCAATACTCTTTCTCAATTTGTCCTTAGTGAAACCCAAATCAAATTCCAGCTGCGTGCAGCAACAAGGCACAGGAAACTTAATTTGCATGGTCTGCATATTTGTGCCATTCAGACACTACCAGTGAAGTATCTCACTGCTGAAGGCCAGAGCATCAGTCTAAAGATTTTTCTACAACATTAGCTGCCCACCTCTTAGCTTTTTAATTATGTGGAATGGACTGTGAACTGTTTACACCTCTGCCAATAGCAGTTATGCACACGAGAGCCCCACTGAAGTCATCAATGGAAGTAAGGAACTCCATATGTGCTTCCCTGTCATAGGGTATTAGTCAAGAGTTCTTATCTTACTGCCACTGAATTTTTACTTTATGCTGTGTTTTCAAGCTCTGAGTATTTATTCCACATGAGTTTTACCCTAGCTAGCTGTTTTAGCCCCAATATTTCCTCACTCCTCAGCAACACTATCTTAAACCCCACAAATAACAGCATAAGTCAAATGTAATATGATGGAGCTCATTTATCATACATTTGAGACAGCTTCCCTACTTGTGCCTGTGACTTGTTCTGATTTATTGAGAAGAAAACATGGCAAAAAAATTTCTGCATTTTGCTTTGGTTCTTTTCATTTATTAAATCCATTGTTGGTAACTAAGCTGCAGTCTATTTATGATCAAAACTCTATGATGGTTTACCTGTACTGTCAAGTACCAGAGAAAGCCATTCTTCTGTGCAACACAAACACTTACTAATCCATATAATTGCCTTGAGACTGAAGGGTTATTTCAAAATTAACCTTGACTTCAGCACACGGTCTCTCAAATTGTGTTCAGTTTCTATGCATATGTTTTAATGCAGATATACTAGTGTACAAATAAACTATATGTCTGGTTAACTTGGGACCCACTGAGTGCACTTTGATATTATGCAAGATCTTGTTAACTTTATCTATGTTTCATTTTCTTTTCTGCAGAAAGGAAGAAGGGGAAATTGGATCAAGGTCTTAGTTTACTACTATTCATCAACAGTGCGAAAAAAAATCAAAGCCACATTAATAAACTAAATATTACCTCCCACTGATCACTGGCTATCAGGCAGATAGAGTTCTTTCTGATGGACTCCTAAGAGGGTCTTCAATAAAGTAAAATATTGAGCTTGACGTTTCTCTTGCTTGCTGCCAGGAAGGTCTAAATTGAGTCCCAGTTGTTTTTCAGATTAATCCATTTGAGAGTATAGAATCTGGCAAGAGTATTTTAAAACTTTTTGAAAATATGTTTAAGCTTAATATAGGTTTGGGTATTTCATGTATGTGTGCTTAATTATAAAACACTCATATCAAGTACAAGGTATTAGCATGAATGCCTAAGGAGACTTGGTAGAAGTAAGCAAAGTGCAGCAGCAAAAAGCAATGCTCAGCTTGGATGAGGGACAGAGCCAAAGCATCTGCAGTGTTTTTCTGAAATGTTGCCATGTTTTAAAAGTGATGACTGCTTCTGTAGTACTCCTGTTCCTGGAGGTCTGGTTCTTCTTGTTTACACCATTTTTAGCTCAGTTGATTTGAGAATTATTATATTCCTGTAAATCAAGAGAAGGAGGAGACTTTGGCTCAATCTTTCCTGTCAACTGGAGAAATATAATAACTCTCCTGTGTGGACTGTAAAAGAAATCTGAACAGAGAATGGAAGGTCTAAGAGTTTAGAGGCCATCTTCAGTTCAAAGACCTTCTTTTGAAGTTGGGTGAAGGATATGACAGTTGCACATGTAAAGCTTTATAAGCAATTAGCTTTTGAGCCATACATGACTGTGTTGGGACTTAAAAGTGCTATGATCTATAGCTGGCTGTTAGTTTTTCAACGCAATGTTTTCTCTTAGAAAAAAAGCTCTACTCTTCCCTGAAGCTGAAATTATTTTTTATTGAAAGGCATAGGTTTTGACTGAATTTTGAAGGGGTCATTTTTTGCATCTAGGTTGGAATTTTGAGAGGAAGCAAACCCCATCTCAGAACAGAAAATGTCCTCCTGATTGGAAGAACCACAGGTGGGGGGAACCGAGGTGAGAAGAGGATCTTGGACACACTCACATGCCAAGTAAAACTACAAAAACTTCACAACTGGTCATTCTGATCTTCATCCTCCTGTCCCTTCCTGTGGTCACCCTGAATGGGAGGTGGTGAATAGTTTTTATTTTCTGGGAGTCTTAGACATGCTAAAGCTCTCTGAAGACTCTCCCCTTAGTGTGTTTTTTGTCTCTGAGCTAGAAGCCTCTGGATCTCTAAAATCCTCCTGCTTGACTACAGACCCTCTGAGTATTCTGGGCCATGCTTTTTCAACTTACATTAGAAAAGTCTTCCACCTTCTCCAACTCTTTGTTTCAGAGGCTTTCACGGATCTCAATTTTGATCTGCGTATACATTTTAATATATATACATGCAAATAAGACAACATGCATTTATATATATACATATATATGTATATGTGGCACGCAAAAATCATATACTACCTCATATTCTGTGTGAGGATAGACAACAAAGCCTCTGACAAAATGTATCACAGCTCATTGCTTGTTCTGACCATAGTAGCATGTAATTCTTCTAAAGGCAACCAGAGAAAATTTGTCAAGGTTACCAAACTTCCTTCTGCTGGAAGCATAGCCACTCTCTGATGCTGGTATATTGCCAGTGACATCTGACAACAGAGTATAACAAACAATCTAATGCTGATCACAAAAAATAGGAGGGAGAGATGTGGTTTATGTAAATTAATTTAGTTTTTAGAATTAAGTCCTTGGCATGACTGGCAAGTGAAGTCATGGAGGATTTTTCCTTCTCTGGCTCTCAGACGAGTTTAATATAGCACTATTGTCAGCCCTATAAAAATTACTCCACTATGGGCACACATTTACTGTATGATAAATCATATCACATGGATGCAAATAGAACAAGGTTGAATTGGCACGCAGCATGTCTGTGTAGAAATAGCCAAAATGGAAAATGGTTTGAAATCCCTAGGGGAATGGCTGTACACATGGCTATACAATAGACTAAATATCTGCTCAAAGACAATGAGAAGCAGGGCACCCTCTTTTGCTTCCAAAATATAAGTGAAATTTCTCAAATTATGACATCAAATGACCAAACTTGTCCTTGGAGATCATGTATTATTTACTGGATTTTAGGTTTAGATTAAGAATGATTTGACAATGTGGGAAGATAAGAGAAACAGTTAAAAAAGCCTGTCTTAGAAATATTATGGTAACTACACAATGGATTTTCAGTAAGTGCCTGTAAGAGTGGTTAATGGAAGATTAGGTACTGGTTATATTTTGAAAACAAAATTAGAATTGAGATTGACATATAAACAGGAATTAATTTTATAATTTTAGGGGTTTTTTTTCTGACTCCTCAAGGCATTGGAGGTTTTATTTTAATCTGACAGATCTTAATGGCTTTTAGAAAAATGTTTTATGAAGAAAATTTCAAGTCATTGCCCAAGAAAAACAGTCCAAGATTATTCTACCATCTGTGGGCAACTTGGATGCACACAGACATTAATCTATCTACTGGTCATGTCTCGGGTTTACTGACGAAAAAGCTCTTTTATTAAAAATGCCACTTTCTGATCCTTAGTGCTCAGGAGGGCTTAAGCCATAATGTGACATCTGTTGGCTCAACCAATTATGTATAAGGCATTTTTGATGCAATGGTTTTGTTAGAACATGCCAAAATCATTGAAACTTTAATTGGAAAAAATTTCACAGGTCCAGATTTTAATTTCCAGAGAGAGTGGGAAGAAGAAAGGGAGAACAGAGTTCGTTCATTTCAGAAGAGTCAGTAGTTAAGACATCCATCTGCTGTGAGAAGCCACATTCATATGCCTGCTCTGCCATTTTCATCTTCGTGTGAGCCGTTCAAATGGAGGTCTTAGAACAGCCTGACCTGGTAAAACTGGTGTTGCAGTAAAAAAACAGGGGCCTTATTTTGCATTAGACAGTGAATAAAATGGACATCCTCAGCAAAATAAAGGGTCCATTTGACCTCCCCTAAGCAGTCTCACTGAGTCCTGGAATAGTCTGAGAATCAGTTGTTGTGGAGATGATAGTGCAAGAAGAAAGAAAATATATGTTTAATGTAAAAGCAGAAGTTGACCCACAGCATGACAGTATTACTATTGAACTATGAATACCACTATAAACACAAGTCAGGGCAGCCCTCCTGAGAATAGAGCATTCAGAGTCAACTTTTTAGGTCACAAGCACCCTAAGACCCAAGTCAGAGCCATGAAGGTCAGCATGAGTGTGTCATGGTTCCCTTAACTGCGGCCTGAATAATCCCAAACCAGGTAAAAGTAGCAGTTCCTGATGCAATAGAAGATATCTAAAGGCCTGGACTGTGTCTTGGTTCATCCGCATTAGAATTTTAGTCCTGAGCAGGAGGGTGTTTTGACATGAAAATCTTGGTCCATGCCCCCTGTGGTTTACCTCATGGTGAGTCTCCAACCACAGAAATTTATTCCCTTCAGATGAAACTACACTGGAATAGGTGTTCTAGGAGCATGCTTAATGGACTCTAACCACTAATGGAAAATCAGACCACAAGCTTGGGCTATTTGTTGCTTGTGCTGGCAATAAGCCATAACCAGTTAACCAAATGCCAGATTTTATTAATTATTCTATTCTGTTCTATTCTATTCTATTCTCTTCTCTTCATTGGTTCTGAGTTTTTCAGATGTATGTATTTTGAAAGCATAATTTTCATGATCAAGGACTCAAGGATGACCACTTGGGAACCATAGAACTGCATTTTTCTAAGTAAAAGTTTATCACTAAGTGATGTGAACACAAATTGAAGAGGGTGTTCTAACTTTATAGAGGTATCCTTTTATACTATCCCACAGCCATATTTGGAGTCCTTTCCCAAGGATTTTAGTCTCTGATTCCTGATTGCTTTGCACAGACTGTGTAAATACAGGAAGGTGGGGTTCCAGTCTTGTTGCTTGGGCTGTTCAAGATTCCACCTCACAGCTCTCAGCAGAGCCAGGTTTCTACAATGTCCAGCAGCTGGTTTGTGGGTCACATGAGGCTCAGTCTCAGCATCTGGAATTTTGTGGTCATGAACTCTACATGGTCCCATAGGCAAGCCTCACCTGGACTCTTGCAGCCATGGACCACACAGAGTCTCCCAGGCTTTAGGCTTTCTTTTGTGTGCCTGAGATTGTCTGCTTGATGGATCTACCACATACACCTTACACCCTGCCATGTCCTCATAATACCAGACACCTGGCTCTGGAAAAGCTTAAAAAATGTCCAAGGTTGCTTTTACTGGCATTCCAGTGGTCTCCAGCTTTTCTTTGGCTGTTCCTCCCAGGTAGATGCTTGTCCTTAAAAGCTGTACTGCTGATACTCGCAGGAAAGGAAAATGGGAATACAACATATATGAGGGATCAACTGACTTGCTTTACTTAGATCTTCTACAGCAGAGGTTGGAGAGGGATGAACTTATGTCTCTGCTCATCATCTGTGTCATGACCTCAGTCAGCAACTTGAATTTGCATAAAACTCAAGATCATCTCCAGGGGATGAAAAACTACATCAATTCTCATCTAAAAGCAGATGCCATGTTTTGGAGTGTCCACAAATTTCTTACGGGTTGCATGACACAATCTGAAGCTCTGTTTTGATGGAGCCATTTAAAAACATAGTGGACAAGAATCCAAGAAGGTGGGTGCAGAGAACTTGGACAGAAGATGTGTGAACACACCCAAGGCGAGCAGAGAAAGCTGGAAGCTGGTTGCATTTGAAGGGTACAAGTCTGTTATGGAAGGAATACTTCAAAGAAGAAACTATGAATTCCTTATTGCTTAGAAGCTTTTGACAAACACACAGAGATTACTTTGAAAAAAAGGGGAGGTGGTGATGGTGGCCCATTTCTAGGGCCACCCAAAAATTGTATTCAGCAGTAGCATGGCCACCCCACCCCTTTAGAGTATGTATTCAGTCAAAGGGAGTCCTCCTACAACACACAGGAAACTATCAAGCTGTCCTCCTCATCTAAATTACAGAGGTCTTGTTTCAGAGGAAAAAAAAATCAACCTCTTGTATTATCCTGTCAAATTTATTAAAGCATCTCTTTTTGCCACTTCTTCTGCCATTTTATTTTTAATTTTAAATAAAATGGATGCAAAGGTTGAAATCCTTGGGGGAAAAAAAAACACAACAAAAACCAAACCAAAATCCAAACTGCTAGTGAGAATGGATGGAGACATAGACAAGTTATAGTAGCATATGAAGAAATAAATAGTCCCTGTATACTTCATTAGTGGCTGCTTTTAATAAGAGTTGGGGTTTCCATTTCTACCTTTGTTTTTTTTCCCAAATTCCTATTGAAAGGAAAAATTAGGCTTTAAAATTTATAAGTGTAGGTATTTATGGCTTTAAATAACTGCATTTTCATATCTGTATGAAAACTTCTATGCAACAAACATCCCACTTAAAAAAAAACCCCTGTTTTCATAAACTAGCTATTTACATTTCTAAAAAACTATTTTCCTGAATAACATAGCCCTAAATCTCTGCTTTCCCAGCTTCAGATAACCCTGATTTTTGAACTACTGATCAACCACATATCCTACCAAAGCCAATGTGAGATGTTTGGTTCCTATGATAATCATGATGTTTCTAAAAAGTTTCTAAATAGGTAGTAGCCCAACTGGCTTAAAAACTAAGGACCTACATAGTATTACTGCAAGGGAATAAGGAAAACATCATCAGTAAAGAAATTTTCACAGCACACGTAACACAAATCAAATGTTACAGAAACAAGATTTGCATGAAGCATCTCTAGCACCAAGGAGGAAGAAAAAGGTGTAGTTAATAATGTTCATTAATTACAAAATTTTTACATCTGGAAGTTTCTTACACCTAAGTTTTCTTGTGTCCTATATTCTAGACAGCTGCCTACTTTAAAACATAATTTCTATGAGATAGTTTGATGGGGTTTTTTTGTTGTGGTGAATAAACTTACAGTATCTGTGACGTTCATGTGATTCCTATTCCCATTGGAGGTGAAGTTTCCTTTGGTGAAATGAGATTCTGGCAAAAAAAGGCTATTAATAAATGTAACTTCTTATGCGTAGCAAAGTATTTTGTGTACTTGCAGCATGGGGAATTCTTCAAATGGTTTTCTTTTATGAATAATTGTAAATTTAATGTTGGCATCAATAACTTCTTTAAATGGCTCATTCTATATCTGAGTTACACACTTCTTAGCAGCATAGCTCAGCTTTGATGAATCTTGTGCATAATTTTGGTCTATACCACGTGAATACAAAAGCAAGGAAGATGCTAGAGTTGTTCAAATTACCTGCCTCTTAAATGGTTTTGGGGGAAAAGGAATATATTATGCTTTGGTCAGTGAGACTGTAGAACACAATGGAATCAACATTTTTTGACTTGTTAATTTATTGCACAACAGATTCAGAAAAATAAAAAGGTAACATATCTATCGAAAAATAAAAGTTTTCTCAAAAATGAATGTTCAATCCAGGCAAGAAGAATTTTCCTGAAAACAACTTTCTGCTAGAGTCTGTGGGTTTGCTAGACAACTCTAACCAAACAGTTACTAGAAGCTGTGATGTTATTTGCTCTAGGGCATCTCTATATGCTAATTAGAGTTCTTCCCACATAAGATGCAGCACAGGGTAAAGGCAGGCACAGCTACAGCTTGAATTGCTTTGAAGTCAGTGTTTGTAACTGCTACCATCAAACAGGAAGTTTCTGTACATAGTGTCATTCCAAGAGTTCAGTATATGTGAGGAAGTTTTACTGTTGGGGCTTTAAATACCTCCCCTTATGGGAAACAGCCTAAACCTCAGTGTCTCAAGGTGGCTTTGCCTGAAGCCATTGCCTCAGTTCTTTTGGGTGCCTCCCATCAGGCACCATGGACTTGTGTATGCCTGGATTTTTCAAGCACATCTTAACTCTGTCCCACTTCCCTGAGGGTAAATTGTGAATGTTTCAGTCTTTCCCACACATCTCAGAGGCCTGGGATTTCTCAAGCCAGATCTTACCAGTCAAGACCAAGGCATTGAGGACCCCAGCACTTTTCCATAAACCCTGTCACCAGTTTCCTGACTCATTTAGCCCATGTTTTCACTGGTTTTCCTTTCACTTCACCCATAGAAGTGTTTCTTGTTGCCCTTACCAGATTTAGTTCCAAGTAGGCTTTGGTTTTCCTAATTCCATCCTGGCCAAATTAAGTCTCTATATACCTTCTGACCTTACTTCCCTCTCATGTATTCTTCTTTTTCATGTTTGAGCTTTACGAGGATCTTCTTGTTAAGCCATGGAGGCCTCCTGTCTCCTTGACTTGATTTTCTGAGCTTTGGGATGGACTATTCTTGAGCTTGGTAGAATTGATCCTTCAAAATCAACTTGCTTCACTGGACCTCTCTTCTTTCATGGACCCCACCCCATGGGATTCCTCCAAGCAGGTCCCTGCAAAGGGCAGAGTCAGCTCTCTAGAAGCCCAGGGCTGTGATCCTGCTTTTTGCCTCATTCCTCCCTCTCAGAATCCTGAGCTCCACCATCTCATGGTCACTGCAGTGAGGCTGCCCCGACCTTCTCATTTCCAACCAGTTCTTCCATGTCTGCAAGTATGAGGCCCAGCAGAGCACCTGCCTTTGGCTCCATAATTACCTATGTAATCCTTCAAAGCAGAAAATATTTAGGGATCATATACTGGAATTAGGCCACCCAGTATCTTAGATAATTCAGCTCACATGTAGATACTACAACATAAAGACATTAGTTATTTTCAGGCTTAGAGTGTTTGACTAGAGGGGGCCTGGGCACCCTATTTCCCCTCTCAGGACTATATTTTATTTTTAGTTGCACAGTAGAAAGACCTATATACATGGCACATCTTTGTCAAGAGATGTTTATTTTTATTTTGGAGGTAATATGGTTTCCGCAGTTGGGCTCATAATTGCTGGTATCTTTTCTGACATTGCAGCAAAGCAATGTCAGAAAAGTGCAAAGTGAACAACTACAGAATGAAGTAGGTACACCCCTAAAAGGCTTAAAAGATAAAAAGGTCTTCTTGAAAATGGCTGGGGTTTTTTCCCTGATCTCTCTCCTTCTGCCCAGTATATAGTAGGAAGACTGGAGTTTCTGGGACCCCAGGGAAGAGTTTAATGAATAAATGTCCTGTGTTTTACATTATATGAATCCTGCCTTAGAAAAAAAAAAAAGAGGTTCTTAAAGTTGATGAGCTATAGATTTGAAGTCTTTCCCTCTGCTCACACATGCCTTGAAAAAAAAGATAAAAGACAAAATAACCTCCAGCTGAAATTAATAAAACTATCCTCTTGCAGTTTGAATAAAATGTAAGGGCTAGACTTTGAAAAGTTGGAGTCTAAGACATACTCCAAAACTTAGGCTGAGGTTCTTTAGTCCTGATTTTTTCTCCAAGCAATGAGCTCTCAGCATTTCCTACTAAAGAGGATAGAAATTTCTGAGGGCTGATATGTCTTAAAAAGTGGGTCTTTTAAAAATGGATTCAACATGTTACTTCAGAAGTAAGTGAAATACTGATTTAAATATCAGGCCTGAGGTTTATTCCTGCAACAGATCAAGTGTAAGCACATCGTTTGCATTGGGTCATCTCCTAAGATAAGTCCTTAGTGCTGTGGTTTCAGATGGGAAATAAAGCAGATGGGAGAGGAGTGAGGGAGAAACACCCCAAGTGCCCATCTTGGACAGAGACTTTTGAGCCTTCCTTTTGCCTTCTGTGCCACCCAGAAAATCTGCACTGTAAGTGGTAGCATGCATTTCTTCTTACCCTTGAGTCTTTGAGTGGCCATACAAAAATATGATTTTACAACTTTTCTAGTTCCTGCATCCTTCACGAGCATGGATGGGCTGGACTGGTATAATTCATGTGTAGTAAGAGGCCGTTTCTGTCAGACTTGGTCCTGCTTTGATCCTCACTATTTTTGCCATCCTAGTTCTCAAACAGTTCCACATTTCCAAAATGGGAATTAACTACATTTTCCATAAAATGTCCGTTTAAACTCTTGGGAGTTAGGGAAACGTACTGCCACTTTTTTTTTTAGGTGGTACTTATGCAGCATAGTAGGAAAGACAGGCACTGTGCTTTCTTATGGAAAAATTACTTCTTCCTCGATATGTCCCTTAGCAAACATGGGAAGGATTCTGTGGATGTGCACGAAACAAGGCAAAGCTGCAACAAATGTGACTTCAGCCAGTTCCACTGCCAAAGTCCTAGCAAAATTATTCATTCTCAGATAAATCTTTAATTGGTTCCCCTTTTAATACTCTTTCCGGACCCCAGAGACCTTCCTAAAAAGCCTCTGTGGAATATTTTTCTTCATTTTTAATTAATTATCTGCAATGTAAATTAATGCACAATAGCATTTTTTTTTAAAGTCAAAAGCGTTTTCGCTGTAAATTAAGATTCCTCCATCAACAATTTTACCGCAGCCGAGCTGCATCTTCTCTGTCCTAAAGCTCCAGACTCTCCTTCCTGATGTTGCTCTGCAGCAGTAAAGAGAGAAACCACCGCTTCACAATGCTGAGCACTCCAGTGGGAAACACAAACAGAGTGCATAAACCAAAGCATTCATTTCATGAGATTTTATTAAAAGGTTTCACCTCTAAATTGAGCTGTCATACGCTGTCGGGAAACTTTTTACCACAGTTTATTTTAACTATGCAAAAAAAACATTAAAAGAATGAAAATTCTGCAGTTTTTCATATAAAAGGCATGACCTTCCACACACCACCAGCAAGCCATAGTGCATTTAATCAAATTGGTTCGAAAGCAAAATCATGCCGAATGTGAGGATTTTTCATTTTTTTTGCTCCCCCCCCCAATTCTTAGAAGTGACCCCAACCTCGTTAACATGCTGCAGATTTCTGTGTATCTCTGCAGCAGGCTCTTTGGAGTTCACTCCGACAAAACTACAGCGCATGATTAAAAGATATCCTCCAGATGAGAAGGACGTTCAGTAATTTATAAATCATTCATTTGTGACATAGCTTTATACAGCTTTTCAAGGAATTGCATTAACTGCTTTTGCAGCTTCCTCAAATGTTGCTTTCAGTAGACAGTGTCATAGGTCATTACCAGTTTTTCCCTTATGTAAGCAATTCCAACTTTCTATTAAAAATACTAATTTCCACTCCACTACAGTATCTTTTGAAGTAGCATGTATATTAAAAAAAAATTCACAAGTTGCTTTGAAATATTAAAGGAATATATTTAAGTGAAGGGCTTTCAGGCAGGTTGTTTTTCTGTATTCCTGATGACAGAAAGATTTTAGCCTACAAAGTCAATAGTAAATTTTATTAAAGTCATTATTTTCCTGTTACAGGCCTTGTGCTTTAAATAAACTATAGCTGACAATGCTGTCTTACATACTGTCATGCTGTAAAACAGCCTTTCTTTATTACCACAGGGACAACTCATTTAGAACTTTGAAAGTGTTTTCACACTGGAGTTGCTCATTTGTGGTGCTGGCCGATGGCTGTTCTTGACGAATACCTTTTATAGCTGGAACTTTCTCCTTTTTTCTTTTGAAGATACAGGGGAGGAAAAAAAAAAAAGAACTTGCAAACCAAACATTTTCCTGTTTTCCTGTTAAAGATAAATATTCTATCCACACCACTGGAGACATATCTCAATCTTCCCATAGTAATTGTGCTGTGACAGCTTGAAAAGTCTTATCCTAATCCAAATTTTCCTCAATTGCTCCAGTGCAAAGTGATGGTAGCTTCAATTAAGTGAAAAGGGGAATTTCCTGTTATTCAACTGTTGGTTTTTAGTTCCTGTTACAGGTTTGGGCCCCTGGCTGAGGCTGTAGCTCCCCCAGACTGTTGCTTTGATAGGAAGCCAGCACAAGGAATTTTCACCCTCTCCCTCTCACTGTACTCACTCCTCTGTTGCCAGCCCCTTTCCTAAATGAGACTGGCACATCTATTTACAGGACCTTGGCTCTTCTGTAAAATTATATTGTAAGCTCAGATCAGTTCAGGCTGCTCTTTAGTCACTTGGTACCTCAAGAAGTGGCACGCCTTGGGCTCAAGGAGATAGATAGTCAGAGCAGGGTAAGAGGGGATTTGGGGCTTTTGCCACTGCTGTGATCCATTTTCTGATGCTGCAGCAGAGGTGTCGGGTCTGTCCCACTGAGGACTGTGTCATGGTGCAGCAAGACATCCATCCCTGCCTGCTTCAAGAAGGGTAGCTGATAAACTTGGAATTAGGCCTGGGTGCCAGTGTACCAACTCGAAGGCCTAACGAGCAAAAGAGATAAAGGAGGGAAGAGATGGTGTAGGCACTTCAAGGTCTTCTGACTCCCAGTTTCATGTCCTCTCCCCCCAAAAAAATCTAATGTTTTTTTTAAGCCCACCTAAGTAAGAGTAGTTTTGGGCTCTTTGCATTGGATATATCTGCTTGCTTTTCATGCAAAATTTCTATTTTCGCCCCATGAGAAGGTATGTTCTTGACTGTCTAACTTAGCTCCAGGCCTTCATCACAGAGCCATCCTTCCTGCTCCCTGAACTTTCATCAGCTGTTGTTGTCATGCAAATAGGACCACAGCCAGGCCAATTTTGTAAATTGTCCAGATGAATGAGTCAAATGAGCAAATGTCGCTTGAATTACAGATGGATAGCTTGATTTTTGTAGTTCTCTGTTCTGAATATATTTCTATGAATGAAGCTGTCTGTGTTGATACCTGAAAAATTAAGTTTATCTCTTTGAACCTGTGTTGGAACAGTACTGCTGGAGTCATCCAAATGTAGAGTTGAAAAGGCCACAGGAGATGATCCAGCTGACCTCTCCTCACCAACAGGGACTAACATTGCCTAGAACCTCCCCCAAGTGTTTATCTAAACTAGGTCCAGCCACATAGCTAAAAATCTTTTCCATGCAGACACCGCTTAAAAATTCCTTTTGAAGTGAATTAAACCGTGTTTTTCTTGATGTGTCCCCGCCCTCCGCCCCCCCCCCCCCCTTTGACCTCTGGGGAAGAAGCAAGGGTTACCTCTTTGTAGTGACTTTATGCATTGAAGGTGGAAATTTTACTTTCTGATTCCCAAGCTGTCCAAACCCAGGTTCATCTGACAGAGTTTCCAACACTTCAGTGTTGTTAAAAGCTCCCCTTTTCCCTTTCTCCTCATTATCCCATCTCCAGATCTTCCCTCACCATGTGCTGGCACACATGCTCATATGATTTCTTTAAAAGCACACTCCAGAAAACCAGCCTAGCAAAACCAGCCTAATAGCTTTCCACTGAGTTATTAAACTAAAGTGGCTGATGACAGACTCCAGTAAGGATCAAAAAACAGTGGAGAGGAGTGGATGCAATCACGCAGCTCTGAGTAGGCAAGAGCTGTGAATCAGGGAGGGTGAAGGAGGTAGTGGACTGCCTGGATGCCTCTGCTGCCCACAGACCTGCAGCCTCAGAGCACAGATTTATGCTGAATTTTATTTGGCATAGTTGAAAACCTGCTGCTGAGAGAGCCAGCCCTTCTCTCCCCATTCCACACTGCTGTGTTCCCACCTTTTTCTTCAGGGCTGAATCAGCGAATCACATACCTTCATGATCTGTAGTTTGATGGGCTATTTTTCCATCAAGACAGTAACCAACTCAATTCATAGCCTCCTAGGCACTGGATCAAGATGTGAATGACACAGGAGTAGCAAGTGGACAGACATGGAACCCGTGGCAACAGTCCACAGTTGACTCAGATTACACATCAAACAAGATGTGTAGTCTTGATGTGCACTTTATGCTGATTTACATGTAATTCAGAAGAAATAACTATTCTGCTTTATTCAGCTAATCAAATTAATCCTGAATAAAATCCCAACAGAAGAACTTCAACCCAAATAGTGGAGATTAGACTACATATTTCATAGGCTAAAGTATTCTGAATGGATACTGAAAGACACCTTTAGAAATAGGAAGCTCCTCATGGAAAAGTCTCAAGTGGGTAGAGAAAAGACTAAATGTGTTTTGAGTCCTTTGCTATGAATATTTCCTTTGGTGTGACTACACCATTCACTTTTCCCCCAAATTGGCTAATTTAATTGTTCTTTGTACACTTTTAGGAACTATTTGGAATGCAGAGGCTATAAATTTACCATTTGTCAGTTTGGGCTTTATGTAGAATATGCATCTGGTGCTCTGTTGACATCCCAAAGCCTGTGATTCTTGACAGGGAATATTTATTTGTAGATGCGTAACCAGGAGGTCACATTTAGAGTCTGAATCCATTCACTGTACTCATGATTTATAATAAACATTCTCTCTTTGGGTCACCTATGCTTTAATTTGCTGCGTGTTGAACGGACTTGTTTTGAATGAGAGAGTTTAAACACATATCAATGATTTTTAAGTCTCAGTATGTCAGAAATAGCAGTAAAATTTCAGAAATTATATTCCAAGTACGCATGTTACAGTAATTTTTTTGTCCTCCTGGACATCAACAGGTATTTTTCTCCTTCAAGCTGTGGATTTCAATAGATTAAAACACCCAGGAGTATTAGCTATCTGCTGCAGAACCATCTGTCCCACCTGCAGAACTGCCCGAAGACTGTTACCCAGACAAAAGACATGGAAAGACTGTTTCAAATTCTGAGTTGATTGTTTCGATATATAGCAGTAGATATCCAGCCCACACTTTGCAACTAATTTTTGCTAGGTCTCCCTGCCAGAAATCGAGGAAATCTTTTTTTTTTCCTTTTCCCCCTACAGTTGTGTCCCTCATGCTTCATGGAGCTAATGTAGATTCTATCAAAAAGCGTGATTTGTGATGTTTGTGTGTTACTGTTTACTTAAAAGTGCTAAAACCACCTTTTCTTATCAACAGGAAACTTTCAAGATATTTAAAAGCATGCCTTTAAACCTTCTGGCAGCAATAAAGCAAAAATGGCAGGTGGCTGTATGAAAGAAGCAGGATATGTTTATACTATAACTAACCATGGGGTGGCGGGGGGGGGAAGAGGAAATTATACCAGATACAGTGGGCTGGAGTCTCATCTCAGTTAAAAAGGTGCAAATCCAGAGTAATATTCTGCAAACACCAGTGCTTTTAAAAAAGTCAGACTATCTCAGTGTGTGAATCAGCAACAACAACAGAAAAAAAGACATGAAAAAGAACTGTATTTGTTCTAAAAAGAGCTTTATTAAATTTGTTTGGGCAAGGAGGGACAAAGGGCTGGTTTGCCCACTTTCCTGCTGAACCAGGCTTGAGTATGCATTTCTTTGGTTGCCAGTGTACCACCAAGGAGCACCTAATTGATTTGAGCACTTGCATTTTTCAATTTATGAAACTGAATCTTCTCAGGTTTGTAACACCACTTAGATGCTTTGCTGTTTGGATACACCAGTGTACCATCTGCTGTTCTTCCAGTAGGTAGACTATGAGAACAGCAGAAGTTTAAGAATAAAAGCATTTTTTCTAGCCCTGTTTGGTGCAAGCTTAGACCAGATTTGGTGATTAAATCCCCCTAACTGCTACTTTTCTGCCAATACTGAAGCATTTCCATAAAGTATTAAGCAACACCAACTAGGACTAATTTGTGATACTAGAAGATACAATGCCGGTGGGATGGGAAAGGCAAAAAATGCAAATTCATTTGGAAAAAATGAAAGTTGAATTTTCTTTTCAGATGAAAAAAAAAGGCTAAAAAAAACGTTGTGGCCATCTTTTTTTCCCCATCTGTCCAGCCCTAGCCAGTCCTCTCAAGCCATGCACAAGGACGATCTGCAGAAAAGTGAAGCAAAGACTATTTTGGTAAGGTAATCTCAGTATCTGCAGACTGGAAGCAGCTACCACTGTGCAGACCAGACACATTGGTAAGGACAGTGGACAAGACTCAGCTTTTTGTAATGCTTTTTACTTCTGTAAAATCTATGAGCCTTTTGAAAATTAAGTCCTTGTTGCTGTTTTCCTGCACTTTTTTTTTTATTTTGTGCTTAAGTGGAATAAGGACTTGGAGGGAACTTGGGCTTGTCTAGTCCTATTCGGTGGTCTTTGAATCACAAAGGACTAAAATGCTTAAGAACTGGCAACATTGGAAAATTGTTTCCTTTATTCTCGTAGCTGGCTGTGGGAAAGGGGGAGTTGTCACACCTGTTTTGATACTAAAGGCCCCTTCTGTTTGAAAATGATCGTTCTTGGTTAAAAAAAATAAAAAATAGAATCAAAGTGCCCCCAAAGACTTGAAAGGCAGTAGTTTAACAAGCTACATTACTTCAGCTGTTTTTCTCCCCCTGTCTTTTCCATCTAATAGACTCCTTGGTGCTAGTGACCAGGGTGACACTGGAGGCAGCAGGCAGTGACACATTACAGGCGTTCCTCTAACTGACTTTTATCCGGTGACTTTGAGTGCAGGTGTGAGCTGAATTGTGCAAGGTAGTTCAAACTCCCTCTCTCTGATTTCAGTCTTTCCAGGGGGTCAACTGCTTATGAAGAATATCCATTATTTATACCTTTCAAGAGAGTTACATCAGCGGGAACATATGTATTCATGTAATAAAGCTAGAAAGTACCATGCGAACCCACGCTGCTTTAAATATGTATGTGGAACACACTAAGCCAAGTGCTGTATTGACTTGTACCTCTCTTACACCTCTGACTTCAGCAGGAGCACACTGGCTGTAAGTGGGCAACTTTGGCTCAGTGGAACTAATGTGTGCCTGGTTCAGCCACCCCTGCTGCACATACAGATGTATACACATGTCATGTGTGGGCTTGGGGCTTCATTCCCTCCGTTATCTGCTGGTATCAGGAGTGATGTGTGACCTGCTTTCTTCCTGAGCCTGGCCTAAGTGTCAGTGGTCATGTATTGCAAACAAACACAGGCCATTGGTGCCCTTCCAGGAGCTAAGGTGTGCCCCCTGTCAAGGCCTGTGTTCACACATCACAGAGATTTAGTCCCTGCCCGCTGATCAACAAAAACCTTGGCCTTCATTACAGAAATCAAATTTACATCTCCAGAAGCAGTGGAAACATAAATGTTGTTTCATCCTGGCCTCTGGCTCTGAGCTGTGGCATTACTTATCCTGAGCAACTATATTTCTCTTGGCTAAATTAATCAATTGCGCTTTCAGGGCAGGTCCCTTTTTTCCCCTCAAGGAAGAAACTGCATCACATTAGCTACCAGTCAGCTTCAAACCTTTCACTTTGGACTAGGCTCAAAGAGAGTCTAGCCAGAGACAAAACTGGAATCAATATGCTGCACCAGCACAATCTGGATTTCAGGTCAGCATGTGGAGAGAGAAATGGCATTTTTGAGACTGATGACCAGTAGTGAGCTGCTGTTTCTGGGCAAAGGGCAGACTTCCATTCTCAAGCACCTGGACCTGTTTGTAATGATCGACCCAGGGACATTAGGAC
This sequence comes from Manacus candei, assembly GCF_025592945.1. Lineage (NCBI taxonomy): Eukaryota > Metazoa > Chordata > Aves > Passeriformes > Pipridae > Manacus > Manacus candei. The sequence goes on along the minus strand of NW_026138066.1, from coordinate 22,023,677 downwards.
AGCAGTTTGCACAAGAACTATGGGGTTTCACCTTAACTGTTGTAAGTTTTGTTTGAGAGATGCATCCAAACCTCCAACTTCAGATCTCTCTAACTGTGAACTCCTCCAAGGATCAACTTTGTTTGTACCCTTCTCACACTGTCTAATGCGGTCTGGAAGAAAAATAGTTAAAATGTGACTGACAAATGCTAATATCAAGCAAGTAGGAAAAACATTTGCATGTTCCAGAAACTAGAGAAGTTGTAAAAGACAGTGATAACATGAATGAGATTGAGTGTGCAGACCTGCTCCCAAAACAGTCTCTCCTAGGGGCTGGATAAAAAAGCAAGGTTTCTGGTAAGTGACAGGTTTCTTTTAATTTCAGTCCAAGCTGGAAATTCATAGCCATTTCTTAACTGTGATCTTGGTACCACAAATACACCTTCTGGCATACAGGTAAAGCTCTTGGTTTATATTGGGCAAACTTTTTTTACACCAGAATGTCTGCAACTCTCTCCAACCCACAGCCTGAAGTATTCTCAGTTTCCAGGAGGTGTGATAATGATGAATTTCAGTGAGATGAAAATTGCTCCAATTTAAGGATAGCTCAACCATTTCATATTTGACAGTAAAATATACTAATTTAAAAAAAAAAAGAAGAAAGTATAAAGATTTGGGCTTTGTACGTGCAGTGCATGAATAGAAAATCCCTATCGACAACATTTACTGAACTCAAAATCCTTCAGGATAAGTTCCCTGAAAATTAAAACAGACATCAAGCTATACATCTAGATGAAAGACTTCCACAGCTTTACACATACAATGCACTCAGAAGCCAAGTTTCCAAAGCCTCAGTAAAAACATCTAATGTCCAAGTCTACATTGATAGCCCTGTACATGAAAAAGACAATATTTACTCTGTCTTATGGTATTAAATTGGAGTTTTTATCACACACTTACAAACCAAGTGATAAATCCAAGCCCTTTCATCAAAGGTATTTTAAATTGGAATTTCTGGATACCTCCTAAGACCAGATGAAAACCTTTTGGCTGATCTTCACATAAGAAAGAGATGGTTCCGTATTTACATTACTGATTCAGAAGCCTCCTTCTCTGCTCTTAAATATTGTCATCCCATTTTGTCTTTCATTCTGACATGATCTTTTAGCTGCTTTATTATTTTAAAATTCAGATGGATAAAATGACTTGTTTTGCTTCTTCCTTCCAAAGTTTGGTCACAGTGGACTATACTGTTGCTTTGCTGTTACTCGTGCCACATTGAGCCAGCATTTTCTGACATTGCCTTCCATCTTTTGACTCCATCTTTCTGACAGCAAGCCTGTCTTGCCACCCATCTCCCCCTGCTACCAAGAGGTCTCTCCTGTTCAAGATTTCACTAAGTAAATTCCACACTCATATCCCTCGTCTTCTGCTGCTTGTCTCAGCATGGACAGGAATCTTTTCTGACCTTCTTGAAGCAAACAAGTTTCCCATTCCAGGGACATATTCAAGACACCCCTGGTTAATGTAGCTCTTCCGATCCATAATTCTGAACGTGTTACAGAATAAAGAGATCCCTCTGTAGCTCCACATGTTTTCTGTTTGATCTAAACTTGTTCTCAAAATCTCTGCTTCTGCCTCCTGCCTTTGGTTCCACCCTTGTTTGGTCAGAGTTTCATTACCAGCTGTGATGCCAGTTGCAGTAATCAGAGGCCATAAATCCTTTCATATCTGCTATATTTCATGTTGTCTGTTCTCAGTGCATGCAGATGACAAAGTCATTAGTGTTCACGTTATGTTAATTAACGTTGATGTAAATATTTCATCTCAAGCTACTCTTCTATTGTGACAGCTATAGGAATTACTATCAGAATTGACTGTTGCCCATAGGCAGCCAATTTGACCATTAATATTTACTAATTGTATGCATTTAAATAGCTTATACAAACAACCCAACAATGTGATATCATGTTCCTGCTACACAGGTCTTTTCTTCTAGGTGTCTATGGTTATAATACAAAATAGAAAAAGACAAAACATACAGTCTTGTACCACGTGTAAAATCATTTACTGTGTTTTGTCCCAGAAGAGATTGTAAATTCATTGAGAAAGAGATGTCAATACATATTTCACAGCATTTAGCACAGTGAGGAATCAGTCTTAATTCAACACTTGATTTCTTTAATAAAGTGCTTTAACTATTCTAGAGCACCCATGTTAAGATGCCAAAGTCTGTCTAATTTGGTGGTCCAACTTTCTGAACAGCTGAATGCAGAGCATTTCTTCTTGTGCTGTGTATGCATGCTCTCATATATGCTGTGTGATGCTGAGCAAGCAGTTTCAAGTCTTGCAAATATCTGAACAAATGGCTATATTTTGATAGATATGTAAAAGAATCTAAAGGGATTATTAATTCATGTACGTAACCTTCTAAATTACCTAAGATCAAGAAGCCCTCTAATCAAAGCAATGATTTGTATCAAGTATTGCACATGCTTTGTACTGGAAGTGGCATATATATATTGTTTATTTTAGACTTACTCCTTACGTTTAAGGAAGCTACATTCGTGAGCTATTGGGGGTGGTGAGGGAAACAAGTCAAAGGAGGTATTATTGGATTATTCACTCTTCCTAGGACAGAACCTGTTTGTATAATCAGAGATATGCCTTAAGTGGTCTTTAAAGAAAGTCAGATTTTGTTTAAAAAAGGGGAAGGAGGAGGCTTCATTAACTAGACTGACAGGCTCCATAGATTTCTCAAGTGTTTAAATTAAGGATTGTGAGTTCTTGAAACTTGACAAGGAAAGCAGGATTGTCACTGCTGGCTGTCTGAACCAGAGGTAAGTGCAGATTAAGCTTTTCCTATCTCCATTATAAACACATTGCCTCTGTTCTCAAAAGTTCAGTGAAATAGAAAAGAGACTATTGTTTTTTATTATTTCAAAAAAAATAAACTACATTTTTAAAGTGTCAGACAAAATCCTAAAGTACTAAAAGTGCTGAGATGCTGCTCATTATTATTCCAGTGGTAACTATTTGGCACTTGGCATAAATTCCTTAAATAAAATTGAAATCAGTCATGTCTGGACACCTAGAACCAAATTTAAGAGCACTCATGATGAGCATGGCATACTTTAAAATGTATTAAGCCATTCCTGTTGATCTTTCCAGAATTATTTATGTACCTGGGTTCAACCTATGTTGAATTTGTGTTGCACTTGTATATCATGTATTCTGAAAGACTGATTCTGGCACAGTGTGAATCTCTCTGCCTTTTCTTATGGCTGCAAATATGGCAGAACAGTATGAACTTAGAAAGTCTTACCAAAAAATTGACACTGGATGGAATTTTTTCAGATGCACTTGGGAAAAGTAGGTTTTGGTGAACTAGCAAGTTTAGGCAACTCCTGAACAAAGCCTGGTCAAACCTTGGCTTTGCACTCAGAAGAGCTGGAGAGCTTCCTTTGACTACTCAGTCCTACTCAGGACTCATGAAGACAGGTTCATTTTGTGTTCTGTACAGTTATTGATACAGAATTAGAAACTAATAAGGCAGTTGATACAGAATGAGGTTTCAGCTAGCAACATGGATGTCAGAGCACATACAGGTAGCTCAAAGTAAGTGCTGAATCCCTTTTAAAATTGTCATTGAAATGGTCTCATGCCCTTATCACACCTAAAAACCAGCATTGCTGATGAAGCTGGGAAGCAATTACGTTTGTTTGCCTGTTTCTGTGTACCCGGCAGAAACTTTTAAAAGCTGTAAAAAATTAATTTGTTTTTTTTTTCTTTCAAGAAATAATTAGGCCCATGTCCATTCTAAGAAAACACAGGTTTTGTTATACAGTATCCTGTATACATTCACACTAAATCCCACCTCTGCAAATGAAAAACTCTTTGCTTGCTTATTTTTTTTTTATTTTTTAAGAAAAAAAGGTGAGTGTTGCAGCTGTTAATAGGTTTGATAACTTCTCTCAGAGAACACCTTTCTTGCATGCCTTTGTTAGACAATGGCCAAAAGCAAATTAAACTTAAGGAGGTTTATACCACGCACGTACATTTGATTTCAAAATCAGCCCCCAAATGCTTTCTATCAGTATGGGAAAACATGCTTTGGCTGCTTCTGTTACCTGGCTGAAGAATAAAAAATAAATAAATAAAAAAAAAGTTACTGTGTGCAGTTAATATCGAACAGCAGCCATCTCCAGATGATCCCTGCTGCATCCAATTTCTGCCAAAATGCTTTCTGTTAAACCTCCATCAAACAGACACACGGCGCACAAAAGAAAACCTCATCACCAAGGGAAACTAATCCACCGGTGCGCAATGTAAGCCTGTCAACTTTTTATTATAAGAAGTCATCACTCATTTCAGTGAAGATTAAAAGTATGACTAAATTGAGAAAATCCTCTTAGCCATTCGGAATTTTAATAGAGGAGAAAAGGGGGTGAGTAAAATTTAAACTGTATGTGCGTGTGTGCCTATATATCTATCTATATATGTGTGTATGAATCAAATATATAAAAATTACATATATATCTCCACACACAAGTTGTATTTTTATATATATATATAAAGTAGGAGAATGAATGTTGGAAATAAGATGCTTAGAGCTGTCCCCTCATCGCCCCACAAAAATAGACTACCAAAAATTCATACATAAACATGTAGCCTTGTAGTACGTTTTCTCAGTTACCACAAACAGTTTCTGATTCAGACGAGCTTAAGAGATAAGAATGGAAAATGAGTCCTCACAGCTTTAATTACATCGCCACTGGCAACAAGGTGTTACAGTGGCAGAATGACAATTGCTTTTACTCAGAGTATGGATTCAGGGTCAATATGCTATTTCATCCTAGTGCACCACAGCAGATGAGCACCATGTTGTTTCTATATTGGCCTTGCACTACTTTATCCCTGCAGGTAAAGTTAGTCTGATGTGCAATTAGAATTACAGATGTGTATTTAGCTACCACTTTCTTTTGCAGATTATGGTGAAGACTGTAAGTTTCACTTAAGCTGTCATTGAAGATGTGGGTAATCTTTTGCATTTAGAGACCATAATCATCTTCCCATTCCAAAGATTTAGCTGGTGTTAAAGAAAAATTATTGCTCCAGTCACTTTAAAGTTTGAAAGTCATCAGATGCTATCTTCAAAGCCTTTAGCTGCTTATTCAAAATAGCCAAAAAACTTTAGAGTTACATAACTCCTGGCAGCCCTCCCTCTGCTCCCCCAATCACTGAGTCCTAAGTTTTCATATCAATACCAAGTCACAGAAATAGCTCGAAGAACATAATAGAAAGATTTATAAGGAAACATCAGAATAAATGGCCACATTTCACAAAAGACAAACACATATGCACCTGAAGTTAAGTACTCCACTACCCAGAAGATAAACTGCAACTGAATCTTACCTTATTGCAGTTACACGGGCACCAACTGGCAATGAACTGAGTTGAAATTCTTTCTGCAAATCACTGAGGGCTGTAAGACCAGGCAACCTGCCTCTTAGAGCATAGTCGAACAGTGATGCTGACACCTTTGGGAGAGGCAGGGAAACCTGTCAGCAATTTCAGCGTCTCCTGGCCCTTTGATTAAGCCTTTTTTTTTTTTTTTTCCCCTGCTTGCTAAACCTTTTTGCTATTCAAGTAGCCTGATTTGCGAGGGGTAGACAGCCAGTGAACTGCTTCTGCTTTCAAAGCCTACTTTACTTTCCGTAACCTTCCCTTCCATCCAATGAAAAGCAACTGTGGCCTTTTACTAAGTAAATGAGCAAATATTTTCCCAGTGTTCACCAGGTTAGATCCCCATTTAATTAAACTGGCTCATTATGTCCCTATCTGATTAGCAGAGTAGAATCAATTATTCAATGCACAAACATGGCTGCAGGAGCTAGAGGTGTATACAGAGCTGTTCATTTAATTCCAAGGACACTAATTAGGTACAAAGCAAGCAATAACTTTAACAATTGCAGGCACAAGCATACATGCAGTACAGGACAAGGGGAAAAAAACAGGCCTTCATTTTCTTAATAAGCTGGATTCTCTTCCCCCTAACAGGGTCAAGAAAAAACAGAAAGCCAGAGAGGATGAAATGTAGATCAAGAAAGCTAAGCATCCAGGAAATAACCCTTGGGATTTGCATATGTAATAGTGTGCTGCTACTTTTGTACTTTATAATCAAACAGTAGGCAATTATCCAAATTATTGACAGCAGATTTCTCATTTCAACTGCAAATTAAGGCCATTAATAAAGCTTTCTAATGCAAAAGTGACTAATTAACTAATGGAATGGAACTCTGAAGCCGTGATATCAAAACCAGTCCACCACATATTGTGGAAACACAGGGGAACTAATTAGTTTAATTATCAAAACAGCTAATTAAAATTACACAGTTGCCTAATTAGTTCTTTGCGTTTTTTCTCTGGTTTAATTGACAGGATGGAGTTAAATAGGTAACTGGTCTCAAAGAGGGAAAAGGAAAAAAGAAGGGGAAAAAATGTGAGGACTAGCTTCTGCTGAATATTTTAGCTGATGATATCTCATTCGTGTGGCAGACTGGTAACAGGAAAATAAATGACTCTCATCCTTTTGGTAAGCAACTCCAAATTTTCTGGACATAAATCTGCCCTCGGAGTAAGCTATCTAAACAGATTTTCATGAAGTTAAAAGGCTTGGATGTCTTAATGCATACAAAGGGTCAGGGCCGGCACATAATTTTGGGAGGACAGTCAGGAGTTTTTCTTTGGGGAAGTTAATTTTTCTCTTTGTTTTATGTATACCTCTCCATATGTGTGATGTTATAGTCATTGTCAAAGGACAGGCTTGAAAATAGTAGAACACAACATACCTTCCTTTAGTGTCTCATCAGAGGAGCCTAAAACAAAGGGAAATAAAATATGAAGTTTTGATATCTGAGCCTCAGAAGGTCCAAAGTTCAAGTCTGGCTCTTATCTATGCTTGCCCTTGTCTGCAAGGTAGAGCTGGAAATCTTGAAAGAAAAAAACATGCTAGCTGAATCAATGCTTGTAAAACTTGCAAAATACCTCCTCTTCATTCATAGCTCAGCCAAAAGAGATTTTGGGTTTTTTTTGCATGTGTGTCTTCTTCCATTAATGCCAGAAAATTTACACCTATCCAAAACTGCAGTAAAGCTAATCTGAACTCAAACACTTGCTCATGCTGCAGCTTCTATCAAGTTTATTAATGGTTTTAATGGAAAATAAAATAGGAAAATTATAATGTTCTTATTAAATTAAACAGTAGCATAGTTAAGACCAAGATAACTGGTTGTGAATTGGGCTGAAAATACTGCATAGCATTACTTAGCTACTTTCTTAAACTCAGAAAAGCACAATGGAATGAACTAAAACTAAAAATAGGCAAGCATCAAGGGGTCCAATTCCTAGAGAAGCAGGGAGAATTTTCTATGTTTGGTTTGATTTGTAGTGGCTCAGTTACTCCAGCAAAACATTCTGCATAAATACCCAGATAGATGTTTCCTATGCTTACTTGCAGTTCACCAAAAGAAACAATTAATATAGTCTTTCTTGCATTTAAATCATGCTTGCCCTACTTCCAGAACTATAAGGGGAATAAAACTTGTTTTTTACAAAGCAAACCCTTTATCAATGTTGCCAAAAAATGAGAGCTCACAGCAACTGAGCATCTAGTTGATAAAAATTACAGAAGGACAAATGAGAAGCTCGGTATCAGAATACTAAAACTTCAGATAAGGATGAGGAGGAAATCAAAGTGAACGACATGAACCTGAAAACACTGAACCTTTCTCTTGAGGGAATCACCTGGGTGCTGTGGGGATTTCTCTTAAGTGAAATCAGCTGTGGGGGTGAGGCATGATCCTTGCAGACAGAGGCAGATGGTGGCACGGAAGGGTTCAGCTCTGTGGTGAGATAGCAAATTCCAGTTATGGTCAATATGTTGATAGGGAGCTGGAATTCTGGGTGGGAAAGGAACTTTTGGGTCCAAGGGCTATGAGGGCAAATCAAATTGAAATTACTGCAATGAGACCCTTTCTGTCTTTTCTTCAGCAGAGGCTGGAGATGCTCATGAAGTACCTCACCTCCTTGGATTGGAAAGAGACGGTGAGTACCTTGAACTACTCATTAATTAGTTTAAGCTCTGTTCTAACTGCAGTCTGTGTGATCTGTGGGCTTTTTCTCTGGCTGTGAATTTGGAAGTAAGGAGGAACATAAATGCAGAGCTAGTGGTGCAGTGATGAGGAATGAGGTGAAGAGCACATGGCAGGAGAGGTGTTTTGTCATGGTGTGTCAGGAGCAAGCAGGGGGCTCGTGGAGAAGGTGTGTTCAGTGGGCAGGAGCCATGCTGTCCACATGAACAAGAATTCACTGTGGGAAAGGCAAGTGCGTTTTGGGACTGGAGGTGCAGCTTTTGTTTTCCAGTGTTTTGCAGGGCTGATTTGTGCACTGGGTGGCTGAGTTGGGCCAGGATCAGCACAGCCAAGTGTGATGCAGTCTGAAAGGTGGACAAAGTCTGCCTGCATCCCCCATAGCATAGGTACAGAGGTGAGGGGTGTCATACCCCAAAACAACCTGCACAATCTTTTATCCTGTCTGAAAAAGAGACCAGTCCCTTGCTGCAGAAACTATAAGCCTTGCTCAGTACTAGTGGCTGTGGGGAATGGATATCCTAGTGTAGGCAGCCAAACCCCAGCACAAGGACAGGTTGTCTCTGGAAGTGATATCAGCCTTGGAAAGATGCAGTCCATGTGTATTAACACACATCTCCCCTTTCTTGACATGTTGGCACAGCCTGCTACAACACAGTTCTGCAGCTTCTCCCCATCTTCCTAAATGTGGAGTTTGTGGTCAGGAAGGCAGAGCGGGGCTGCAGCCTGGCCCTGGAAGGGAGAGGGGACTCAGGATGCCGGGATGCACTCAGGGAACACAGAGCAGTGGGTCCTGCATTTGCATGGCTTTACACAAATTTGCATGCTGGTGTGCAAAGAGAGCTGCTGGAAAAGAGGAACAGAAAGACTCCAGAGTTTCACTGTTTTAAAAAATTACTTCCCCTCAAGAACTTCATTGTTTAACTCACCCCTTCTTCCTCCAATTTGCTGTTTGCTCTATTTGTTGAGGAAGTAGGGATGGATGGATGACCCTCATCAGTGCAACTGAGCTAACACAAAGTACAGATGTCTGCATCGTGGTCCTGGGGGCATGTTCCTTGTTGGCTGTGACCCTTGCTCCTGTAAATAAGTTGAAAGTCTTTAGTGTTTGTTTGTTGGTTTTGGGGTTTTTGTTTGTTTGTACTCATAGGCTTTGTGAAATAGGAACTTCTTTATTTTAGGACAATTCTAACAAACTTTTGAATGCCAGCTTTGGAGCAGTGGAATGTATGGATGCTTCAAAGAAATCACTAGAATGTTGGTTTGTGTTTTTTTTTTTTCTTTTCTCTAAATATGATATTAAAGACTAATTTTGCTTCATGCTCTCAGGAGCAGATTAACTTAATTACTGATCCCCTCCTCCTTTAAACCAGCTTGAGGCATTGTTTTTGGCAAAGTTATAAATGACTGAAAATAAGAGGTTATAATTGAGAATTTTAGGCAGCCATAACTTCAGCTTTCGTTATCAGCACTGTCTACAATACCTAACAGTATTTTTTGACAGAAAATATAGACTGAGGCCATGAAAAGAGCAAAGCAAAGAGGGCTTGTGTTTATCACTTTGATATCATTCTTATTTAAGAGTTACTTAAGTAGCAGAATATCAGGCAGAGTTTGTTGCTGACTACAGCTTGCAATTCAGGACTGCTGCCTCCCAAAAGAAATGATGACCTGCTAAGTGTGCCCACATCCTTACATAACAACAGTGTGTATAATGAAAGGGTAAAATTATATGGCCCCAAATATGCTTGGCAGACAGGGAGCTTTGTAAATCATGTAGTGAGACTCTCCACCTGATAGAGGGTGGTGAGGATCGTATGAGTGGAGGGTAGTGAAAGAATGGTAGTCACGTATGTTTCCCTTCAAGAGCCAGATGCTGGAGACAAGTGATTCCACTCTAATTTTCTTTCTCTTGCTCTATTTTATTTTTTTTTATTTTTAATATTTATTTGTGGTCCTCATTGCTGTGGAGGAAAGCCAGAACACGTGGCCCCAAAGTACTCTAGAGGTTCTAAATCTATTGCCTTTCTTAAAGCAAATTTCTTGATTTAGCAGACTGTTGTGTCTGATTTGTGATTAAAAAAGAAATCCCTCATAATGCTGTATTTAGGAAGGGACACAAGGCTTGGCAGCATGAGGACAGAAGTAATGTTGTAGAGAAGTTAATATGTACAACTGTAGCTAACACAGAACTGGATGCTGGCAGTTGCACTGCAATGTCCTCAATACAACATAAGATTAGATATCAAGAACATCTAAATCACTGTGATTCAGATCACTTATGGTGAGTTGCTGCTTAGCCACAAATCACACACACCTTGCTGTTCCTGGTTTTACCTGTTGAGGTGAATATTTTTGGCCTGGACAGGTGGGATGTGGTTAGTTGCATTAATCTCTTCCTTTCTGTTCAGTCCTTTTGGAGGTATTATGTATATCTAATCCTCAGCACCCCTTCTAAGTCTCTTACATGGATGCCTAAAAGAATGCAGGAGAAAGGCCAAGTCCTTCCATCACAACAGCAAAGCAAGAGCTGGGCTGTTTGGCAGAAGCTGAGTCAGTGCTGGCACCTCGCTGGAGGGAGGACTGTGGAAAGAGTGCCCAGCTGTAGATGCTGGGCGCACAGGAGGGGGTGATTTCTGCCAGTGCATTTCTGAAAGAGAGAAAAATTGATTACATTATTTGCAGCCGGCGGGGTGAATGGTTTTGAAACACACCTTTATGATTAGCCAAGAAAAGCTGTGCTTAGGAGTCATGGGATACATCACATGAAGTGGTAAGCATGGGGTTAATTCTGCCTGACATCTCAGGGCCAAGAGTTGTGTGTCTAAGTAAGTGGCTTGTCTGAATTTCTTTAGTCTTTGAAGAGATGAGTTGGTGCACAGGGATGAGTTTATAGGTGCATCTCCAAGTGTCTAACTCTCCCCATTGCCTACAAAAGGAGATAGGTGACACTGCTAGATAATTGTGTTTAGGTGAGATGAAGCAGGGCCTAAGCACCTAGTTGCAGGTATGTGGGAGATAAGCTTTCTGCATAGTCAATTGAGAGGGGGTGGTTTCCCCTGAGAATAATTGAGACCATTATGCTTCCATTCTAAATCATTCACTGAAAAAGTTGTCCATACCTTTGCCTGTATACCTTCACCTATAAAGGATGCCTAAAAGGTGCTTAGCTAAAACTTGAATACCCGCTGACATAGCAACTTATCACAGGATGCATGTTCTTACAGCTCCTGAAGACATGCCTACAAAAGGCAAGGTTTTGTTGCAATACTGATTTCTGACCTTCTGCTGATGGAAGTTTTCATGTCAGTCTCCAGCAAATAATGGTGTTATGTCTTGAACTTATCCCTAATTTTTGTTAAAAAAAAGGCTTGGTGATGATAGCACATGCTTTTACATTTGTGATTATCAACAAATAAACTTTGGGCTCTTTCATAGTTCCTGCAAAAAGCTGAAGTAATGTATTTTATGTCTTGAACTCTTGCAAGTGCCTAATTTCATAATTGCATAGAACTAAATAACCCAGGAATAAAATTAGGGCAATATCCATGCTTCCCTATCAGCTTCTCTCAGGCTGCTGCAGGGCAAAGGGCCTTTTTTGCATTAATTATGTCCAGTCTGCTGAAAGGTTTGGCTAGAGCCTTAGTCCATGCAGCTTGGCAAGGGTATGACATGGCTAGCCAAGCCTTTCTCCCCACTGAGTTGACTACCAGGGCTGACAGCTGCCAGGTCCTGTTGTCCTCAAATGGAATGTTTTCAAAGGTTCCTTCTCAAACTGTTGCCACCGACTGTCATGGAGCAAGCCCCGCTTTCTAGGTCAGTGGGTTTGTGTATATTGCATGTATTTGCCAGCCCACCCTTGTAAATTGTGTGCCTGAAGAGACTGCTTTGAATGAAGTCACTCAATAACTCACATGTGAGCGCGCACAATGTTCAGCGCCCTCCTTTTGTCCCAGTCATGTTGATTCTTCAGGCTTGGACTGAAGCAACCAGCTGATCTGTATATCCATAAGATTGGCAGGATGCTCATATAGCATATGGCCTGATGGTTTGAGAAAGTGCAAAGTTGTTAACCCTGTCACTGTCTTCCAGAGGTGCTGAATTTAGAGAACAGAAAACCATCACTGCTGTAACAGCAAGCAGTTTTTCTTTAGTCAAATAAGCACATACCTGTTTTGGGATGACAAAATATGTTGTGTATATCAGCGACCACCACCTGTGTATCTGAGGTAGTGTCTTTGTTCGATAATATAACCTCTGGTGTCACTGAATGTTGAGAAAATACCTGCATTACTAATCCCAAACCCTGTCAGAAGTAGTGTGTTTGCTCTGCTGGTGCCTTTTTCTGTTGTGGGCTGCCAAACTTGTAGTGTCCTTATCTCTTCCAGAATTCTGGCTTTCATTATTAATTGGAGGTCAACTTTATGCTGCCAACACCTGTTTAAATTATCAGGCCAAACTTCATTAATGAACTTGCTCTGAGTTATGGCAGGAGGATGAAAGACAAAATCAGACCTTCACCTGGTAATAAGGTAAAGAAAATGTTGGGCACAAACATATGGATTCTGTTCTTGAAGTTTAAATTGATAAAAGATTATGAAAATGCATGGTGGATGTCATGATGTGTAGTAGGAAAGATGAGGTAGCTGAAGGTTATCCTCTTTATAGTTTGATCTAAAAACCAGCAGCAGCTGTGAGACAGGAGTTGCTGTCCTGTATAAATGGGAAAGTATATGTAATGGCATGGTTCTTAATATGAGTATTCAGACTCAATATTTATCTAATTACATGAAAAGATGGATGCAAGAGGCATTGCTTAGGAACGGAAGAACTGGTTGATACGCTGAACAGGGGGGGGTTTAGCCGTAGCACTATGGAATAATCTATTTTAAAAGGTACTGTTATCTTAAGTAATGGTGTCTATTTTATTATCAAACCTGGTCTATCACTTGCTAGATCAGAATATCAATAGCTGTGTTGGTAACATGGGTCTTTCAGTCTGTTTCAAGCTCTGGCATCTTCTGCTCTCTTCTCCTGGTGTAAAGGGTAAAATGCTGCCTCGAGGCTGTTTGCATAGTGATTTGTTCACAACTGGAGATGAGCAGAGCCACTGGAGGGGAAAGAGTTTCTTGCTTTAGTCTGTGGGTGAACAGAAATAACTGAACCACAGAGAGAGTTTCTTTTGCATAACCTGTGGGTTTCATTTGGAAAACTTGAGTAACCATAGTTATCCAGTCAGGAATCTCTGAAACTCTGAAACAGTTACATTTTGAAAAAGGAACTTAAGGGGGATGGAAAAGACTACTAACTAGTTGGAGACTCTGCATCCCTGATACTGGTACTTGTAGGCTCAATTGTATAATGATGGGGTTTTTTTTTTCCAATGAAGATTAAATATAACTTAAAAAATATTAGGGAAGAAGGGAATCTGCAAAGAGGTTTGTGTGAAGAAATTATAGAGCAGGGCTGAAGCTTTTCCAGACTTTGCCACTGCTGACATCCAGCATCCTTGGAATTTTTATTATGTGCTGGCAAGAAGTTAAGACTAAGTAACGCTTTCTCAGGACCTGGAGACAGATTTGAGTAAATTCTTTATCTTCAGCGGTTCACATATGTGATCATCTGTTCATTGCTTGACACGATGGTTGGAGAAATGAAAACAACATTGTAAGAGTCACTTTGACAAGGGACCCAGTACTAAATCTCTGCTCACAAATTTCTGTGTAGTGGTGCAAGTATGGGTATGAAGCACTCGCGGTACTTCTCTTGATGATAGTGTGTTTCTTTCACACTTAATAAAAATGTTCTAGTTTTTATCCAGAATGGGTATATACTTGCAAGTATAAAGGTGTTGGATGTTAATGGCATTCAAGAAACATTTCAGTGATCCTAGGGATTTCTTGGGGGATTCTCAGAGGTGTTTGTGCACATGATGCTTTTTTAAAGAGAAAAATCCCATTTTTTTAATCTCATTACTGCAGCTTTTGACTTTTTTAGATTGTGGATTGTGCTTTGAATGCAAAGTGGCATCATTTAGCTAAGACAAGTTTAAAAACACCACGGAACTGATGGCTTTGTGTTTAAAGTGGTTACTGTTTCAAAATACACACTAGCAAATATGCTCAACAGCAAACTTCTGAGAGAATTGTTCCTAATGGAATCAATTTTAAGGAAGGGAATTGCAGGATATCCTGGTGTGATCTCGTGAGTGATAGGGCAAACATAAGTAGGATGTCCAAAGCTTGGTTTCATTTCAATAAATTGTGGTGAACAGCAAAGGGGAGGGGTTGGAAGATAAAGATAAAGATAAAGAAAGAAATAAAACAATAGGAAAAAAAGCAGGAAATGTGAGATAATTTATCTTCTCAGAAAGTGCTTTATGCCAGAGTTTCACAAGAAATGCTGCCTTCTGTTGAAGAACAATCAGGAATCAGGACAGAAGAGGGAAGGAGAGAAGAATTCCCTCAGCAGAGAAAATGTTAAGATTTTTTCCTATTTAAAAAAAAAAAAAGGGGGATTCCTAGGGGTTTCCCTCCCTGTCTAACCCCTGCTCTAGTAGTGTTTTAGTTCATGTAGTGCCCATATTCAACTACTGGGAAACACAGACTTGTGATTCTATTTGTAACAGTCAAGAAGAGCAGCAGCCCTGTAGCATATTTGAGTGCATATTGTTTTGCCTCATTGAGGGACACTTCTCCCTGGGGGTAAGAGTTCATTTATCTTCATGTTAGCTCCAGAGGGAAATTGTCTCAAGCAGAGAGCAGTTAGTTGTAGTAAGCTGTGCCTGTGTGTGCCGTGTTTTGATGTAGTTCACTGACAGCTGGTAACCAGACTTAATCTGTCAAACTCATTTCACCTAAGACCTAAAGTATAACTGCAGTTCTGATCTTTAGGCTAAAGGCATCACAAAGCTACTTGATTCCTAACCTTCTGTTTTTCAGTACCTAATACTTCTTCTTTTTCCCTATTTTTTTTCCTATTTCCTCTTCAGAAACACTGCTTCTTTCAGCCACTGTTTTGGCTTTCTGAGCCAAACAACAAAAAACAACCCCAAAACAGCAACAAACAAACAAATGCAAGAAGGCAGTTGTTAGTACTACACAAAGTGTTTCTTGAGTAGAACATATTATCATGCAGTGACTGTGTTAACACATATGATGAGGCTCAACTCCATTCTTACCTGTTAGAGTTGTTCCTAATTGGGTATTTCAGTATTTCTTGCCTGTGTGTTACCTTAGGTTACACCTTTCAGATTAACTAGAAAACTGCAATCGCTGCTGTTAAAGCTTCCTAGAGAACAAGAATCTTGAGTGTAGAAATTGTTTGTTACCTAGGTAATAGTTATTAGTGAACAGGATTCCCAACTGCATGTTCACCTTGGCTGCTTCTGTTTCTTCTGATGGAATGGGAGAAAAAAGCAGAGAGAGAAATTGCTCCACACCTCAATTCCACCTCTGAATTTAAGAAAAGTGTTTTTCATCCTCTTGAAACAGTTCTTATTTGTCTAGTTTTGTTTTCTTTTCTTTTTTAAACCATTGCAGGGTTGACAATGTTCTCGTTCCTCTTTTATTCTGAAAACCACTAGAAATATGCTGGGTAGAAGCTGAAAACATGACACAGCATTCTCTTGATGCTGAAATGCTTCATGACCAAATGTTTGACTTCTTCCTGTATTATTTTTGTTGTTTCTGATGGTACTATAGCACACACAGAGATTTGCAGCAGAGAAGAGGGAGAGCAGTTCACAAGGATCATTCCTTATAGACTGGACATAAAGGGACCAACAGAAAATGTTCTTATCTCTTCATCTGTCACTTAATTCTGAACAGGGAATAAGGCTATTAAGGCTATATTTTTATGAATATTAGTAAAATGAGAGTGGCTGGTGGGGTGAAAAAATTTTGGCCAGGGGGCTGTGCTGTGCTTCAGGAGCATCCTCTTGCTAGTGCCAAAATTGCCTGAGTGTGATAGCTTTGCAGGATATGTTACACTCGTTTTGTTTGGCTGAACCAAAGATTTTCAGTTTGAGATCTTGGCCCATAGGTGTTATTTGGCTTCCATTTGGACAAGGATTGTACGATATTTTGGGCTTTGTTTGTTTGTTTTTTTTTTTTTTTTTTTTTTTTTTTTTTTAAATTTTATTGAATTTAATTTATTTATTAGATCATTTATAGACATAAATGAATACTTTAAATATCTAAGTAAGAAATAAATTGTGTTACTCTCAGCATCAGGCCAGGTACAATTTTTCTACAAGTTTCTGTTCTGCTTCTGTTGATTGTGTTATTCTTCACATCCCTTGACAAAGTCATGTACAATGCATGCTACAGGAAATCATAGTTTTCTTGCATCAAATAATTAGAGGATATTGGACTGCATTTGTGTTGCTGCACAAGTACTGTTCCATAAGAAACCTTATCATAAAACCCCAACAACTCATTTCTCTTAACAACAGGGTTTTTTTTGTTATTGTCTACTGGACTGTCTTTCAGAATTGAGACTTTATGGAGGAATTTGGAGGTACATCACAGTTGCACACACAAAGATTGCCGTTAACATTACACTTTGGTTCTGGCAAAAGTGTTGGCTGTATAAAAGCAAAGGAATAAAGGATGACTTCTGAAATTACTTGACCTGAGACATGGTTGAAGAAATAATACTAAAGTTTAGTAGATCTACATTGATGACATGAAGTATAAGGTTGCCAGATTTCATTGTGAGAACTGTAGGGAAAAACAGAAGTGGTGTTTCACTATATACAGCTGAGTGTGTGAGTCTTGACAAGGCTTTCAACACAAAGAAAGCATAAGCATGGTGACTTCCAGTACCATGAACAATGGTTCACTCCTGTGAACTTAGGAGCTGCTTCTTGCAGCCTTGAGATTGCTCTCATGCAGAAGAATTTAAAGAGAAAATTGCTTTGATGAGTGTAAACCACAGTTTATTGCTCTGAAGTTGCATAGCTGTGGGGTGTTTTATTGACAATCTGGTACGAAGCAAGACTTTTCTCCTGAAAGTCCACTTTTTTATTACAAAATTGTGCTAAGTTGCTATATTTACAGTAAATACAGTGATTGATTTAATTAATGCATATAATGGAGGTGTTAGAATCGAAGATGTTGGTGCAACCTTAGTTTAGTTCTCTCTTGCATATACCCTATAAAATAGTCTAATTATGTGAACATGTACTATTTTATTCATACAGCTGTGGGTCTGCCTGTGTCCAGATTATTCTAACTACAAGACTTAACTGTAGCTCCTCTACTGCTCTGAAGTATTGTTTCATTTCTCAGTTGAAGTTCTGGTATACAGTCAGACTTTGCTTGTGCTCTAGGAATTTTGCATACCCAGTGAACATGCTATTTCTGGTTTTATTTCATGCTTTGTATCTATACTATGCCCCCTTTGTTCAGTTCCCAACTGAGGGCACACACTGGATCTCTTATTTTCTGGAGATATGAAGGCCCAGATCTAGAAAGTATAGAAAGAAACTGCCCACAAGTATAAAAAGCTTGTGGGCAGTGCCAAGGTGTTGGTCAAGCAGTGCTCTGCAGTGTTGGGTTCAAACAGATGTTATAGAGGTGAAAAGATGCAAACATGACTCCTGGTAGTGCATCATCAACTCCCTACTCAGAGATGAATTGTAAGGAGTTTTGCTATGGGACATCACCCACAAATAGTGCTGTATAAGGTGTGACAGGGCTGTGGTTATGAGGGTGACAATTCCAACTGTTGTGTCATACAGTGCCTGAGAGCCATGAGATCTTTGACATTGCTGTGATAGAAATGACCTGAAAGCTCTGTTTGACATCAGGGAAGGCTCTAGGGAATAATTACATTAGCCACAGAAGCTATTGTCTGAAGAGCTTGACTTGCACATTATATAGATATATTCTCCTAAAAAGGGTGGATATAAACCTCATAAAATCTAATACCAGTTTTTGAACTCTTGTTTCTTTCCTCTAAATTGCTACCTCTCTCAATGCATTAAAATGATGGTGATGTTGTTTGGACAGGTGCAAGAACCAGACTGACACTACTGGCACATCTGTTTGCCCCAGTATTCTCTTGCTCCCTCCAATGAGCACCATCCACTTCTGTTGATATTGGGGATCCTGAAGCAGTTGCTTGTTACTTAATCTATTCAAATGTATGTTCTTGTCCAACATGATGCTGGTGCACGTGCCAACTGCACTAGATTAAAAATGAGCACTTATCACATCTGTGTTGCTTGAGAATCCCAGTGTGACCATCAGATCTCATAGTTGTCATATACATATACATATATACACTGCATTTTAATCAAACCAACAATTAATTTGGATTGTCTGTGTAAGTTTGTTATCAGTAACAGCATTTTTTTATCAGTGTAAATCTCTGAATGGTGATTTTTATCACTGCAAATGTTTTTTTAAAAAAACAATTGAAGTAATAGATAGGAAACACATTGCACAAAGCTATTAATACCATTGACTCCCAATATGCTTCAAATTCACTGTAAACCTGAATTAACAGTACATCTAATTTTTAATTTGTCTGCACAAGATCTAAAATTTTAGATATAAAATACATCTCCAATACAGATATTATTCTAACTTTGCAGAATAGAGAAGCCCTCTCTGAAGCTTTTAAAACTGTGCCTGTTCTCTTCCAACTGCTCATGAAAGTTTCACAGCCTGGCAAACCATCTCGGTCTTTTGGCCTGGCTGGTCATAGAAAGGAAAACTCTGTGGCCAGAAATGACAATTGGCTATTAGTTTTTCTATCACTTTTTTTAAAACAGTCTAATACAAGCTGCCTCTTGCCTATCAGTTCAAACTTTTGCTCTTTGCCCAGCACATCCACTAAAAAAACAAACAAACAAAAAAAAACAAACAAAAAAAAATACTTTGGGTCAATTCTAGAATTCTTTTAATTTCTACTGTTGCAATTTAATGAAGCTGTTCTCTGGCACATTGTGCTAAGAAGCCTGTGCAAATTCTGCCACAGATTTAAGCCACATCAGGCAGCAGAAACTGCTATAGAAGACAAATATCCAAAATGAGCAATTCTCTTTCCCTAAAGAATATATATGGGTCACCCCATATGAATTTAATTTAGATGGGGTATATTGACAGAGGATTTTAAGTTGCCTGTAACTAATTATGAGATTATGCCCATTATTCTGGTGGGTTTTGAGCAGCAACCAGTGTGCAGTTATAACTTAACAAAAGTTAGGTATTTGGATTTTTTTTTTTTTAAATATTTTTATTTTGTAGATCAACTGTGTGTAGATGGTGGTCATGAAGTACCATGTAGAAATTCTTTTTCCTTACAATAAGCTGGAAGATCTTCTGCAGATAAACCTGGGGGGAAATGTGAACTCTCGCTGTTCTCCCAAGGAATGGGAAGACTTGCAAGACACAATGAGCTATAAGAGCACACATTGCACCTTCACTCTAGCAGTCCAGTCACTGAGATCTGCAGCTGGTAGCCAGGGCAAGCAGTTGGCTGACCAGGACTGTGTATTTCTCACAGTCCATACGGTTCTCATGCTGATACCCTGTTGCTACAGCTCAAGACTAAGCTACAGGCTTTCTTCAACATCAAAGGAAATATTTACATCAGGTTGGAGTTCTGCAGCTCTTCCCAGGCATAATAGCTCTGCAGTACCATTCTCCAGTGCCAGCTGGTTCTTGTTTCATGAGCCCAGAAGTGATTTTGTGGGGAAAGGCTGTTCCAGAAAATTGTTGTTCTTGAAGCTGCTATTCGCTCCACGTCTTGCACAGTCACCAAAAGAGACCTGGAAATGCAAGCAGAGACAAGCAGTGGTAGTTACCATGGCTGCTCTCATGAATCATTCAACCAGGAATGCTTAGTGGTGTCACAGGAGCTGGCCTGAAAGCTGCTGCTGTTTGGCAATAGCACAGCAGACAAAATTGGCATGTTAGCAGCTGCCAGCACTGTGCCATATGGCAGAGTGTGGTGTTCATGCTGATCTGCTGGGAGCCTGAGAATCATATCACCTACTTTGAGGAATGGCAGGGAAGGTGTTGAGGATCTGGGATGCTGATCACTAGATGCAAAAAGCAGTCAGTTCTCCTTGACTTCTGCTGTTTTGCCTGTATGCCAACAATCCAAGAAAAGCCTGACAAAGATGAGAGTGGGTTACCTGGTCATGTTGCTGTGCTTCTTCTCCTTCTCCATCCCCTTTCTCCATGTCCTCTCATCATATGACTCTTAGAAAACACAGCTGTTAGTTTGGAGAGACCAGTTTGTACAAAGCACTTACAGCAAAACCTTGTAGTAAATCTCTTTATCTAGACAAGCTTTTGGATAAATAAATTAATTGCTTGTGACTTTTTAAACCTGTGGTTTTCACAATTCATAGCAATAACATTTGAGGCTTTATTCATGGGTTCAACTGGTCTCATTCTCTAGACTCAGCCCTCTGATGTGATCATTTACATGTGCTGGCTTGTTTCTGTGTGTTTTGAGCTCTGCTCTGACACTGATTCTTGCCATTTCCTTAGGCAATAGCATAGATAGATTTCTCTGTAATTTGCTTAGGACCTGGAAAACTGATGGTGATTGTATGATAGCAAATAAGATGTTTACTGTCACTGAACTTCTCCTGTATACTAGAAATCTACGGTTCTTAAAACTAAAAATCTATTTAAGCTCTTGTCTTTCTCAGTATTAACTTGATGTGTGATCAGCACTCCCCAGAGCTGCATGTCTAAGAGCAGAGGCACTCTCAGGCACAGGCTAAGCAGACAACTTAGGGCATCAAAATAACCATGGTTCTTCTGTGTATTTCGGCATATTCTAGTGCCCCAGGAAGCCAGGTTGCCACATGTGCCAAACCAGTAAAGAGCCTGTAAGATGGCAGCTATGATTGGAAGAGTTAGCTGTAAAAATATTTGTCTTTTTCCACAAGAGACAGGAGTCTCTGTGGAATTGTTCTACCAATCTCCATCACTACATTTCTTCTCCTCAACCTACAAGAGTTGTTCTGACCCACTTGCCTTGTTTATACCCCTAAGCACCCACTAGTTAACTCCACTTGAAGCAGGAACATAATTATTTTACAAGTCTTTCTTGCTTTCTTCCTCCTCTTTTTCTCCTTTCTTTGCTCCCTGCATCCTTTTGCTTCAGCTAGTTTGGTCATCAGCAAGGTGCAAGGATTTGGTGGGGCTTTACCTCCAGCTCCTCATTCCCTACTTTCCTCATAGTACAACATCAGGGTGGAATCTGGTCTAGTGGTTAAAGTTTATACTCCTTCTTGGATGTGTAAGAGGATGCTGAATGTGATCATCCCCCTATGCTTGAAAGCCAAATGGTGCTGATGAGTGGAGGGACTTAGGGAATTATAATTGGGAATCTGGTTGTCAAGTTCATAATAAAATTGTGGGTGGAAAATTCCACTCAGATGCTGTAATTATGGCATCTATAAAAGTTTTTTGTCACGCAGACTTTTTAACAGCAG
This sequence comes from Manacus candei, assembly GCF_025592945.1. NCBI lineage: Eukaryota > Metazoa > Chordata > Aves > Passeriformes > Pipridae > Manacus > Manacus candei. The sequence goes on along the minus strand of NW_026138066.1, from coordinate 22,002,080 downwards.
AGTGCATGATCATAATGACTCTGTGTTGCTTAAAAAAAAAGTTTATTTCTGTATGCAAAAAATCATAGTTAAAAATGTTGCAGAAAGAGCTATCTTGCCCCCTACTCAAAACATATTATGTCAATAAATAAAATTTTAAGTGGATAATAATCAGTAAAATGTTTGTAGTTTTGTAATTAAATGAGGACAATGGCATCCTATGGTAATAACTAATTCCAAAGGTAGATGTCCCTTAAAATAAAACTACTTTTTCTTTTTACAGTCATAACAAAAATAGTATGTCTTTTGCTGCTAGCTGTAACAGAGGGTTAACCCTGCAAGGGTAACTGAAGTTCAAGTCAACAAAGTTTAGCATAATAGTTGTTTGAAATTAATTTCTCCCTCATTCAAATAACATTACCTGAATATCGATACTGTTCTATTTTGTACTAAAGTTTGCTTTTTTCCTCCCCAGTTTTACATTAATAAGGGATGCATTTTCTTTAACAGTTGCAGAGAAGTCCCTTTTTCCCACCTTCTCATACACAAAAATAACATATCTGTACTCAAACCAATAAAGAATGTGCTGTAGATAAATTCATACCATACCAATGGAGCGTAAGGATTCCATTAATGCTTTAGTGATATCATCAAGGAAGAAAAAGGCAAAATGGACTTTTACTCTGCTGGGTCTGTAATGAAGCAATGTTGTAGAAGCTGCTGTCTTTTTTTTTTCTTCTGTAGGCATCAGTTGGTATACTACGGAAGTTTTAAGAAAAAATAAATCCTGACATTTCCTTCTTTCTTTTCCTGTCTGTATTTTTTATTTTAAAGAACAGTCAGTTTCCTTTTGTTACTACTGTGATGTACTTTTCCCTACTAACTCCAAGAGAGAGTCTGAAATGCAATATGGAAATTACTAATATGACAGAGAAATATGAGCTTTATACTGTTGAAAAAGTGGATGTAGCAATATATCAGAAAAATTATTGAATGTTATCGGTCATAGCACAATTTATTATTTCACCACTGTGCTGTGAAAAGTTGCTCAGCCAACTCAAAGCTTTCCTACTGTATTAGCACTGTCTGGGAATTTAACTGGTAGCAGTTTGCTAAATGCAAGCACAGTAATTATTTGCACATCAGGCCCTTGGATTCCTCCCTCCCCACCCCAGCCCGTCATCCCAACATACTGCACGTGCAGTAATTTGATTTACCTTTTTTATTTTGGACTTGGTGTGGTAAGGCTTTCGCAGAGGAAAGATGGCTGAAAGATATAAGGGGGGGCTGAGAATTTGGAAACTGTCTGCTCTGCACTTTGTGTGTGCTCCCTGCCAAACTCACGTGCAACTCTCATTAATGCTAATGGGATTTAATACATGCTGCAAGAGGAAAATATCCTCATTTATTTTGCAGTGAATCGAGTGGTAGCAAAAGTGCTGTATTGACAACTCTGGAGCCCTCTATTTATCCACAGAACAGGCAGTGTCAGAATTAAGTTCCTCTTACAACTTGGTGTCTCAATCCTCTTCTGGAGGGACCTGTGAAGGAGAGCACAGCCCCTGGCATTCTGCTACTCCTGACTGCACAGATAAGAATCTGGCAATGTAGACACCTCCACAGTAGCTGCCCAGCCAAGATTTCACTCACAATATACAACAATTTGAAGTTGCTTAGGTTAGACTGTGTTCACACATCTTTTTGGTGTGTGAATACATCAGTCAGAAACGACCGGGCACAACTGCCCGCTTGCCAAAGGCTCTGAAGAACTTAGCTGTAAGTAAAAAAATAAATCTAGGCTAGCTGTCTAGTACACAAAGTCTTCTGCCACTTCTGTAGTACTTGGGCTGTTGATGGTTGATCAATTTAGTGCTGGCAAAGAACTGGAATCCCAGGCTTGAAATGCTGGTAGGAATAGACCATAAGTATTTCAACCCCTTGGCCAGAGGCTTCAAGAAGGAAACAGGAAAACCAAGACAGATGACATGAAGGGAGGAGTCCAACATATGTGAAGTCCTGCAGTGGGTTATGGATGGGCTAGAAGGATGAACAATACAAATGAGCTCTTTCAAATCACAGAAATGGTCAGTTCTCACAGTTCTACATGTAAATATTTCAGACCAACATGCCTATGAGAGGAACACTTTTCCTGTGATTTACTTGGACATTAGGTTGACTTTTATCTAGGGAGTTGCTCAGATAAGTCCTTTAAAATTGCTGTTACCCTCAAACAATGCCACCAGATGTAGGTGACATAGCCGTGATGAGTTTTGTGTAATACATGGACTTCATTTTTCAGTATGATTGATAAGGATAACTTTGTGAGATGTCACCTGCTATATGTGACATGTGTGTATAATGGTCAGACAAAGCCATTCTATTGAAGCTTCTTGCAGGAATATATTGAGTTCAAAATGTATTTTGGAAAAAAAAAACTAAGGGGAAGTCCTTTATTAGAATCAAGAGAATATTGTGTTCTTTTGATTGTGAAATAAAATTAGGTAGACATAATTATATGTTATTTAACATGCTGAAAGTCAGAATTCAGAGAAAATTTGGGGTTCTATCAGAGAGAAAAATTTGAGTTGACTCACCTTTTAGTGGAAAGCTGTCTTATTTATCTGTTATTTTCACTGTTACCCTGATTCAGCTAAACTTGATTGATGATGTTATTTCCATTAAATAGACAAGGAGGTTCACTTCAGCTTTCAAAACCAGCTACCTCATACCCAACAATTAGCCAGGGTTGCACTACATTGTTTTTTTTTCTTTCACATCCTCTCCCTGTCAGCAGGGTTCTGGGTGGAGTTTCTCTCTACCTGGCTGGCCTTATACATCTTCCTTCTCCATCTTTGGTGTGATCTATAGAAAACACACTTCACCACAAGCAGATCTGTCTGACTTCCAAATGGCAGCAATGTTGATTGTTTTTCAGAAACTTCCTATGCAACCGGTGATAATAAAGAGTTTCAGAATTGAGCATTGTTGTTTTTTCTCCTTTGCATTAGAGGAGAAGGCTTTTAAGAGAATAAAACTTGCTGGGGAAGAAGAAATCAGAGTGTGTGTAATACCATCAAGCTTACTGAAAGTCAAGGTCTTATTGCTGATGTACATACTTTGACTTGACTGAGATTCTAAAACATTCTGGAATTCTCAACTTAATTTTGGTCCTACTACCAAGGAATTCCTTGCTGAATGTGACTCCATGGACATGTCCCTTGTCCCAGTGCTCTGCCTTTTGCAGTGAAGATCTTTAGTTTCTCAGGCTTCCATAACTCTGGTTGCCCATTATCTAAGAGTAGGGTAAATTTTTCTTTCTTCTTCCCAATCTTCCTCCTATTTTTCATTCTCCATCCCACTGGACAAAAGCACATGTCTCTGTGCAACGAGATACAGAGAGCAATGACTGCTTGCTCTTTTACTCCTCGCACTACCCCACTGCTGAGCCCCTTGAAAATTCCCTCTCTGTTTCAATTTTCCAGGCTTAAAACATTTACTTACTGCATTGTCACTCTTCTTGGCTCCTCTTAAACCTTCATCATCCCCTTCTTGTCCAGTCAAAATGAAGTGGCTAATTGTGACTTCCCAACCAGCTGAAAATCATGGTTGCTGGATCTCAGCTTATTTCAAGTTGCTGCACAAGCTGCTTCTCTCATATTATAATTCACACCTTTTATTGCTTAGCCTCACCTGCTGGTTTTGACTGTCCTGTTCTTTCTTTGTATCCTTGTTCTTTCAATAATGCCACATTGTTGTCTCATTTTAATCCACCTATCATTGGATTGTGTTTGACTTTTATAGTGGTTTTTTTGTTTGTTTGTTTTGTTGGTTTTTTTGTTTTGGTTTGGTTTTTTTTTTTGTTCTGTTTTGGTTTTTGTTTTGTTTTGTTTTTTTTAACCTCATGCTGGTGCCTATCTATGGAAAAATCTCTGAGTCCTATAATCTCATTCTAACAGATGTATGCTCTTTTCACCTTCAAGTGCTTAGTGTAAAACGGACCTAATGGAACACAAAGCTTGAGGTTTTATTTTGTCCATGCTGTTGTCTCAAAAATGGACAGGAAAAAATAAAAATTAAATCAGCTGGAAGTTAACACCATCCTTGGGAGCTCTGAAAGCATCTTGTAAAACCTATACCAAATATTGAGTAAATAATGGTTTAATCAGTTTCTCTTATTTTGTGTAATACCAAAGAAAGGGTTGATACCTAGGTAGTAGGTAAAAGATATTGAAAAAGGAAAATGATAATATAAAGCTAAGGTGTGTTTTGAAAGTTGAGTATGAGCCTTTCCTTTAAGTTTTCTTCCATAATGTTGCAGTTACTTGTTATTTGGGTCATTAAATCAACCTTCAGATGCCAGGAGGGGGACCTAATTCTAAAGCTTATGGTTTGATTTTTTTTTTTTTTTTTTGAGGGCCACCTCACTTTGTAGTTGAACTGGACCTTTGCTGATACTAAAGATGATTACCTGCTGAGCTCTATCTCTAATATATAATTCAACAACAACAAAAAAATTGTGCTTTCATTTGGGAAAGTGTGTGGTTGGCTTTTACAGATTTAGGCTGGTCACCACTGCCAGACCTGCTGGCTATGTGCCTTCTCATAAAAAAAAAATAAATTTTTCTGCTTCTCAGTGAACAGAATTCAGACTTGTAGCATTTGAGGCTTGTTTGCTAGGCTTTTTAACTCAGCTAAACAGCTCACTTCTATTCAACAATTTATTTAATTAATGTTCATCTCATTAGTAGGGATCTATCTTAGCCATCTACCATTAAACAGTAAATTGCTTTAATGAATTCTGTGATTCTCTCAAAATTTCCAATCAGATGAGAGGCTCTGCTAATGTAATAAGAAAGTACAGTTTTGGAGATTCATTAAATTTCATTTCTTATGAATTGTCTCTGGAAAAACTGAAAGAAGTGCAATGCTCAAAAGGGGCCCTTAGTAGACCAGCTTGTTATAGATGACCAGAAGGAACAAAGTTTAATTTGGCTTTGAAATTCATTAGTATACTGTTGATTTTTGGTTTGTTTTGAGGTGGTTTTGTTTGTTTGTTTTGTGGTGGTTTTTTTTCCAGCTTTTGTTTATTTATTGCTTTGTATGAATGGGGGTCTACCACCAGTGTTATCATGGTCAAATTCCTTTTAAAATAGGCTGTCTGTGTCTGAATTTCCTCTTTAGCTTAATTCAAATGATGGAAGATCATTTCAGATGGGTTTCAGAAAAAGTCCACAGAATATGTTTATTAAATTCAGTTGAAAAGTGATTTTACTTACACTGTGTACTGGAAAGAACTGAACAACACAACAAAAAAAAGAATGCAGGGTTGGTAATTTTCCACTTAATCATTTTTCCTGACTTTTTCATCTTCCCTGTCTAATTAAGGCTCCTCCACTTGAGTAACTATTCAACTTGATCAGAAAATCATTTGGAAAGCAATCAGAGCACTTATTGGAATAGAATAGAATATTTGGAATGGACTTAAAATGAGCATTTAATCCAACTGATGATCACTTTGGGGCTGATCAAAAGTGAAAACAAATTATTGAGGTCATTGTCCAAACACCTCTAAAACACTGAAAGGCTTGGAGTATTGACCACCTCTCTAGAAACCCTGTTGCAGTACTGACCATCCTGTCAGTAAAGAAATGTCCTAATGTTGAGTCTAAATCTTCCCTGACCTGGCTTTGAAACATTCCAATGTGTATGATCAGTGGACACCAGGAAGAAGAGATTAGCACCACCCTCTCTATTTATCCTCCTCAGTGGGAGGGAAGCTGTTCTCAAACTATTTGAGAAAAAGAAAATAGCTAAGATAGTCTGTTTCTTCATCCTCTTTTATGGAAAATGAAACAAAGGCTTGATTTTTTTTTTTTCTTTTAGCATTTATTTTCCTTTATATTCTTTACAGAAAAGGTAGACTTGTGTTGCTAACCTGTACTGGAGTGGTGGTTAGGGCAGATGATGCATTATTTGAATAATAACTATGACAAAGAGCTCAGTGTCTGATTGTCAACCACTACTTCAGCCACAGCTTCCACCTGGTTGAGACCTCTACATCTTAGAGGTGTCTTCTGCTCCACAGATACTTGCCCAATTTTCTGCCCCTGGAAAAAAGCTGTGCTGCTCCCCAGCCTCTGCTGTCAATTATTGCTGTGTTCTGATACATGCAGTTTAATTTTCAGAAAACTTGAGAACACCCTTTATTTTAGGGGCTTTAGTGTCTACATACTTCTTATGTCTTATTGTCTAGATACTTTTTAATATGCAAATATCCTTCAGTCATCTTGGACTAGGGGAGGTTTTTAAGTCTTTATATGAATAGTTGTAAAGATACTGAAGCAAATGTAGCATGCTTTGCATTAATAGGCACAAAATGACACGGTGTCCCTTCCCTGAGGGGAAAAGCACCCAACATGGGAAACTCAGTGATCACTAGACAATGCCATTTGGAGCTGTTTCAATGTAATGAATCAACAAAGTATTTTTTTTATGCTGCCAACAAAATTGGCAGTTCTGCTTTTACTCTTCTGTCTCTTTGTTTCCTGGTGTCTTCCCCAGATCCTTGAAGCCCGCTCATCCTCTGGAAGGTGACTGTGGGAAAGCAACAGCTCAAAATATTTGCTTTCTAGTGTGTGCAGAAACATGCAGCTGCCACAGTGTCCAAAACAAAGTCTTCAGTGCTTTTCTCCTCTTGTCAGCATCACAGTGCCGATATGGAGGCAAAGAGAAATAGGAGTGTGCTCTCGAGTGGCATCAGTGAAAACAATTATTTGGCCACAGTCTAGTTACTCTTGCACAACCCTGGGAACCTGGAGTGCTGCCCAGGTGTTTTCACAAACAAAGTGAGGTGTGTCATGGAAAAGAAGCTGCTCTTCAATGCCCAGCTCCCAGGCTGCCTTTGCAGGGCCCTGCAACACTTGGGGTGCACCTCACTGAGAAGGGATAAACTCCTCTGCACCTTTGTCAAAGCCAAAGGATAGTAACTTTCCCAGGAAAAAGAGGATGTGTTTTGCAGCCAAATTCCCCATAAGCACGGCCCTCTTTTCCTGCAGGAGTCAAGGATTTATGAGTCTGCATGGATTATGCATGTTTTTTTAGATGCTGGATTTCTTGTGTAGAAAGTATAGGGGTGAGTCAAATAATTGAACTTTTTTCCTGTCCTCTCCCTCTCTCCCTTTCTTTAAGCTCTTTGATAGTCCTCATTCATAGGGCAGTAGAATGATGTTCCAATAATTTCCCTTCAGCAGCAGGAGACACACTGCTGTATATTATGCCCTTTAGCTAAAAGAAAAATTGATTCTGTCATGTATTCATTTATATCTCATCTATTTTTTTTCCAAGGAAATTTTTTAAACTTTTCTTGTGAGGCTGAGATAGAAAATAATAAACTATTGAGATATATGACATGATTCTCTCATCTTGGGAAGATTGTCCACCTTGAGAAACAGGAAATTCAGAAGCAAAGCTAAACAGTGGTTAGAACTCTAGGCAGGTAATCAAGCCATCTGGCTTCTATTCCTGAATTGTCCTGTGTGATGTTAGCCATCTCAATTAAAGTCTGTTTTCTCAGCTTTCAATGTGAAGAATTGTGATAATAGTTAGTTTGCCTCACCAAAGTGAAAAAAAAAAATATAAAATGATGCTGCACATACAATTTATATCACTGAGCATCCTCTAAGTTCTGTAGAAAACCAGATGCAGGCTGTATTACAGTGATATTAGTGGTCCAAAACCTTGTTTTAATGGTTTTCCTGTTATAAGGAAATAAGTAACAGTGTCTTTCAAGTCAAAGCAATCATAAGTTGTTGAACACTGAGCAGCTTCCTACATAAAAAAAAAAGGAACAAAATTAAATAAAATAGAATGAAAAATTTTCACTTTCTTACATTATGCAATACAGAAAAATCAAATACTTTGAGTCAAAAAACTCTGGGTTTGGTTGTTTGGGTTTTTTTATTATATTTTGGGGTTTTTTTGCAAATGAAACAATACTTTTTTGGTGTGGTGACTTTTAGCTCAGATTTAGCTTCAGATAAATTTAAAAACCCATTTTGAGGTGGTAAAAAAAGATAATCTCTGATCAAATATCCTGTTTAATGACTTTTTTTTTCAACTTTTTTTCACATGCTGATTTTGTCTTATTTATAGGAGGTCTGTAGCTCTGTAGTTATCAAGGTCCTTTTCCTGAGAATATACGCTGTCCTTGAGCCCCAGTCCTGATTGAGAAACATTGCTAAAATTGTTACTACCAAATCTATAATTTTGATATTCCTGTTGTTTTGGGGTTTTTTTCCTTTTCAGATGTAGGTATCTATATTCCTGCTTTTTGGTTTGTGAAGGTGATGGGCTCACTGTACCAGTTTGCTCTGAGTTAAAAACTTTATTTCTAAGCATTTTGCATTAAATTCCCCAGTCATTATCATAAATTGAAAATGAGGCAAATGTATGTGGTTTTTTTTTGGTTGTAAAGAGTATTTACAATAATTTTGTGCTCTGTCAGAGACAAACACTACTGGAGGCTTGAAGTTGAGCAAATTATTTTGGAAATTCTGAAGCAAAGTTAATCAGAATAGGCAAAATTATTAGTACCTATCTACTTTTCAGAAGCAATATTTAGGTGGAAAATCTAACCCAACTCAGAAAATTTGGAGCTGCCAACACTGTCAGGGTTCAGTAGTAATTTGTAAGAGTGATGTCTCATGTTCCATTCCCCTTGGTGGTTTAGAGGAATTGCCTTTCCTGGGATTCCACACAGCCTCTTGTCATGTGAGAGAGAAATCTGAAATCATGGGAGTTCCACATCATTGCCCACCATGGAAAGTTGTAGTCTGGGTAAAAATCCAGTCCAGTCTGTCTGATCAATGTCAAACAGACACACCTCTTGCAAAATCAAGATTCACTTAAGGGAAAAACTCTCAACCCCGAAAACGCTACAACCGTATTTTCATTAACCATTTTTCAATGGTGAATTTTCATCCTCTACAGCATGGCATAAATGGATGAACATGTAGAGAAAGCACCAAGAATATTTCTGTGTGTGAATACATGGACAAACACATGTTTTCCTAAAATAGGACTCTTTTTGTTGTAACAACAGAGTTAGTATTGCTGCTGAGGGGGGAAATTTCCCTGATACAGAGGCAAATTCTTTTTCCAGAATGGGTTCCATCCTCTTATCTTATACCAGGAAATGTGTGTCTCCCTGACTGAGGATCTTTAGTTACCTTTTTTTTTATTATTATTATTATTATTTTTTCTAATAGTAGCACTTCATGTTACCTACGAAGAAAAGTGAACCAAGTTTTTCCAAGAACATATGTTTGATTATTTTATCTTAGCATGTTAAACTTTAAAAGGCATTTTAGAATTAATTCATTGTGGAACCCTGGGGGTAAGAACCACATGTCACAGGTAACCAAATTAGAAGTCCATGGGTTATGAGATCACAACTCCCTAGAGAAATATTTAGCGGTATGTTTACTTAATATCAAACAGCATGTGAAGTTTATTTATTAATATGCCTGCAGGTTTCTCTCTAATCCCACTTCTCAAAGATGCTCACACATAGATAGGAAAGCCAGGAGGGGGTGAATTGCCCTGGTACTATTTCCATCTAATAGAATAAAGTATCTTTTAAAGAAAAAAGTTAAGAGTACAGTACATACCTTACTGACTTGGACCAAATCACAAGTTCTGTTTTACACAGAAGCCCGTTGTGTCCTGTTTACAAAAAGTAAAAATGTGTGTGCACAGCAACTTCCTCTTGGGGTTATGAGTCTTTAAGTAAGAAGAAAATTTATTTTTTTAACATAGTCAGAAGGGCAATTTCTCTCAGCTAAGCAATGAGATAGACATTCACCCATCCTTCCTCGTGCCATGCTGCAGTAATAGAGCTTAGTGGAAGGAATTCTGTAGGAATTCTTCCTGTTAACAGTGATGGAGCTCTGGTCACCACTTGTATCCAAGTCAGAGCTAGCAAAGGGAGCTTGGCTCACCCTGTGCTGAGGGGTCAGGCACTGCCTCTGCCCCCTCTACCTCCTGGAAGTCACCCAGAGCCCTGACAGATTCAGAAGTCTGTTCTGCACGGGGCTGGGGAGGTGCAAAATATATCTGTATCAGGGGATCTTGACTGTACTTCCAGATTTGCCACTACCCCACTGATTTTTATGTGTGTCTCTGCATCACAGGAGCACTGACATTTACCTCCTTAGTGAAGCATTTTGAGATTTACTAACAAAAGTTTTTATGTAAGAACGAGAGGTATTAGCTAGTTTATCACATTTCTGAAGTACTAAAAAGGATCACTTCTTTGTGTTTGCCATTTTAGCCTTCTTGATCATTTAGTGTCCTATTTATACACCAGATAAAACATTAGATCAAGGCACCACTGAAAAAAATATTGCATCAATTCTATCCCTCTTTTCCTGTTCAATCTGTGCAGCACATCACTACCTTAAATGTTAATAGGCAACTGCCTGGATTTCCTCGGAGTTTATAATTATTAAGCTCATAATAGACCTGAAAATTAAAGGCAAGAGAGGTATTTTTATGTTCTTGTTAAAATGTCAAAGCTTCAGAAAGTTTTACAAAATGCTGAGCTCTTTCTGTCTTCTGTGTCAAGGGCTATTACCAGAGTAGGTGCTGAGACAATCTGGACACCTGCAATCTCCAGACAGATTCCATCAAGCTCCTATCTGTTAGAAGCTGCAGTGCTTGCATTTGGATTCGATATCTAACAATAATGTGGTATTTTATAAACATTAGTGGGCTTGATTTTGCACTGGTCAGCAGAGGTAAAAAATAGGTACTTTTGGAAAACAAATAAAAAAGGAATTGGAACTGTCTCAATAAATAGTGCAAATTGTAAATTTCCCAAAGATGCAGTTTTTTTCTCAAGCATAAGAAAATAAAGCTGGCAATTACAATATTGAGGAATTGTACAAGCTGCTTCTGCAGTTAAGGCCTAATATTTACTTGACAAAACCTTTATATTATTATGTAGAGCATTGCATGCTTTTAATATATAGAATTGCAATGTCTGCTTTCTTTTGCATCAGAAAAAAATCACCTGCTACCTCTGTAAATGGAGTAAACACAAGAATTTTTTGACTCTTTATGTCAGTGATGATCTTAATGCTTCTGTTGATACTGCTTCAAAGGACTAAGAGGAATACTCCTGTTAGAAGAAGTATAGAAACTTGATTGAAATCTGGAAACTGATTTTTTTGGGAGTCCCTTTCAAAGTCTTTTGCTTGGTATGACCTTGATGGAGGAATGTGCTCCCTCTCTTTCCCGAGACTAGAGATTAGTTCCCCAAACTAAAAATGTAGGTAATGCTGACGTTCTGGAACGTGATTTCAAGGAATACAGTAACTTGTGTCTCTGAAACCCCATTTTGATGAAAAATATCATACCCCTATTGCTAAACACCTGTTTCAGAGTGCCACTTTAGCAAGGCAGCTCAGTGAATGGTGATGTTTAACATATTCCACATTACTCCAACTACGGAACTTGGTTTCAAACAATTTTGTCTTTCACCCAAAAATACTCTGTAAGTGACAAATACATGTTTTTTGAGATGGGTATTAAAAAACAGACAGATATAGCCATGATTAGGTATTTGAAGAGGTGACCTGCTTTTCAGAAGAGTCAGACACATTTTCTTTGGAAGCCTGTGGCTGCTGAGAGCATTTTGAATGTTCAAACTCAGTAAGTGCCAATGCACATTAATTTGAAGTAGGATTTGTTCAAGTGTAATTGTAGAGTAAAATGTGGTAGAATTACCGTCTGTAACCTAGCTATTATAGTGTAAAAAGTTTCAGACTACATGTATAAGAGAAAATGCCCATTCCTTCACAATGCAAGCAGCTCATCTTGTCACACAAATCTGGTTTAATTTTTATGCTTTTGCTGTTGTCTTTGTAGTGTGCCTACCCACTCTGTGAATTATATATTTTTTAATATTCTACTTTTATAAGTTGTGATTCTTTAGTTGTCTGAGTTGTAATGAGTTTGCAGGGGGTTGCGAATCTATCTTGCAATGATTATTGATCATTGTGCCCCTTGCACAGTTTTCATTATTAGGTAAAGTGTGGTTTCAATAAAGGAAACCCTTATGAAGTGAGGGAAAGGGCATGCAGCATCCACACAGATCTGCTTCATAAGTAAATGAAGTGCCTCCAAAGTCTTCCTCTTCTTCCACTAAAGCAGAGTCCAGTTGGTGCTATGGTTGACCAAGTTTCTATTTATTTTGTGAATATTCTGTAAAAGAACATGAGGCTGTGTACTTGCTCTAACCTAGCTCATATCTACCCAACAAAAAAAGGGCTTCTTGCCAGACACTTTTCCTGCTGTGTTACAGCCTGTGGTGTCACAGGCAGTTTTGGGTTGAGGATATGGACTGAGGTGATATTAACTTAGGTGGCTTCTGATCACACAGGTCACAGACAGCAAGGACAATTCAGAAAACCCACTGACCATCATCTTTCAATTGCTGGTGTGGCTGCAATTCAATCTATTGCTTGCTTTGAATCTTCACAGAAGATGGAGTTATAAGCTGCACCTCAGACTGGTATAGCTGCATTGCATCAGAGTCTGAGGAGTTAGAAAGAAAACCTACTATTCACAATAAATTAAATTTCTAATGAAAGCAAAAAGCTCAGTCTTAAGCAGAAACAATTTAGAATTTCTTTTGTGAAGGAGATAGGAGAGCTCCTTTTATCTTTTGTTTATACATTACCTAGACCTACCACCATGTCATGTGTGATCTATGATAGATGCTTTTGCTTTAGAAAAATACCTTAAAGATCTTAAAACTATATTTGAGCTTGTACATGCAGACAACCTTAGCTTGCAAAGAGAATCTGTCTCAAGGAACTTTCAGCACAGTTTCCATCTGTCAAACTCTGGTATTAAGGCCCCTTAGATGTTCTGGAATTTCCATTTCCATGGGAGATTTCAGCATTTCCGAAATAGTACAAGAATTTTACTTTATTTTACTTCTTTAGGCTGGAAACCCTAAAATAGATACTGATCTGGTACTTTTCCATTATAGCATACACTCACAAGGAGATCTGGAGTTCAGCAGTCTAATCCCTCTTTTTAATCCAGACGAATTCATTCTCCTGAAATACATCTGAATCATACAATTCCTATGGCAAACCAATAAGCTCTTCCTTGCTAGGCAATCTATGTTGCACAAAAACATAGAAGAAGATGGAGAGCATCAGGAAGGTCATCCTCCAGTGTTAGTTCAATATTGGTCCAAACATAGATTTCTTCTTCTCTCTGCGATATTTCTGTGGTACAATTTTTCTCAGACATTTTGGTGATTTAGTTGGCAACAAATGAACATCAGTTCTCTCCCCTTACACAAGTGAATGGTTTCCCTTGAATGAGTTGTTCTCCAGATACAAGGATGCAGTAATGTACAAATAGTACAGAACCTAAAAGTCAGGGGGTTTTCTTTTTTTTTTTTTTTTTTTTTTTTTTTTATAACTTGCTGCAGGTATTATGGACCATATACTGATACACTTCTTCACTAGTGAAATATCCTTAACAGTCCAAAGCCATCACACTGACTTCACAGTGACTGTGTGCTGGGAGTAGGCATTACAGGCTGAAAGTGGCTTTTTGGATGAGATGTTGTAGTGAATTAATATTTCAAAGCAGCAGCAACATATAGCATGATAAGAGAGGCTTTACTCTCTAAATAAGAGAGCTGGAGAGTACCATCATTAGCCTGAATCACACAAATTAATGTGGCGTCCCATAACTACTGGTGTATGGAAGCTTTATTTATCAGGTATTTGTAGGTCTAATTTTTTTATTACTTTATTTTTTTAAGCCTCCACAAGCTTTGCAGGCAATGGTGATATCTTTTCTTGAAGTGAGTGACAAAGTTGGAGGAACTTATACTGAAATAGAAAAAAATATTTTTCTCAAAAATCTGTTGACGAATTGATTAATTCTTCCTACAAAGCTCATCAGAGATATGACAGCACTACTACTGTTTTAATTGTATCAGTCTAAAACCTGTCCTGCCAAACATGTTGTCAGATTCCAAATATTTGATATTTGGTTGAAAAGAAGTCTGTTAAGTCAAGTCATTTCCAAGTGAAGGAGCTTTAACAATGATTTGTGTTACATTTCACATACTTTCAGTCTTTGTGTTACAAAAGCCCTGCTTTGTTCTACAAAAACTGTTAAGAATTGCATGACAAATTGCTGGGGGTTTTGAAATTAGCTGGTGAATAAGCAAACTTTCAAAAGAAGATATTTTGCTTTATAGCAAATGCTTTGTAAGTTTATTTGCCAAGTGTAGTTAAGCTGTAATTATTTATGATAAAGCGTTATGCAAGACTTAACTGAACATTCCTCAGTGTAGTTTGCACAATTCAGAAGAGAGATAGTGGAATTACCTCCTACTGTTCTCAGTTGTAGTTGCACACATTTATTCTATGCCTGCTTTAGTTTTTAAGGTATTAGTGACTACAGCACTCTGCTATTAAATTCAGATATCCAAATGGAAACTGAGTCTGTTGTTCATAAAAGAAGGCAAGGTTTACAAATACTATTGTATGCAAAGTACTTATTCTATATGGTGATAATTGTTAATAGGTGTGACATAGGAAATACATATTAGTGTAGCATGTGTAATTCTAAATAATTTAGCTGAAGTATAGTAATTACAACTTTAGGGTGAAACTTGTCCTGATTTGTAGCAGAACTGGTAGGAAGCTACCATGTCTACTGATCTTCCCAAATATTTCTACTTAGAAAATAAAAATGTGAGGTTTGGATGTCTAAACACAAATGTCTAATGCTATTTTAGGTGCTACAGGCCACAAAGGATGTATATGAGGGATGGCATATGCCCTAGCAACAAATGGAGACCTATGTCCTTTCAGACTGGTAGTTGAGGGGTTTGTAGGGCACCCTCGAGTGACTAAAGTGGTGCTAAAACCAGGTGTAGGCAGTTGAGTCCAAACTTCTGACTGCGTTTAACACAGCAGGCATCTTAAAGGTGGGCTCTTAAGCCCCAGATCTCTTCAATGAACTATTTGCCTGCCTATGTAACAAGTGTTTGGGAAAAAAAGTGCAACTTAGTTTTGAAATAGATATATTTACCTGATTTTTATATGCTTAGTCCAAATTCTTACAATACCAGCATTTATATTAATTTACAATTTCATGTGAAGGAAGCTGATTTGTGACTTATTTTTTTTTCCCCAGTTTATTTTATTCACCTTTGATTAACACCAAAGGGTTGATGACTCTGGGTGGGACATGACCTCTTCACCCCTAGGAGGCTCTCCTTGCAGGAAGCATGGTGTATGTTTTGTGCCTCGATTATCCTTTCCTTATCCAGTAGAAAGGCAAATTTATTTGGCCTTCTTTAAAATGTAGTTAAGGCAAGATAAGTAATATGGTTTTCCCAAGTCTGTGTGTGTAATGGATTGTAACCAAGGTCCCCTGACACCAAGTTTGTGGCTTAACCACAAGACCATTGTCTTCTGTTAAAGAAATGTTAAACTCAGAGTAGTGAAGGACTCTACAAGCTTTATTAGCTTTCAAAGTCTGGCTTAATGAGCTGTGGTGTCTGATTTTTTTAGTAAAGGGGAAGGCACCATGGAGGAGCCTGGAAAGCAGTGAGATGTAAGTTAAACACTGCTTTTCTTTCATTTTGTATTAGTGGATAGAAATGGTTAAATGAGATGCTAATTTGAGGAAAAGGATTTCCTCAAGCATTTTTCGCATCTCTCTCTCTCCATCCTGTATCCATCTTGCTGACCACTGGGCAATCAATATTCTCACAATAAGTACTAGAAGTCTAGGGTATTGGAATAAAAAAATGTGTAAAAGATAAGGAAAATGTCCTTATTATTGCAGCTGATCATTATCCATCATTAATATCAGAGACTTTCTTATAGGCACTGAGAGTTTCTACTTAAGGTCTAGGGTTTGAGGACTGCTCTCTTCAGTCCTCTTAGTTTCACCAACTTGAGCAGAGTTGTTCTACCTCAGAAGTCAGAGGAGTCCATGAGGAGACACAAATGACTGAGAGTTGGTACAGTTTACTTGCTTGTATTTTAAGATTCTTCATCAAATATAGTGTTACATAAAATGGGCTTGCCCTCTAGTGTCAGGAAAACTGAAAGATGATCTTATTTTTATCGGTTTTGTGTCTCAAGAAAGATTCTTTCCTGTTTCAAGTGGTGGAGCTGCTGCTTTGCAATCTGTGACTTGCCAGGTCAAACTAAAGCAGGAGCTCACACCTCAGACAGAGTGACTCCTCAGTGCCTAGCAAGGACCATCTCTCTGGCAGTGAAATTTCAAAAACTTGCTATTTTACCAGACTGGCGTTTTACTTTTATTTTCAAAGAACTTTTAAAAAATATTTAAGTGAGGAAAAACACCAGAACAGGGGTTTGTTTCTCGTTTGTGTGATTAGAAGCCAGTTGGTATAAGGTTTAAATTTCCTGTGTAGAAAAGATGCTATAGTAAAACTGGCAATAAATGAGATGGAGGACTTCTATGCACAGTGGGCACGCTATAAAAACATAGGATTATAATCACATTACAGTGTTTGACTCAACATGCTGTAAACAGACTCTCTGCCTTCAACCTCCCCATTTCCTCCTCTGGAAAGAGCCCAAATCCAAAACTGTTGGAGGTGACGAGAGGAGGAATCAAACCAGAAAGAACAGGTCTAGTCCAGCTGAAGGAACAAAAGATGCATCCCAGCTGATTTTGTGGCACAAAATGAATGAGAACCCTGGCAGATTGTACCTCCTCCGTTCTGCAGTACTGCAGAGCCAATGCAGAGACAGGCAGGAGAAAGCAGGTTCTTTGCTTGATGGGCTTGGGGGTAGGGTTGATGGTCTGAAGGCGAGGTCCAGAAGGACTACATGACCCTGAAACCATGCAAAAGACCACAGAAAACATGACTGAAGACTGAATCTTGTGTAGAAAGATTTGGGTCTCATTCTTGACTTGGGTGAATTTTTCTTTGTAGGCTGCACATTTACTCACTGTAAGTGCACAGGCTGGACCAAGGGCAAGGACTTTGTCTCTGCAAAGGCTTCTGCGTAGAGGAAAAGTGTTTCAGCAAGTGATAGAAGAAGAAGGGAGCCAAATAAAAGAGGGTTTTAAGGCGAGGCAATTAATGAGCTGCTGTTTTCTTCACTCTTCTAACAGAAGAAATCAGAGAGGAGGTGTAGGAGATCAATTCTGGTGAACAATGATCTGTGCTTTTTGTGCTGTCATTGTCAGTCTGTCTCCATTTGGCCTCTGTGTTTCCAGTTTAACAGTCAGCCCCTCCTCCTGCCCTTGCTTCAGGTTACCTTCTGCCTTTAGGTAGGGCTTATGAGGGTTTTTGGAAAGGCCGTGAGCAGTGGCTGGTGATAAAACCCTGAGTGCACATGAAATTGTAGGATGGATATTAAGAGTGTTGGACAGTATATATGACATTAATAGTATATTTGTTAAAATGGCTGGCAGTGTCATTAAAGGGAATAAAATAAATGCTGCACATCTATTTGCGAATTTTTATTTTTTTTTTAAAGAAACTTCTCATTTCAAATTGGCACTTAAATAGTTATCTTCAAGTGAAAGACAGAAAAATTTCACAAACCAAACAAAAAAATTATTGAAGCCTTATAGTAGGTCGTAACTAAATGTTTAAGGAGAATAAAATGGAGCAGAACAACAGTATTTCACAGGAGTTACAGAAATAAGGGAATTAAGTTTGCATCTTGATGTACTTCATCTTGCCTTCATACAATGTCTTGTTGGACCAATGCTGATGTGTGGAGACAACAAGGCTCACAGGTAGGGAAGGTCAGCAGAAATGATGTTTTATACTCTGTAAGGTAGACGAAGATCTGATCCAAATCTCTGAATTCCAGTTCTTTCCTTTTCATCCTTCCTTCTCCCTTCCTCCTTTCTGCAAATCCCTCTGTCTTTTAAAGCTTCAATATCCATTTCTTGTTCAGTCTATTTTAGCTGTATTTTGAAATTTGACAGTTATTTGATAATGAGGGAAAACATATGTATGGTTGTTTAGAAAAAGGATTTTTGCTTGACAAGAAACTTATACATTTCCGATTTTTAACCGGGAGGAAAAAAAAAATAAAATCTTCTCATGGATAAGTTCTTAAAAAATGGGAAATTGTAGTGCATAATTTAATTTGGTAATTTCTGATGAGTTCATTTTGCTCATGGCAAAATGTTGTCCTACAATGTACAACATGTAAATATATTTATCCCATATAATTTCATTAAATATCTGCTGTTGAATCAACATGTTTGGCATAATGTTATATTTTCAAATAATCAAAATTATTATATATAAACCAAATATTATTATGTCTCTGAAAAGAATCGCCTCAGGTTTGAAAGGGTCAGTATGGACTCCCCCAGATTTAAAAACAAACAATATTTTAAACTAGCGCTTTCCTCCAATTTATTTTTTTTTTAATTACTTTTTTGGGTTGGAAGATGGTTCTGTCAAATTTTTTTTTTTTTTTTAGACCAGTTCTGCTTATAGGCTTATCATGGGCTAGACTGGGGCCTGTGCATGGGGAAGAGCAGCAGGAGTCCTGGTTCATTTGTGTCAAGCTTGTGCTGCAAGGTGTCCGTGGTGCCTGTTTGTTTGCCTGAGATGTGAGTGCTGTCCCCCGGCTCTACTGTCAGTCTGAAACATCTACTCCAATAAATTAAAACAATAAGCTGAATCTGAACCAAGTTTTCTCCTTCCATACTATTTGCTACCATTACATCTTGTAATAGTAATAAGCACTATTACCATGCAAGTTTTCTATTAAATTAAATTAAGACGTACATTTAAAACTACTTATTTTCTCTGTGCCTAGGTTAAATTTGCCATCTTCCTTGCTCTGTGTTGCTCAGTATTTAGTGCAGGGGCATCTTGCCTGTCAAGTCATTGTTTTAGAAATATATATTTCTAATACCTTGTCCCTTTATTTATGATCTTGCTACATTTTTTTATCGGTCCATGTTTGTTTATTTTTTATTTGACATTCAATGAATTTGCTCTAGCTCTGTCTTTTTAGTACTGGCTGATGTTTTATAACATATTGATTCCCAATATTTTAAACTGACCCACTGTTGATATGAGGATCACACTGGGAAGTAAGATGTTTATTTCTCAGCTTTTGACAACCTTTATTATTTCGTTTATCTGCTATTCATAGTGAGATGTAAAGTACACATGATTCTTGTTTGCTCTCAAGGATATATGGCTATGAAGCTCAGAGCTAGCAAACTTCAGAATTCCAGGAAAGTGGTTATGGACT
This sequence comes from Manacus candei, assembly GCF_025592945.1. NCBI lineage: Eukaryota > Metazoa > Chordata > Aves > Passeriformes > Pipridae > Manacus > Manacus candei. The sequence continues at coordinate 21,982,779 of NW_026138066.1, read as the reverse complement.
TCAGTTTTCTCTTTAAATCTTTTTATTTTCTTTTTTTGTTTGTTGGATTGGTTTTTTGGTGTTTCATCAGTTGGTTGGTTGGCTTGTTTTCCTTTGGGTTTTGTTTTTTGTGAAAGAAAAATAATGCCTGTCTTCAGGACTATAATTTACCCACAATGTACCATGACAATAGTGACTCCACCAGTGATTTTCTCCTATAGTTTTCCAGGTAGTTCCTTTATAAATAATCCATATTCTAATGAGCACATAAATGAAGCAAACAACTTTATTTCCTTGTTGTGTTTGATCCTGTTGACTAATTAGAAACAGAATATGCAGAGATATTGACACAGATTTTTACTGGTTTCACTTACAACTTTCTCCCATTTAAGTTTTTTTTTTTAAACTATTTTTTAAATTGCAACCATTTCTTATTGAACTTAATTCCTTCTGGTGTTTACTGCAGTAGCATTAATCATGATGAACTCATCTTGTACTTAATTTTGATGCAATTTCACTATATACTGTTTCTGAATTAAGATACTTATTTTGTAGACAGTGAAAAATTATTTACTGATTATAGCACAACTGTGTGTGTGTGTGTAGATATAGATATATTGTATACATTAGTGGTGACATGTAATTTAAATCTGCACATTTTGCATTATTCAGTAGTTGGATGCCAGCTGCTTTTCTTTTGTACTTTGTGATTAATTTCATTGTTGGTAGATTTTATGTTTCTGAAGAGTCTTTCACAGAACCTACACAGGATTCAATGAAGAGAATATGAATACACAGTTGTCAGTGGTGTTTTAGCCTGATCTACAGCACTGAAGTTCAATGGTCAGAGTTATATGATAATGAGGGAGGAAGAAAAAAAAAAGAACTGTGGCACTATTTTCAAAAAAGACTTGATTGACTTTTATCACATAACTAAAAAGTATTAATCTTTCCCATCAACCTTTTTTGATTTCCACTGCCATACTTTGTCTGCTTAATGGAAACAAATGCCAGCTAGGGGAGGGCTTTTTCTGAATTAACATGTGAGTTTTTCCATGCAATGGGAAAGACACCTACAGTTCTGAAAAGCACATATCTGTTGTATGCATTTGAAGAGCTCAAATGCTGGAGTTCTCAAGCCTGTCTTATATATTGCATCTTGTTTGCTTGATCCAGACAGCTTGAAACAAGAGCACTTGGAAGAAAAAACAAGGAGTAGTAAGCATGAAAAAAAAAAAAAATCACAGGTCTCAAACACAAACAGCAATTATAAGTTGTAAAGTTCTGTCTTTTGTGTTTGTTTTTAAAAGTAATTTAATAAACTACAAGACTTTGGAGTACTCTAGTCAGGGAAGTTGCAGGTAGAATTTATACCACATTTCTCAAAAGACGTAAATTCCCCTTTTTTGTAAAGCATTAAGTCCCTCCCTTAATTAAGCCTTCTGGGGTTTAAATGTGTTGATCTCATTTTAAACTGAGCTCAGCACAATTAGACACACTGAGAAGATAGCAGATAATCAGCACATACAAAAACATTTCAGACATAAATGCTTCATCCTGCTAGGCCCAAAATTACTATTTCAGGGGTTTTTTTTCTTTCTTTTCGGGGAGGGTGAGGGAGGCAGGGAGGGGAGAAAGAGAAAGGAAAAAATTGATTATTTTCAGCTCGTCATACATCTCATTTGTAGTGGGTCAGACCTTCCCCATTCACAATTACCACTAGTTAATCTTATCAGAGAAAAATTCAATTACATTTATCAAGGTTATTCCATACACTCAAGTTATTGCCTCAGAAAAATCGGGTTTCAGTGTTAAGAATGTCGGCATTGTGTGTGTGTATGGGGTTTGGCTTTTTTACCCCTCATCTTTAAAAAAATAAATAATTAAATCCTGCTTTTACACTGACGTTACTAATATATAGTTATAATAAAGTAATATTTGACAGCTTTGTAAAAGGGATCATTAATACATAGATTATGGAAGTTTAGGAGGGAGGCTCATAACTGTTAATAGACTTCAATTCTCAGCCTACACTGACATTTTAAAAAATCTAGTTTCAAATTTGATAACAGATTACCAGCTAGGCTGGGAGCCAGCCACCTGATTAAGGCAATTTAAATGCTTGCAAAGTGGTGAGATTAAAATCAAATAAGTGCCGATTTTTTCCCTGCTTCACTTATCTTTCCCTGGATTCGTTCCTTAACTACCAGGTGGCAGAGGACTCTGGGTAATTTTCCTCTGCGCCAATTACCCCAGGATGGTTTTTAGGGTGAAGCAGAATAATTACTGCACTATCAATCCAAAATGGGCTGCTTAATGTGTTTAAGAGAGATTTTGAGCCTTAGCAGGGAGGCTGCCTGAAGCGTGCTATGCTCGCGGTGCCAAAGCCCGCTCGGCCTGCTCGGGTAGTTAACTGTTCACGGAGAAGGCAGCACACACCCAAGGTGAAAGAAAACAAGGAAAAACTCCTGGGAAGCTGTGGGAAAGTTAATGAGCTGCTTCCAACGCGTGGCAGGCTGCAGTTGCAGGTGGCTGACAAAGCTAGGCAGGTTAAGAAAATAATATTTATCATCCAGCTGCCAGGACCGTCTTTATCAAAAGTCTTTCTGAAATCCATACAACGCGCAGAAAAATGGGTTTGAAACAACAACAAACAACAACAGAAGAGGCATGTGGGGGATAAAACGGGTGGAAAAACGCCGTCAAGGAAGCAGCTTATCCTTGGTGGGTCATTTGCAAAGCTCTGGAGGGAGCTGATCTGATATAAGGACACATTGATTTTAATTTTTTTTTTTTTTTTTTTTTTTTTTAAGTAGGAGGAAGGATGGGTTTGTGATTAGAGTCCAGAAGGGGAGAGCTAGGGTTGGCTGGCTGGGCTCTGCCAAAGGGCTCCAATGTGCCCAGTTAGCACCAGCCTGCTAGTGAAGGTCTGCCCAGGGAGGGGGTGCCGGGCTAAGCCTGGATTCTGCTCCCTTACAAGCAGCTACATCCCCCCATGGGTTTTAATTGGCTCTGTGCTGTAATATGAGGTGCTCTCCAGATGCTCCCGCATTGATGCTCTAGATGGGAGCCAGCAACCCTCCCTAATCCTGGGACTGCTAGGGAGAAATTTGGCAGTAACACCTCGCTTTACAGCTTTCTCCCTGCACAGCACAGAGAAAGTAACACTTGGCGAAGGCACGGTGTAAGAAATAACTCGTTAATTATTGGTTCATTAAAGCATTTGAAGATCACGGGTGTAATGGCAATACAGAAAAGCTCAAGTGTGAGGTGAAGAAGCGTTATGTTCTGTTATTAAACTGGTGTGTGGTGGGGGAGGGATGGAACAGGGGAGCAGGGCTTAAGCTCAGCTGAGACTCTGAAATGACATTACTAAATAGTATACTGTAGCAGCCAAAAATTAAGTATTATCTTCCATCTGGTGACTAGGCACTGTATTTCTTTAATTATTATTATCTGAATATAAATTGTGAGTTTTAGCCAAGTATCCTGGAAGGTTGTCCTTAGAAACAGAGAGATAATTAAAAAACAACATTATATTTCATGAAGGGGTTGCTGCTGTTGCTTGCCTTTCAGTGATATGCTTACACAGTTTTCCATATGATCTCTACCTACTTGATGTACAGAGATTTTTTATTATTTAATGAAAAATTGATCTGTGATTTTGCTTAGCAGATGGTTTGGATAATGCTAGTTAAAACGTTCAATTTTAAAGAGAAAGCAACTATTCTGAAATTGTTTCAAGGTGCTCAGTGACCTCAAGTGGACTTCAAACATTTCTAAAAATCACCAGATATTTCATGACGGTGTTGAATACCTCCCAGGAGCACTTGGTATGAGTGTGCATTTTTGACTGGGGTTATGTAGTTTATGTGTCCATATTCCAGCCCAATTTCCCATGCGAAACTGTTTTACCTGTGCACACCCCCACGTTGCTGCCTTCCTCCAGCAGAACAGTGCCCTCCCAGGAACAGAAGAGGTGAGAGGAAGGAAGATCAGCTCTGTGATTTAGATTGCCAGTTTTTAAGCTGACCCTCTTTTAAACCACAGGAGTCTCACCTGCCACTGAAAACCTGTTCGTGTCCATCTCACCAGATGTGACAGCTTATGCAGAAGTGTGTCTTGTAAGACACAGGTAATCCATTTAAAGATTATCACATGAAACCATATTTACTTCAGAGGCCTGTAATAATTACACCTTCACTTGAAAAATCCCCAGGACTTTAGCTTCTGTGCCACAGATTTATACTCAAACATTTTCATTTGATGCGCAAAGTGTGAAGTACTCTTTAGTGGCAAGACAATTATCTGATTCTACTAATAAATGAATGCACTAGTAGTCATTTTTAATTGAACAATTATAGGATATTGCACTGTCAGTTGATTATAGAAGTCATTTCATAAATGTCAAAAATCTCTTTAAACGAATTATGGAGCTCCAAAATAACTCCGGCAATCAGCCAGCAATAACACAATAATCTGTTTACCCTGTTGTCAGGCAAACTACTGCCATTTTTTTTTTTCTTTTGAGGGGGGACTGAATCTTAAGGATTATACTCCTGCTCAGGCTGCAGCAGCTACTGAGGCTTTGATTAATATAGATTGTGAGTGTTGTCAAGTGCTCTGACATGTATTAAATAGCAAGAGAAATTAAAGTTGTTTTAGAAAAGCATCAATAGCAAACAGGAGGACAGATCTCCTCTTTGAGCAAAGAAGGTGAAAGGTGCTTCTAACATGTTTCTCTTTTCAGATGCTTCAGTTTACTTCAATTTTTTGTTTTGTCATTGAACACAACTCTTTTCTGTGGTTATGTGATAATCTATTTCCTCCCTTCTCCTTGTACGTACAAATGATAGACTTGGACACAAAAACAGGCTGGGTCTGTGTCTGTCTATGAACACCTGTGTTCATGAATATTAGTCACACTGTTTTATCTTCCTACTCATACAAATGAAGACAAGAGTTTGGCTCATTGTTTGGCTTGTCCTTCCCTAGTGGATTGGATCTCTTTCTTTCCTGGAGTATGGTAATATCCCAAGAGCAATTTAGGTAGATCTGTAAGGATGGGTTCCAGCCATACCAAAGACCTGCTCTGGGAAAGGTAAACGGAGAACATCAAAATAAAGGAGGTTGAACCACTGCTGTTGAGGAAACTCAATCCATCTTTTGCTTGCTGAGAGACAAAGAGAGGGGGAGTATTTTAGGCCTTTTGCTTTTTATCAAAGTAAAGTCAGTGTGACTCATAGTTTTACTAATAATAAAAGGCTTTGAAACATAATCAAAGGTAGAACTAAAAGAAATATATTTTGGAAAGTATTCGCTTTCTGGAGGTTTTGGGTATGTAGTTGGGGTGGGGACTTTGGTTTCACTGCTTTAAGTGCTTAATTCCAGATACCTTTGATCTGAATAAATTTAAGGATTCCACTACTTGAAACCATTTCTGGAAATCTGACACCCAATTCTAAAGCTGGTCATCTCAAAATGAGTGATCTTGAAATAGTGGATTGTATTTGGGGGGCTGATGGTAGTAGAATACATTTACTACTGGTATATGACAAAATCTTTAATCTCTTTTAATCCTTAGCAATATAGGAAAGATACCTGCAGCTTTGGGTCTGTTCCTTGACATATTCATATTTTCAGATGCTGAAAACTGAAATCCTCTGAAATCAAGCTCAGCGTGGGGGGCTGACAAGAATAAGAGATTTTTAGTCATAGATGGTGGTAGAAAACTTTTGTCTGGAGACTGCATGACCTCATGATGTGTTAAGAGAGGTGTCACCGTAGGAGCAGAAGAGCAGGGGCCTTCTGTATTGTTTGTGCCTCATGGAGTAATCCTCTGCCAGCCCTGCATGAGCTAGCACAGAGGGTAGTTTTGGGAATGGAGCCAGAAGCATTATGCAGATTCAATGTCATAACTATCCTATGCAAGCTAGGTATGCCTGTGGCTGTGGCCATACTTCCAGCTCTGGAGCTGGCAGTAGTGAAAGTGGGGTGTATTTTCATATTGACCTGTTATTTACATTTGCCACATGAGAACTCCTCGTTGGGATCAAATACAGAGAAGCTAATGGAAGATCTAAGGAATTATCTGTGTGTAGAGCTCTATGGCTGGAGTCTGAGCTTGGTAATAATGAATACTAATGTTCAAGTGCAGTAGTTTAAATCAGCAGCACTCCAAGGGCTTGATATGCTGGGAGCACCAAGTTGGCCATACCCAGCCCTTTAGCCTTACTACTTTCTAAATAATAAACCCCAATATTCTGTCCCTATTAATAGGCAAGGTGTGTACAGGAGAGATCACATCCAATGTGCTGTGTATTTCCTGAGATTAGTGCATCTATGTTATGAAGAGTTACTCTGTTGACACTAAGGAGTAAAATGGTCAAAAGCATTTGTTTAGACAAACAGAAAAATGAAAAAGAATATGAATAGTCAGAGGTTCATAATGAAATAGCAGATAGTACTAGTCCTTATTAGGATTACTTTATTTTGAGGCTTTTGTTTTACAGTTTAGGTAATTTAAGGTGAGCTGGATGGTATTATGCTTGATGAAGATGTGGCTAAAAAACTGAGGATCTGCTTCTTCCCTGACTTACACCTGTGTCACCATGTATGCCTTTGCCAGGTCTGTGCCAAACATGGATGGTTTGACAGCTTTCTTGCACACACTTTGTTCTGAATTTAACTGATTACACAAAGTGCAAGGCAGTCAAGAAGCAGCCTCTGACATTTTTAATTGGCATTGAATTTAAGTCATCATCAATTATTCTGCTTTAAAGGCAGCTTTATTCCTTAGAACTACCATGCATGCTATTCAAAACTCTTGCAGAGATCCATTCCTGGTATCTGTCTTGGCTGGTAGGATTAAGCCCTTATGGCTAGTAGGTGGCTGAGACCTTACCATATGTTGCTGGTAGACAGCAGCAAAGCTTTACCCTGTGATAAGCATACTAAAAGCAATCTGTTGGGCTTTTTTTTGCCCTTTTTTTCCTCTTTAATATATATATAACACACCAGCACGTGCTTAATTGGCATTCATATTATTAAACTTACTTGTGAATAACGTGATTCTCTCAGGAATCAGTTGTACCAGGGGTAAGTTTAGATTTCAAAGGTGCCACAGTGCCTCATTCTGCGTTGACGGAATTGAACAGCATTAACCTTTTCACTTACACTAACAAAGACAAGTTAAGACAAGATGTGCTATGACTACTGCACATCTATGTTTTGTTTTTGCCCAGGGCCCTGTACAATTACCCAGCACTTCAGAGCTAATATTGGTTGAATGTTTACCTTCCCTTCCCCTCCCCCTTCAATATTTCTACAAAATGACAGCCTCATTTTTTGACCAAAAAAATAACTGGTTACATAATAAATATCTTCTCTTGAAGAAGAAGAAGAAGAAAAGGCTAAAAATATATTCCAGGCACTTTTAAAGAGATCTAGCAATGAGAAAAACAGATAGACTGTGCAGTACACTTCAGCTAGTATTTTCTCAATGCAAACCATTCCACTGTCATTCTAAATTCCACACTGCATACAATATGGAATTGATAGCAATGAAACACCATGCTGTGAATGTATCCCAGAAAATAAGGCCAAAAAAAATTCTCAACATTTTACAGGCGAAGAAACCTATTTTATTTATTTCTGTGAACATGCAGGTGCCTTACATGTGTGTAACTAGCTAGTTCAAATATTGTCAGTATTATTCAATGTTAGCCTCAACTGTCACACTGAGGAACTGAGTGCATCTAAAAAATCTGGCTGAGAGTCTGGTGGCTAGTAAACTATAGCCTTGCCTGAGATGTCACAGGTTTTGAAATGGATTTAAAGTTAGAAAGAATACATATATGCAAACTGCAGTGGTTGTAGGGCTGATACTTTCAGGTTATTTCTTAGCACCAGATATATGTTTTTACTGATATATAATTCACTTGAAAAGGAAAAACTTCCAAAGGGCTGACTGACCTCCCTTTCTGGAATGGAGAAACAAAATGTGGAAAATGGAGCAGAAGCACAGAGAGAGTTAAATGGCTTTCTTGAAGTCACATAGCAACTGTACAGTGACCAAGCCAGGGACAGGGAACTTATTCCTTGACTTTTACCAGCTACTCACTATATACCTCTATAAAACTAAGGAGATCTGCAGGGGGTGTATTCACATAACTTGTCAAAACCTGACTGGTTTGGCACATGTGAGGTTGGTACCAGACTTTATCCCACCTTCCACAGGAGGCTGCCTCTCACAGGTTCACCACAGGCAGACCAGCACTTGTGATGAACTGTCTTTCACTTAACTTTAGACATCTAGAAAGCAGATCTTGTGCCTCTATCTTGCAGGTACCAAAAGCTTCCTGCTGTGGACAATAGGCTGGAACACTGATTTGACTCATAGTAATTTACAGTGACATTCAGTTGCATCACAAAAGAGTCTACTTCTCTGTCTTGACCTGTGAAAATTCCAAACAACTACCTCTGACATAAATGTCTGTATTGTAAATACATCCCAGCACTCATTTCAATGTTCTTTGGAGATTAAGTTTATAAGAGTGAATATAATCTTGATAATTGGAGAATTAGCACAGTAAACCAATACATTATTCATTAGGTAATTATCAAAACATCACATCACCAAATCTTGCAGGGAAGACAGCAATGCATATTCTAGCACTGACCACTCAATTACATTCATGCCTTTCATAAACGTTAGGGAATCTGCCAAAATCTGGAAAGATTTTAACATACAGCTTACAAGAAAGGCACCTAGGTCCCACCAATTTTTTCTGTAAGACTAAAAAAATGTTCTTTCAACTGAAACATGGATCAACCTGTATGAATTTCTAGTACAGACTATAGTTATGATGACTGCCATCTTAAAATTTGTCTAAATTTTAGTAGACCTACAATGGTAAAAGTGATGAGAGAAGAGGTTGGCAATGCTGTAAGGGTAGGTAAATACAAGATGCAGCCTTAGTTGCCTTAATGGATATCTCTGAGGAACGAATTTGTTTATTTGGTAGTCAGTACTGTGTGTAAACTTTAAACATGAATGTAGCCTGTGAAGCTTCAGTCTTAAAATCATGATTATTGAAGTTTATGCCTATGATATTTCTCTTTTCTATTCCATCTCTTTACACAAATAAAAATGTTCTCTGAACTGAGGTTTGGGGACTTGGTTTGTTGTTGTGGTTTTTTTTTTTATTATTATCTATGAATTACCTACAGATTACAAACACATTTGGAAATAAATGTCCTGCACTTTGCATCATAGGGAATGTGGTATAGCCTTTAGTTTTTTTGAGTGGTTGCAGATCTTAGACCAGTGGTAGCTGAATGATGTACTTGAAATCAGACTCCAGGCTAGTTTTTGCTCTTTATATGTGACTGATGTGATGCAGCAAGTCTGTTTTATTCAATCCAAATATGGGGGTATCTTTAAAGACAAGTATAGCTGTAAAGGTGTTGGGTATGGCCTGGTCAGCAAGCAGATATTATTGATGGCTGTAGGCATCAGGGGCAGGAAGTAGATGTTCAAGTGAAAGAGAAAGAAGTTAGTCCTTAATTCTGTGTTCTTGACTTTCTATGCCCTACATCTCTGAGCTATCCAGATCCCACTCATGCCACTGTTGATCTCAGGCTTCCTTTCTGTGGAGTTTTCCACCATGCTTTCTGTCAACATGGTAACTGAGATGGAAGTAAGTGCCATAAATTGGCGTTGTTTTTGGGTTTTTTTTTATGTCTGTGGGTTAGAATAAAAATGTAATAAAGCAAAAGTAGTGCTGAAATTGTTGTTTTGCTTTTTTGTTGTTGGGGTTTTTTCTTTCCTTTTCTCCTTTTCCTTGAAGATACCTCTTTTAGGATTGACATCAAACTGCATTGTTTAGGAGGTAAGGAAGCCTCTTTTTAGGCTATCTACAGGCATTTTAAGGTAATAGGCGTTTAACTGTCATTCATCTTCTGAACTCTTTGAATTTGAAAAAGAGTTCTCCTCTAATAATTTGAGATTCCTTCCTCTTTCTTATGATAACCAGTGTACAGTATAACACTCTTTCATAAGGCATAGCAACATACAGAGACTGATCCCTGTGTTTCTGGATTATTTTGATGAAATTCAATTTTCTTGATTCCAGAAGGTTATTGATAGAAGAATACATTTAAATTAACACCTTATCAGTTCAGATATGGATGTAGAATTTGATAGCATTCAGGAGACCGACTCCTTTTTGTAGTGATTGGTGAAAAAAATGGAGTGTCACTCAGAGAATGGTGAGAGAATAGTCAAAAGGAGGACAAAGGACTTGGAGAGGACACTGGAAAGGAGAAGCAAGGATTTAGTGCTAACATGGAAAATGGTCTTGAAGAACAAGAACTGAAAGCTGATCTAGTCAGAGAAGAACCAGTGAGCAACAGTTAAAGGTACACCATTAAACTCAGACTATCTTACCAAAAGACAAAATTATTTAAATTAAAATATGCTTTACACTGTGTCAACTCCTGAACTGAATAAAAATAGGGAAGTAGAATGTAAAGGAACAGGACTTCAGGAATGAAGAGATTTTAGTCTGGTGTCTCTGTATTGCTTTCACCCTCCTAAACAGATCGTGGTATTGACAACTCTGGCAACTCGTTTCAGTCTGTCTAACTTTGTTTTAAGGGATCATCTGGCTTAAGAAAGTCTGCTAGGTTCTGTCTATGAAGGCAGAGGCACCTCCCAGTCAGGTTAGTCTCCCATATTCTAATTTCTCCCTTCAGCTAATGATATAACTGTGTGCTTGAGTTGCCTGCTTCCTTTGACTTTAGAGAAGGTACAGACAAGTAAATTTAAATATCTAGAAATAAGACATGTAAAGCCAAGTGAGTCGAATCTTGTCTTCAATACCTGGATTATGGGTTAGATATGCAACTCAGTTAAGCAGGCAGAGATGTTTTTCTGCCTGTAACAAAAAATATGCAGCTCACATCTTTTGTTCCTGAATGTGTGATAACTTTGATTAAACTACCAGATTAAATTCTCCTGGTTTAGATTTTAAACTTGTTTGAAACAAGGTTAGATGGCATTTAAGTTCCATATCACTGTGTCTCCAGTAATGAAAATTAGTCTAATAGGCCAAGATACCCATTATTCAGGCTAAATTAGCTTCCTGGGAGAGATCCCTGTAAAGTAGCCATCATGATGAAGAATGTACCAATTAAAAAAAGTAAACCAAGCTGATTATTGACATATTCTGAATTCCTTTTAAACCCTTTTCTCTCTTGCATCCTTTAAGCTTTTGCCTGCTGCAGAAGATTGGGCACTGTCAAATAGAGGGAAGAATAAAGAAATGTTGAAGGGGAAGGGTGGAATTGCCCCATGTCTTGTTACTGCCATTGTTTTGACTACATTGAATCAGTCTTCAAAGAATACCCTTCTCTCTAAATCTTCCTTTAAGGTCATACTCTTCCCCACTACCTGCCATTGGATGATACGTCCTGAAGTTGCTTTTATGGAAAAGTAATCAAAGAAAAGTGCTTACAATACATACTTTTAGCTGCCTATTTTAGCTGCATTCTATCAATGGAATTTAATGTCTGGAAAAAGAAAAAGCAAAAGCTACTTGGCAAGCTAGCTTTTCAACTAACAGTTATAGAAACATTGTCATGTTCTGTTTCTGCTGTTGATGCAATGATTGCTGAGATTACACTGATGATCTCAGAGGCCTTCCATTATAGAATTTCTTATGATTAAATGAGGAAATGGGACTTTGGAAGATCTGGGTATGTGATCGAAGTTTCAGAGGATGAAATCAGAAACATACACTGGAATCAGTTTTAAGGAGCATCTGTCCCATTTTCAGAAGTTATTTGAACTTAGAGCAGTTTTTGCTACAGAGATGTAAAACATCACAGTCTGGTAATAGCAGAATGAAAATTGTACAAGGGACTTTGCTACTCCAGCTCAAAGTCCAGCTTCCTAATGCTGATATATCTTCACTAGCAATTTTAAGCAGTATCCTGGGACTTGCATTCTAATGGCTGAGGGATGGTTATATGCTTGTTTCTCCTGTGGATGTGTTATGCACCACTGAGAGGTGAGGATAACAGTAAGAAATTGCATCAGAATACTTACACTCTTATATCCACACATTCAGGCATTAGTATTTTAAGTATGCTAAGGTGACATGTCACATAAAGGTGAATTAGTCATGACTTCCAGAAAAACGAAATTACCATTTTGAAGAATAGTCCTCAGTGACTTAGGTGGTCCTGACACATCCTGTGTCTCCATTTCACATCTGTGGTATGGGAAAACAACACTTACCTACTTCTAAGAGATGTTTCACTGAACAGTTTTTATGAAGCACAAGCCTCCTGTGGAATGAGTGCAAAGTATTACTCTATTTATTTTTATGAACTTTCTGTTTTACTGCAGTAGGAAAGCTTAAATTATCCGTAGAGTTCTTGAGCACATTGGGGAAGCCAAAGATCCTGATTTTGCCCACTGTGCTCCTGGCAAGGAAAAGACCCAAGGGAGACTCCTAAATGAAAAATATAAACAAAACCCTGAAGCTACTCAGATCCTTAGAAGATTAGATTTTTGAAAATATGTTCTTTATAAGATAAGTTAAATGCATTCTTTCCCTTATTTTTTTCCTCTGGTTTGGTCACAGGTTGCTCCAGGCATCCAAATGGGGGTATTCAATCCCTGGCTTTATTGATCCTGACAGGGACACATGTTATGGTGCACTGTCCTCCCTGAGGCCACCAGTAACTGCAGATTTAACAGGTCCAGCAAGGAGAAGGAGAGGTTCCAGAGGCTGTCATTCAGCCTGGGATCCATACTTCACCCTTTCATTCTCATCCACTGCTCCACATATTTCATTATTGTCAGGGTGGGCAATACTTGAATTTCCAGTCGTATTGCAGAGCTCTTTCAGGACTGGTGGTTCTGGGGGGGGTTTAGTGAACATCTTGCAAGTTGGAAAATTACCTGTGAGACCAAACAATGCTCTTTCTGTCACATGGAAGAGAGGCAGCAGAAAGAGTGGAAGTGTATTTTTATGTGAATTCTTCTTCCAAGGTACTCTGGGAGCTGGTTTGGGAGGTAGATGGTCTAGACATCATTTTTAGGTTTTGACTGCACAGAGACATTTTAGGAGTTTTTCTTTTCCCTTTGCTGATTCCAGTGATTCAGAATTCTGCTGTGAAAACCTCATTCTCCTCATTCTCTCACTTTTGGATTTACAGAGAATCTTCCTTCTGTTTTTTTGTTGGTTTTTTTTTTTTTTTTTTTTTTTTTTTTTAGTTAAAATGTTAGCTACTTGTAAAAATTAAGTACCTTGATAAAATGCTAGTGTGGATCACAGCTTTTGTGCTAACTTTGACCTAGGCTCCATGAGTAGGTGTGCTACTCTGCAGGTTTGTAACTTGGTGCATTTAATCAATGTACTCAAAGGTACATTCTGTGAAATAAACCAATGTTTATTTCATCAAGGTTTTTATTTCTATTTCTAAGTAGCTTTTAACTGATAGAGGATATAAAGACAAAATCAGCATGGGAGGTGAAAACAAAGTGGGTCAAAATTAAGCTGAGGATGAAATCACATTGTGTGGTTGAGTCTGAGTATGTTACCACAATCAGACTCTCACCACTTCCCATTCCCCCTGCTCATCCAGCTCCTCCCTCATCCTTAGAGGGTGATTTCCAACTTCCCTTTCACTGGATCTGGTGTGCCAAACCAATGACCCTGCAAAGACTTGAATTATTTCAAGACAGAGCAGCTCACTGAGGGTGATAAAAGCACTTGATGTTTTTCCAATTTTTTGGGGGGGAGGTGGGAGGAAGGATCAGGGAACAACATTAGGAGCACATGCCTGGGAGCACTGTGGGGATGGGAGGAACGATGCAGGTGGGTGTAAAGCATAGGAGATCCCCTGCCCAGTTTTCACAGCAGAAGTTACTGAGGTTGTGTTGTATAAGAAAGAACAAAGGAAAATGGGCTTTAATTTGGTCCCAAATGGCTTTATTCCATGTATGCCTACTTCTCAGATTGTTACAGATTTATATGGCTGGGAAATTTGTTTCATTCTTCCCATTGGCAAAAATATTTCCTATTCCTAGTGCTTTCCCACCTATCCCTGGACAATATATTCTTTTCAGAAGACTTGTACTCAAGTATCACTTCAAGTAATTGAGTACTCAACCATAAAAAAAAAATTGGAGAATCTAAAGCAACTAAATACAACTTGTGTGAATACCTTAAAATTAGCAGTTATGTGCTTACCTGCAGTTATGCAGTGGATAACACCAATTAACAGTTTAAAGAGCAATCTCTCCTGCTTTTCCTCTGGCCTCTGCTCCTCCTCTTCAGCCTCTGCTCAGTGCACATCAGGAGAAATGTCATGTTTCTCCAAATACCTCATGCTGTGCTCTGTAAAATAAGGAACACAGGAGTAGTAGGATGGGTGATGGCTCTGTGCTCCCTGACTCTTTGAACTCAACCAACTATTAATAAAGCTTTTGAAGAGGAGTGGTGGTCAGGCACTAGCTACTCTGCTACTGTTTCCTGTAAACAATGTTTACAGGGAACTTGTCATTCTTTCATAGCATCTGTGATGATTTTGCCACCCTTGATATACTTCCACACTTGAATGACAACAACATGTATTACACACTTTATCTTGTACACCAAATTCCTCTGTCACCAACCAGATGGGTCACAGTAGATCATAGCTGTGGCTGCACCTCTGAGAACCACATCACATTGCTTTCTTTTTCCTTGACCATTTTCTTATGAGCTGTGATATAACAGCTTTGGTTCTCTGTTCATTAATAGTCATTAGCAGTCATTAACAGCGCTGCAGGATCTTGTACTAACAGAAGATATTACATGCATGTCTTCTGTGGGTATCAGCAGAATGGAACAGCTCATCAAGAGTTTATACTGTCTTTAAGATTTTTTTCAGTGTTAGTATTGTCTTGATGTTGAAGGACAGTTGACACCTAGTCCAATGTGAAGTTAGAGAGATGATAACAGGTGATGCATAGCCTTGTATAGTGCCTATTAATAAGAAAATTAAACCATTTTAATTCTGTTTTTAGGGTGGTGTGAACTTATCCAAGACCAGTGTTTTTTGTTGTGTGTGGTCTCAGAGATTTTGATCTGGTACAGAGAAGACTAAAGCTGGGTGCATGATGATGTCACTCTGTGGCATTAAAAATGTATACCTTCAGTCTTCTCTGACATCTTGGGAAACAATCTACCAGGCACTCTTCAGGATGAGCCCTCATGTCCATCTGGGGATAATGCTCACCTGCTCCATAGGGAACTGTAAAAGTAAACCAATTACTCATTTAGACAGTGTTTGTACAGCACTTTGAAGATAAAAAAACCTGTGCTACAGTTGTGATATTCTCTACATTACAATTCCTGCGTAATTACATATTTTTCCCTGAGATTCTTTGATATATTTTAATCTTTCTGCATGTACTAGAACATTATTCTATCTCTAGCTAAACAGGGTGCTGTAGAAGTTTAGGGAAAGAAACTGATGTATCTGCTGTGTTATCCACTCTGTGCTCTTATGATATTTTTGTGAACTGCTTTCATCAGGCTAGTAAGGATTTGTCAAGGTGTTTACCTGTTGGGAATCTCAACATGATTTCTTGAGGGTGCAATCTAGGGCTGAGTTATGTGTTGTCCTCTTCCGCTCTTCTAACTATTCGTACATCAAAGTCTCCACCATTGTAATTCTTTCAGGCCTGCTCTTTTATTCAGCAGTTTCTGTACAAAACAAATGTATGTTGTGCTTAGAGTATACTGTATATCATATACATTTATCCACCCAATGAAATGAATACATTAAGTGCACATAAGCAGAAATGTCTTACTGGGGAAAGCTAGTGGTAGCTTGTGGCTCATGCTGCAGAATGCAGTGTAAGGAGTAGTGTATTGATGCTGCAAGACAAAATTTAACAACGAAAATTTTGGATGAGTATCAGGAAATATTTCTTAATACTGAGTTCAGGCAGTGGAACAGCCTCCCAAGGAACATGATGGAAAGCCCATTGCGTGTGTCAATTAAAACTAGACTAGTTTTAGAACTGGGGAATATACTGTAGGGAACAACCCTGCACAAGTCTAGATGACCTAATAACTCTTTTCCATCTGTGGTATTTATGCCTGAGATTCAGAGTTATGTATTGCAATATGATTTCCTCCTGACTGAGAAAAACTGAAACATTTTTCTTTCATGTAGGATTTCATTCACACTATCCAGAAATTTCATACACACTAAAAACTAGTAGGGGAAAAGAAAGCAGAACCAGGTCTACACATGGCAGTACTCTTAAAACACTGCTCAGACAAGAAATTAGCCCATTTGATTTGCCCCTGTTGTCTCAGCGTGGTTGCAAAAAGCAATCTCAGACATCATTCCCACAAATGACAACTTGAAGCAGGCCAAGCCTGGCAGACACCATGGACAGGGCAGGGTAGGGTAATGTTTTGTGGACAGAGATCCTCTCTTCAAGCAGCAATCCAAGAATGTATCTTCCTGTGACCACTGCTGAGTCCTGTCTCATCTATACCCGAAGTCATTGTTGGGGAGCCATGGTTAAGAAGATGCAAAACTGATGTGCAGTTTTGGGGGAAGTAAAATGTTTCTAGCACACTTTAGATTTCTTTCTTGCAAGAGTCCTGGTAAAGTTTTAACATGACATTATTTTGAAATACAAAGAGGCATTGAGAATAATCAGTGATGCATCACGGAAAAGCCCATTTGTTTCCATTTAAGAGGGAAAAGGTTAGAGCAGTACATCATCTTGCTGCTTCCATTCTGTGCATTTAAGAAACGGTCTGTCCAGCCACTAATTGAGAAGTGAACTTGTACACAGAGAAACCAGCTTAGCAGTGTCAGTAAAAAATTGGTAATTTTCCCACTAATGAGATGCCACATAATATATGGTAGTATGGTAAAACAACTCCCTTTCAAAGTGAGGCATGCTGTCTATCTGCTCCTTAAAGATTTCTTTACTGAAATATGAAAACCTGGGTTTTCCATACGTCTCTTTCCTCCTGTTGGGTTTTTTTCTTTGCAGCATCCTGAAGTTGAGAGGAAACTTGTCGTAGCATCTGACCTTTCCTGGATCAAACATAACATAAAATAGCTGTTGCTCTGCAAAGTCCTCCTTATCCTCCCAGCAAAGTCAACAGGAGTTTTACCATAAACTTTGGGACATCATGGTGAGCATCTAGGGCTTGTACACTTGCAGTGTGGGCAGGAGGCCAGATGGGCTAGAGCTATAAGTCCACGTTGTGAAGTCTGAAAGTTTGCATCCAACCTTTGTAGCCTGTCAAACCTCTGCACCCAAATCGGTTACAAGTCTTACTTAGCTTGCTCTCTCTTAATGCTTTGTTTAAAAACTTCTTCTTCTTCTTCTATATTAGCTTGAATCAGCTTTTTTGAACATTTACTTACACTTATTTGGCTTTCTCTCTTTGCCTTTTCTCTTGCCCCTGATCTCATTCTTTTATCCATATGACTCCATTTCTATTTGCATATATGCTGCTATGAAAAAGATAAACTAACTAATGGTACCAGCCCTCCAGCAAGGACTTTGAGGGACTTTCTTGTCTCTCTGACTAATTCTTTTTGTGGCCTTGGGAAAGTCACTTATCTTGTCTTTCTTCGTTTTCCCATACAAAAAATGGAGTTAGCAAGGTTACACTGACATCCAAGAGATCCTATTTCTGCTGCACTGAGAAGTCAGCCATCTCCAAACACAGGTTTACAATATGTGAGTTAATTAAAAGCTAAGATGTTGTAATATTGTGGATTAATTTTAGCTTCTGTGGTCAGCACTGACCACATCACTGAGGGGAAAAATTATGAATTAAAATGAAGAGCTGAAAAAGTCTTAACTACTTTTTGTTATTTATCACTGTGTTATTTATTGCTGTTTATCTTGTAATTATTGCTTAGGAAATAAAAAAAATCTATCACTGCTCTGTGCCAGCTCTAACTGCAGCTGTGGATTTAAAGATGAAATTCAGGCTTCAGCCTTTCCCTGGGGCTGATGGACTTCTCCTTTCAAAGTAGGACACTTCTATCTGATGGCATTAACCATAAAATCCCCCATTTCAAGTCTATGATATCCTGAAGGACAACGGCTCATTTCATTTCTTATCAAGAAATCGGGCAGATCAGTCATATTTCCCGAATCAAATGACATTTTCAGAAAATTCATTTGAACCAAAAATGAGGTTTCCTCTCCACAGACTCCAATTAGTTTAAAAGTGGTTTTCTGATGAAAATTCTTGAAATAACTGAGCTGTATAAAGAAAAATCTATATCTATATATGTATGTATATAGATATATGTACACATGCACAGTCACTGTGAAAGCCATAGCCAGACTACCCTATCAAGCAGTATAAATCTTTAATTTTGGCAATCAGCAGTAATGGTGAAATACCTTAAGATTTTTCATTGCTTCCTTCCCGTTTTTCTTCCTCTCATCCCATCACTCTGGCTATTCCAGTGGGAGTCAACGCACTCATTTTCTCCCTAAGTACACAAAATTAGCTGCTTATCTGTTGATCTTCTTACATGATCCTTTAAAAATCCTTTCTCTGTATGTGTGTCCAAGGCCGCTTTTGCCTTCAGAGGAAGCCCAGACAAGCCAATCCTCAGCCTTTCTCTTACCCACTCACAGGGGGCCTGGGCCTAATTAAATTGCTCTCAAAGACAAGAAGGGATGAATTTCCTTCTTTCCATCTCCCTTGTCACCCATTTAACTCAGCTGAGATCCATTCGTTCCTTTTTAGTTATGTTAAAATGGAAAGGGGGGAGCTTGGATTGAGGGGGTCGTGCAGGGAAGGGGGAGGAAAGTAGGGGAGGAGGAGCAGGAAGCTCGTGGGTAGTGCTGCCAAGGTGCAGTGTCCCAGGCACAAACAAAGGAGCCAAACCCGAGTAAACGGGAGGAGAGTGGAAAAGAGCAAGCACCAGAACAGTGACTGGGTTTCCCCGGCTGGGGCCTCCTCTGATTTTGTTTACTGTCTGTTTTTTTTTTTTTATTCAAACCGAAGAAAAACGTGGCATTAAAAAGACAAGAAAATATCTACGTACATTTCTGTGTATTTATCCACTCTTTCAGGGCAACGCTTGTTTCTTCCCCCACCCCTCCCAAGACTTTTCCCCGATGACTGAGGAAATTAGGATGACCCTTACCTACCCATGAGGGGTGAAGGTGGATGCTTTGGCTCTGTCTGTGGTTGGTTGGACAGGGAGGCAATGGGGGTGCTGGGGCAGCAGGACTGTGCTTGGAGAAGGACAACCCTTGCCCTGTCACTGCCAGGGTCCCCATACAAGCCAAAGCCCAAACCTAGGAAGAGCCAAGCAATTAGCCTTTGAAAGTCAACCAAAGTTGTTGTTTTCTTTTCTTTTTTTTTTTTTTTATTCTTTTCCATTCCTCTCCCCCCCTTCTCTCTTCTTAGCGCCGTATCCTCCTCCTCCATCACCCAAACCCCAAACACATCTGAGGAAGCCATTCAATTAAATCTCTCCTGGCTCCAGCTGGCTCCTGAGTGAAAGGTCAGCAGTGTCCGGGAGGGAGAGGCGCTCTCAAGGAGGAGCCGGAGACAGTGCTTCTGCTGCAGCCGCCTCTGTCTTCCCCTCGCCTGCCTCCCTCCCTCCCCTCACCTCCCCTCTTTAATGATACCCAATGGTCAATCACTCCCCAGCAGAGAGAGAGATGCCCTGAAGCATCATTGTGGTCGGGAGCGATCGATCAGGTTTGTTTTTTTTTTTTTTTTTTTTTTAAAAAAAAGATGATAATGATAACCCGTGGACATAATGTCAGTGAGTTTGCGGTGCCTCTTGGAGGCCGCGTGCGCTCTGTCTGCCGGCACCAAGGAGAGGCTTGGAGGGGCTCGAGAAAGCCTCTTCCCCCCACTGAGCCCACTTAGCCCTGCCTTAAAGACAGCTAATTAGACCGAGGGCTGTTATGTCTGCTTACAGCAGCGTGGGGGAGAGCAGGAGCGGGAAGGGCCTCATGCCAGTGGCGAGCAGGGCTAGCGCAACCTTTGTTTTAGACGAGGCTCCCAGTTAACTGGAGGTAATCATGCAGAGGCACGGCCATAAATAATACATACCTGCGCTACGCGACCTGGATGCAGGCGGTCGGAAGGATGCTGCGCTGCGCGCCCGCGATCCGCCGCTCGCTGCCCCGCGCCCTCTTCGGGGGCCTTTATTTTGAGACAGATTAGTGCTCGGTATTGCCAGGCAGACAGAGGTAATCACCGGCCCACGCCCGGAGTTGGAGATCTGGAAATCACCGGGAGGTCCTTATCAACATGCGATCTGAGCACCTGTGGATGCGTGCGGACCTTTTAAAATTCTATTAGTATATGTCTGAGTAGATTGCGGTGAAAATACAAACAGTTCTCTAAAGAAAAACTGTCAGTCTCTCTGCCTAAATCTTCTGCCCTGCAGCCTAAGCATGGACTTCTGTTTTTATGGATAAATGTGATTTGTCTTTTAACTGTTGAGATTACACACTCACCGGAAGGACTGCAGACCCTACTTGGAAGAGGAAATCTTCCCTTTTTTCCAGTGTACACCTTATCAGAAAAATAATAATCAAACCTGAGGGCTCTCTGTCCCTTCCTTCCATTGAGGAGATATAGGACAAATAACTCCATAGCAATAACTTCCCATCCCAACATAGATTTTTTTTTTTGTTAGCATCACGTTATTTTCTGCATCATTTGATGAACAAAACTACATTTTCCTCTGCACCTATTAAACTATTTGATGATGCCTTTTATTTTGCACTATAATTGGGAAACCAATCATGTGATAAAATGTAAGTTTGTTGTGAAATAAAATAAGAAATGTTGAAAACATCCAAATTATATTGTCCAAGAAAGTTTCTCAGATTTTTTTTTTCATTTAGGGAAATAATACTATTATTATTTTTAAGTTTTTTACACTTTTGGAAAGAAATCTTTGATTTCTTATGCCTTTGTAACAGGCATAACAGTAATGCCTCATGATTCTGTCACTACCTCTCTCTCTTGCAGTAAGTTGGGTAACAGGTGTTAAAATAGCTGTGGTCTCAAACAGGATGTTTATCTCTTTTCTTTCTTGGGTAGGTGGTTTCTGTATGTGAAATTTGGATCCATTTGCGTGATTGAGCCAGTACAGAAAAGCTGCCAGGAATATGTATTAATATACATTAGAAGGACTGAAAACTTTGTGTAGGCTTCGAGAAACACACAGAACAACATTTCATGCCATTTGGTATTCTGTGCTAAAGAATCACAAAACACCCACGTGGATTTTCTTAATAGGACACTCTTCTTTTTAATTAAAAACAGAGGTACAATTTCAGAGAAGGAGCTGAAAATTTGTCTGACCACTTTGGAAGCCAGGAGACAATACACAGAAAACTCTGTCATATATTCAGAGCCATTAGAGATTCAGGTTTCACCTAGAACAGTGGTCACAACAATTAACTTTATTTTACTGTTCCCAAGCTAGTAAATCACTAAATGTGAAACCCCACAACTTCATAATCATGCAAGTTTAGAGTGTACATAGCAAGTGTATGTAGAATTCAGGAATTCCTTAACCTTTTGAAATCAGGCATTGCATTAACCATGATGAGGCGCCAATAGGCTGGGCTTAATTTCTGGATAAAATGTTATAATCTCATTTTTCTACAGGGACAAAAGGCTTTTTCATACCTGGGAACCAGTTAGCTGTGAGTAATGATGTTGTATGTAAGGTCAATGATGACATAGCTTTTAACCATCAGTGACAGTCCATCATGTGCAAGTCTGTTCTAGGGAGATTTCTTAGAGCAAGAAACCAAATAAAAAGGCAGAAATTGTAGTGTTTGGGAAAGTCTAGGTAACTTGTTAAAGAACAGAACTTTTCTCCTTAATGAGGTTTGCAGAACTGCCAGTGAGGTGCAAAGCATTCCTCCCTTCTCCTGCCCACGCCCTCGTTCCCCAGAGCTTCGCTGTGAAGACAACACTGTTAGACAACAGTGAGCCAGGCACAGGTTAAAAGGGTGAAGGTGTTCTGGTCTTACAGTTCAGAGCTGGGAGTTCAGGCTTGGTTATTGTTCCTGAAACTCCAGCTAACTCCTGTGGGAGAGAAGAGGGTAGCTGTTAATAGTTCTCAGTTCCCTTTGCCACCCTCCCGTTCAGTTTTGCTGTTTATGGACTTTGAAATCTGCAGATGGTAAAAGTCTTAAGCTCTCATCCAAAGGCCACTGAACAACTTTCATTGGGCTCTGCTTCAGTGTACTTGAATTAATATTTTTTTAATCAAATGTAAATGTAGGAGTGTAAGAATGCTTTTCTAGTGTAGTCTTCCAGACTAACCTCATTTGGTAGCCAAACTACTAGATCAAATAGCAAAGAGACCACACACACAAGCAGTCACTGATTCCCCATCGAGCTTTAGAATACCAAGTACTGCTAGATACTACTAAATTATTTCATGGTGTACTCATCTCCCTTTAGCAATACCAAGTAACAGGTTAGTTACTCTGGCACCATCGCATTTGAAACATCATGAACTGCTGTAGCTGGAAGTATGAAATCTTCCTGTCTAGCACCATGTGTTATTGCACTGTTCTCTTCATGAAATTAGGTTACTGGCTGCTGTTGAAATAATAAATAAATCCAGAGAGTTGTAGCTCTCATTATGGTTCCTTTGTTGATTTTTAACTACTTTGTTTCTACTGTACTGAGCTGAAAAGTGCATTTTGTAGACTAACATCTAAAGCACTCTTCTCTTTCTTGCTTTATTCATGGCTCCTGTTTCATCCCATGTTATCTTTAGACTCTTCAGTACTGTCCAACACACTGTTTAGTTTCTCAGAGAAGTAAGCGGGTGTGAAGTAGTGTGTGAGGACATTTTGATTCCATTTGGCTACAAAACATCCCAGGAAAAATGAATTAACCTTAGCACTGGTACAAAATTTTCTATGCATTGAATTTGCAAATTATTCACCCAAATACTGAATTGACTACTCACTGTCTGAATAGATAACAGATGTTCAAAATATAGGGGCTTTGGTCATTAAAAATCATTTTAATTCTGCGTTGCTTGCATAGTACAACACAAGTGATGCAGAGATGTGCCTTACTTAATGCAGAAAGAGCTTAAAAAAAGTGATTGCAAGCATGCCCTCATAGTACTTTATTTCCTGTGGGTGATTTTATGTCAGATTTACTCATAGTTAAAATCAGAGGCTCTGCTAACTGCCAAGGCTGTAAAAAACAAAGTCAAGCAAATAACAACACCCTCCCAACCCTCACAAAAAACACTCAACCACCTGAAAAAGAAAATCCTATTCTGTTGCTTCTGTCATTTAAGTCATTGTCAGACTTCAAAATTATATTTGTCACTGATCTCTCTAATCACCTTTAATCTTCTAAATTTAATGAGTAGTTTTGATTGTGTTAATGTCGGAAGTGCACAGTGCAAGCTTTTGCATGATTTAAGTAGGAATGCACATGGAGTTTGCTGCTATACACTATGGATAAGGACACCAGAATCTGAGCTATTCTGATGTGTTTGATGATATTATTCCAGTTGTTAGAAGGTAAATATTTTAGAAAAAAAAGTCCCACCTCAAATCATGCTGATTGAGCTAAGCAATGTATTCACACCACCTTCTGTGAATCCATTTGTCCTAGCAAGCCAAGTACTACCGGATAGGGTAATAACTTGAAAAGTGCCTAAAATTAATAATAAACAAACAAACAAACAAATCCCCAAAACAAAGCACCAAACACATTCAGCATTAAAGTGCAGATAAGCATTTCTAGAAATCAGGCTCCTGCTGTAGCCTGAGGACTGTGGCCATTGCATCCCTGCCGGTGTTGGCTCGTTGGAATGGACACGGTGCCAGTGGGTCCTTGGGCTGCAGTGAGGGTCAATCACAGCAGTAATCTTCAAACTGCAGGTACCCAGTCACACTTCAGTCAGCCTGAAAAACATCAGAATATCACACTTCTACCTCTTTTTGAGAGTTAAAGCTGTTGTAACCACTCTCTTACGGTCTCCACTGCCTGATTCAATGCTAAGTAAAGGGTGTTTGTACGTTTACAGCACCATATATAAATGATAATTGCATTAAGCATTTATAGCAAATTTTACTCTTTAAGGTTCCCAAACCACTTTAAGAATTTAAAACCAATGTAAATGATAAAAAGGGATAGGTCTGGTTGAACTACTTATAATGAATAATTAATTTGACAAATCTATTTCTTTTTTCTTATTTGCAAATTATTCAAGTGCAGAGTTGAGTTCTTTTGTTCATCAGTTGAAGTTATTTGATTAATAGTTTAGGCAAAGTATTTCAGTCTGGGGATTGCCTGCAAGCTGTTTCTCATGGCAATTATGTCATACATTATCTATCTATAATTGATCATTTTACCTGCAAGACAGTGACCTGCTGTAAATGAAGTGGTTTTATTTCTCGATGTTGCTTGACTAACTTCAAGAAATCACTTTTGGATTAACATTCTTGAAGAGAACTGAGCATAGTTCAGACCAGGATAATCTTGGAAAAGCCCATGGAAGCATCCTTTGCAGGACAATGAAATGCAGTCCTTCTTGACAGCTTCCTAGACAATATACTAGAAAGAACCTGCAGGATGTTTCAGGGGCATAGGAGGACAACTGGCAATTTTCTGTTTTTCTAGATCAAAGCTGAAGAATTTGAAGTCAAGCCTAGGTGAGATTTAAGTTAGCAGGACGTAGGCTGGTACTAATACCTTGTCAGGCATCATCTGACAGGCTGTTGATGATTTCTTACCAGAGGGATGGGAAATTCTGATTCTGTTGGCCATCTCAGTAAGAGCCATCCCAGTCAATGAAAAACTGCCAGAAGGGCCTTAAACTAAGTGTGGAGTTGAGAGAAATTGTACTAGAAAATATGTACTTGTGTATCTACACCTGTGTGTGTGCATGAATTATGACCTGAACACCAGACGTGCAACAAAACCAAATAACAAGGTACATATTATATTGTAAAAGAATTGCTATACTAACATTCAAGCACCTTGGTAATAAGTGAGCAGAAGCAGTATTCAAATACGAGAAAAACTATCACATAATTAATATTTCTGAAACTTGATAAGGTGTCATAGCGCTGGAACATCATTGAAAGAGGTTAAATTTCTTAGTCTTCTTAATAAATAAGGAATACTGCATCAATTACAATGTCACATGTTGAAGAGTAAAAAATAATCAATTAACAGGAACTCAGTACTTCCAAGTCAAAAGATAACTACAGACATCTGTGTACATTACAGATAAAAAACCCAGCCACACAGATGATGGGATGAGCTGTTCTTTCAACATCTTTCCTTCAGTGTGGGGAGAAAAATATCTATCACAGTAGCATTTAAACTGAGGACTATTTTCTGGGACTTTATTTTGCCAGCATCAGAATTACCTAGAGCTTCCAAAAATAGTAGCAGATAATCTCAGAATGTAGAGATTCATCTTTCATAAACAAGTTCAAAACTGAACATAATTTTGATGGACAAAATTATCCACCAGTGAGCATCAAACAGGAAAAAGAGTTAAGGATTAGTGATCACAACATGGTTATATTTATTTTATGAATACAAGCTGTATATAACACCAAGCAGTTATATTTAGATGTTTTAGAGGGCCAGTTTATCCAAGCTTGAATCAGTTAGCATAACTGAGCAGGAATGTAAATTTTAATTAGGAAGTATTAATGAATACTGGGAATTGTTCAAGGCCGTAAACTTGCACACAAAAATGTATAGTAATCAAAATGTCCTGATTAAAACACAAAAAAGTACTGCAAAAACATAAAACAGTGATGTATCAAGAATGGAAAAAGCAAGGATAAGTTATTTATTGAGACTTATATGTAACTGATAAATGAAATTAACAACTCCATTAAACATCAATGGCCAATATGGTTAAAAACAACACGAAGGCAATTTAAAAACATTTTAGCATCAAAAAGAATCTTAGGTCAGATATAGTTCCACTGAAGATGCAGATGGTGGAAATCATAAATAACGACGCAGATAAGGCAGGAATGTTTAATAAATATTTCTGTTCTGCACTTGGAATGAAACAGGAGGATGTATCCATCCCATATGATGTTGTGGATGGAAATGAAAGTTTGCCATCTGTAACAAAGAAAGAGGTAAGGCAGCAACTGCTGAAATAGAACATATTCATATCAACAGGCTTAAACTATTTTAGACTCAAGAGTCTCAAAGGAGCTAAGAAGCTAAATTTAGCCAGCTTACCAAAATGTAGAAAATGGAGGTGTGAACCCTGCCCAGTTGTCTTGTAGGCACCTAATTCTCCTGCTTTGGGAGAGTGGTGGAAATACCCCTCTCTGCCATGCAACACAAAACAAGCCTTACTGAACATAAAAGCTTTTACTTATAACGTAGAGTATTCCTGAGACTCATACAGACATGGTGCTGTTGATGGCCTTTGTTCTGAAAATGATGATCTAATTTTATAAACTCATTTGAATTGCCTGGTTAACAGCCAAGAAACAGAGAAATATCTTTAATTGCAGCCAAAAGTGAAGTTGTACATTTAGGAAGAACAGTTAGGGAGACTATCTCTGAACACAGAGGCTTTTTTTTTCCCTTTGCAGATGTTTTCAACAAATTCTACCTTGCAAAAGATGGAGCTTTCTGTAATTAACTATTAGAATAGTTTTTTTAAGGAATTAGGCATAGGTTGTCATCTTTAAAATGAGATCAGATATCTGTCTAAAGAGCCTTACGTAAAAAAAAATAAATCTATTATCTATGGACACTAACAGTCAAATTTGACTATGACAGTCAATTTTTTTCTAGTCTGGAAGTTTATGAATCTATGAAAAGAAAAAAATGGTGAAAATATTTTTGAAAATTATTTGTGGAATAAATATGAAGGAAAAATACTTGGGTTTTGGTTCAGCAAATCCCCGGAGGAATTTTTGCAATGCTTTCAAAGTTACCTGAATTAACTACTAAAATGCAGCAGTCCTGTGGCAGAATTCAGCAGCTGTGGCCTCTACAGCACATGTGAAGTTGGAATTGGGAATGATAGATTCATCTTAAACCAGAGACAAAAGAGAGAAGACAGAAGGGATATGGTTGACATATGGGTAGGACATGGGATTATTTCAGTAATATTTCAATAAGGGCCCAAAATAGTAAGTCATTGAAAAGGTTTTAGCTATGTTTAGTATATTTTTTGAGATTATACAGTGCATTGAGAGAGAAGTGACTGCTTAATTGTTTAAATAGAATAAATTTTATGGTTGAAAGGCATAAGCTTGTTTGCTAGCATGGAAGGTATTTCATGTGGATAGATGCTTCTGTTAGCAGAAGACTCATAACAGCTTATGACAATTACAGCATCTGATGTTACCAGGAAGCAGCAGCACCATCTACAAAACTTTTAAAATGTGTGTATATTCAGCAAGTGTTCAGATGTGCTACCAAAAGCAAATGTTCAAAACCTCTGACAATGGACAAATTTCAGAAGTGTCAGCCTCCTGTTCAAGCAAGGGCAGGTTTTCAACAGTGCTTGTGAATCAAAAAACACCAAGCCCACCTGAGCATTAATGGAGCCACACAAATGAAAAACTGAAGTTGGAGGAGAGCCAGACCAATTTTCGTGTTTAACAGCAGATCACTTTTCCAGCACCATCAAGGAGCCATCCGTCTTTAAGACAAGTTTTCATGGCCTCCATATTCCTCTGCAGCTAAACTCGAGTTCAGCCAGGCCAGCAGCTGAACTGGGCAGCAATAGGCCTGAGTTCATAAATGTTCATCAAATTGAAAACAGTGTAGTTTACTTGGTGTCTTACTAACCATAGTTTCTAGTTGGTTTGATTTGTAGACAAACTCGTCCCCATTTTCTTGTAAAATATTATACAGCTGCACCAGCAGCAGTAGAGCTGAAGCATACACTTACAACTGATGGGACTTGCTCACAATTCAAATGATTTCAGCATATTTCTCCAAAATTGTTTACTTTGTAGCTACCAGAAAACCACAGTGTTCTGTGGTACTTCAGAATATATATATATGTCAGTACAGTCATGGTGGGATCTCCCAGACTTTTATCTCAGTTCCACTGTGGGGGGGGGTAGGGAAAGCTAGCCCTCAAAAACACATTTGTAAAATTGTTTTGCAGAGCCTGGGTGCCATTTAGCCAGCAAAATTAAGTTAGACTCTTAAACAACGCTTTTAACCCTTTTAGGAAGAAACTTCCAGCTCTGGAAAGCTGGCTGCCTCTTTAAATGAAATTTTGGGTGGGAGTTCTGAAGAGCACCTGCTTTCTTGCTGAGCAAAATGAAGACAAGTTAAAAAGTCCAGCATGCATCTGGACAGAATGAAGAGTGTGTAGGAGCCAGTGTAGGGCACGGGTTATGCAGCAGCAATTGATGTTCCAGAATAATATCTTGTCTGAGTCATAGCAGCATAATCATTGCCTAGGTGTGGAGATTTACAGTAACAGTTTGGCTCTTCAAATGATTCACTGTGTGGCCCTCAGCAAACTACTTAATTTTGCCTTTCAATTTCCTCGGCTATGAAATGGAGATAATTGTATTTCTGGAGCTTTATAAACACTTTGGGATCTATAGCTGAAAAGTACATAAATGTGCTAGCAACAATACTAGATTTTTTTTTTCTAGTTAGGGCATATACAAGACCATCCTCACCTCGTTGTCATTGTGCAAGTGGTCTTCCTGTAGCTGATTGAATACAAAATTGCTCTAGAGCAAATTTATAGTAAAACTAACTTTTTTTATCATCTTTTTTCCTGCGTTTCTTAGGAATTTTTCCTTTTTTATGTCTCATTTTTAAAGGCTAGTATCAACTTTCTCTACTTTTCAGTAGAAGTATAGCAGTGATGACACCAGATATGTCTTTCAGACTTGTAGAGGCTGCTGCTGAGCAAGATGTGTTTGGAAGAGAAGCAAGTGAACTGGAAATCATACCATTGGCATTGACAACAGTCACAAATTTGGCTACAATTTGGGTATATAGAGAAACTATCTTTCACCATCCTAAGGCAGCCAATTGTGGTGTAAAACATTAACAGCAAATAGTGATTTTTAATTCAATCATTAAACAACAATTCGGGACAGAATATAAAGATGCAAAGAAAATTATGGGGGCAGTATGTCAATTTTCTGAGTTATAATTTAGCTGAGAGCTTAATCATAATACCTAATTTTTTTTTTCCCAATGCAACACATACTAT
This sequence comes from Manacus candei, assembly GCF_025592945.1. Lineage (NCBI taxonomy): Eukaryota > Metazoa > Chordata > Aves > Passeriformes > Pipridae > Manacus > Manacus candei. The sequence goes on along the minus strand of NW_026138066.1, from coordinate 21,953,520 downwards.
TCTATGTATATATCATTATGTCATTATATGTGAGGAGCTGCCAATAGCTAAGGGTTCTCCTCTACCTCCCACCCCTTCTTGGCACTTCCCCCTCTCCCAGACAGAGGCTTGCACATGATGATCAGCTCCTGGCTTTGACACCAGAAGCATTGCTGTGCAAGAACATTTGCTGCACAGCTCTGACTCCCACCTCTCCCTCTGTAGCTGTCAGCTGCATTTCTCCCAGCCAAAGTCTAAAAACCCAGTGCTAGTGACAAAAGAAAGTTTATATGTTAATCAAAGTATAATACTTTTATGTTCGCAGCTCTCTTGTCCCCTGATGGTTCTATGTTGCTATTTGCTATTATGTTTATATTTTATCTGATGATCAGCTGTTATCAAATAGGATATTTTTGGTTCTACAAAGCTACTACTTGTGTTCTTGATTTGCTGTAGCTTCTCAAACCATTTAAAACAGCCATATGTGAAAAAAAACGCCAAAAATTTCCCTTTCCCAGAAAGGAGAGGAGAATTGAATATGTTTTGATCTACTGTGATTTTGATATTACATGCAATGTTTCCTCAGCTGATTTTGCAATTCGTTCAGATTTTTACATAGAGGGTTCAGAAGCAAAGTTGTACCTTTCAGATTTACTGATAAATCATTTTTTTCTTCTCTTTGTGGTACAACAGTCACACGATGACACAGAGAGGTAAAAAGAAAACAACTGACTGGATAAAAGTAGGACTATCCCTTTTAAAAACTGGAAGTAATAAGAGTAAAGCGACTGGAGACTACAGTTTGCTTTGGTCTAGGGAATCAATTTGTTTCCTATTACCTTCTGGTAATTTGTTCTGTTTCCTAAGTTGATCCATGAGCTCAGGGTTAACAGGCAGGGAGACAGGATCTCTTCTAGGCTGGGAAGTTTCCAGTAATGATTTCAGAATATTGCTGTCTTATCCTAGTTCTTTCACACTGATGACAAAAAATACCAGTTTGCATGAAAATTTTATCTTAGTTAAATTGAGACATCTCTGCTGATATAAATTTTGCTGCATCTTAAACTCACTAGAAATCCAGAGTCTTTCTTGATCTACACTTTGCTGATCTCCTGTCTTATCCTTTTGCACAAGACTAAATATTGCCAGTTCTGCACTTTTTAGGAAAGAACTCGTGTTTTTTCATCTTGAATCTGCAACATCAGAGAATTAGAGTTCATTGCACTTGTTTGGGCCAGTGTTTATGGTGCCTACTACTTAAATGACAACTGGGTTCTGAATGTTTAAACCTTTATTGCACTGAATGAATTAGGTGCATAGCAAAAATTATTCTTCCAATTTTATGGCACTGAAAGAACCAAGAAATGAAAAGACAGCTTCCTGTTTATAACGAGGTCTCTTGGCTTCCAGTGTCATTTTACTTGTAAGCCTACAGAAAAAGAAAAATCCTAACTAATAATTCAGTCCTCCCTCTGATTTAGTTTCCTCAGCAGCCCAGCACGCTGAGCTAAACAAGGGTCCTGTGCTGCCAAGCTCTAGTTAAAATCCATATGTTCACCAAAATACCATCACTTATGTCATGCAGGTTCTGAATCATTAGGTATGATGTTCACATTATTACTCACTGAACAGTTTCTTATACTGTTCAGGCCAATGCATATCAACATTCATGAATTCTGATAGTTACAAAGAGCTGTTAATGATACCTTCTGAGGATGAAATATACAGGTTTCAAAAAGGTATGCGAAAATATGGATATTAGGCATAATAGTTAGAGGTAGGAGGAGCAGAGAAGATCAACAAGCCAGACAAGTTCAGAAACCTTTAGTGATTGTGTAGTGATCTGTAATGAAAATTCAAGTACCTTCTCTTTAATGATCCATTTATCTCCCCGACATGATTTTCTATCATTCTAACTGGCATGGCTCCTGTTTTCTGAGTGTTTGTTGCAAATTTGTTTTGTCAAACAAGTCTTTAATACCAGAGAGATCAGGCTGCTTCCTCGGGATTTTCTCTGAACAATTTCTTTATTGTAAGAAAAACACAGGTGAATTATTTTATGTCCGAAGAAGTAATACTGAAATGATTCTTGTGGTGAAGAAGGAGGAGAATTTTAAAGTCTCTAAAGCGTGGTGAATTGTTTCCATATCAGCAGGTTAACCATATGAAGTCATCACTTTTAACCTATACTATGTTTTACATAGATAAGGGTGGAATTCAATCAGGGGCAACAAGATACCTTTTCTCCAAGAAAAGCTGCTGTTGCATGTATCCTCCAGGTACAAACCGTGGGGCTGGTTCTGCCACAGTGCAGAGCACCCCGTGACAAGGCACATTGCACAGTTCCATTGGTTACTGCCTCTTCAGGACAAGACTTGGCTGTTTGGATTTTTGCTTTGGCTTTGCATGAGGGATGGAAACACTGTGCAACTGCAGCCTTCTGAAACAGTGGGCTACTTTAGTCTATCAGTTTATTAGTCAAATCGAAGACTCCTTAGTATCAAGGAGCATTACTAGCAAAAAATGACACGTTATTCAAATTCAGAGTGTTGGGAAAAAACCCTGAAACAACATCCTGAAACTCATTCCTCCACTAAAATCTTTTAAATTAGTTGTCTCAATTATTTGAATCAATATTTACTTTGAATTACAGATTTTTTCTGTATCTGACATCTTATTACAAGTCGTGAGAAATTGTCCTACTCTTTGCGGTACTGATCCCAAACATACTTTAACTTGTGAACGAAGGGAACCTGTGAGCAGTTAAGCTGGGATGTAAATTCAAAACATGCAGGCACTCCACAGTATCTTCCTGTGCACAGTCTTCCTGTGGGTACCTCACTCCATTTTGACAGTGGTGCATCACTGTAGAAAGGGAGAGAGCTGTTGCAGAATATCTAATAACCTTGTAAATTCACACTCTGTAGTACAAAAACTTCCCTGAACCATTAGTAAGTCATTTTTATTGATTTCAGAATCCCATTAACCTTAAAGGTATTCCTCACACATGGTAGAATCACTCAGGAAAGCAAGAGCAAACCCTAAACTTGAGGCTTTGAGCCCTAAAAGGCATTCACTTAATTCTCTCCCTTCTCCCAGCCTTTGTGATTCTGAATATTTCTGTTGCCTTTAGTGTTCCCTGTGACTTACCCCAAGAAAAGTACTGGAGAGCAGAACAAAGACAGAAAGTTCATGACAGCAAACTGGAAAAGCAGCCCCTCTATACTTTGTGATAGTGATAAATGACAAAGTATGGGAACATAGGTGACACAGTAGGATTTCCCTGTCTTTCAGCCTCAGGTCCATTGTCCACATTAAAAGTAAATGGGGATTCTGGGGGAAAAAAAGTAATACTGTGTATTATGTATATTGCATATCTTTTTGGTAAGGCCTCGATTCTTCAAACTGGAATTAGGAGGATCCCATATTTTATGGGATACCTGAAAAAGCAAACTGCTACTGAAGTCTAACAAAGTGGTAGTGTTATAGTGTTTTAGATGAATTTGGGAAGTCAGTGTTGGGAAAATTGTTTTCTGTATTAAATTCAACCTGGACCTATGGTAAGATTTCTTCTTCCTGGGAACATACATTAGATGTAAAAACAAATCCCCCCTACTTCAGACTTAAAAAAACCAAACAAACAAACAAATCACAATTAGAGAAGTCTTAAAACAGGACTGATTCTAACTGTAAGAGTAATTTTGACAGGTGCTAGTTACAATACTGTTGACTGTGATGATATACCTGAATAAAGACTGCAGCATTATTTTGGAAGAAAGTAATCTCAAATTACCTCAGATCATAACTTTAACAATAAAAAAGCAATAGTAATGAGGACAAACATTTATTTTGTGATTGTATATTTATCCCCATAATGAGAATATAACTTTATTTCCTTCAAAACAATAATACCCTTTCTTCAATTATTTGCAAATTCCCAACATCATATTTTTATGTACTGTGCTATAATCCTTACACATTAGCTTCTTTTTCTTTCTCTCACTCAACAAATTGAATAAAAAAAGTAATGATGACAAACCTATATAGAGTTACCTATACCTCTTCCCAGCAAGATGACAAAGAGAATTTTATCATATTTCTCTGTTCAGGGAATAGGCAATACCTTTGTAAACTGGGAACCTAATATTGCAGATGAATTATCTGTTTTTTACGGATTTTTCTTACCAAATTCTGTAGTTCATATATCAATAGTAGCATATAAGGGAAGCATAAACCATGATCCAGCACCAGACTTGGTTCTGTAAATAGACACACTGAAGTCACATGTCATTATTTCTGTATGCAGATGCTTTTTACTGCATTGAATCTCTCCCTCATTGTCTCTGAAGAAGCTTATGAATCATTTTTACAATTAATAGACTGAAGCCAGAAAATATTGAAAAATGTAAGAGGATGCTCTCTGTTTTAGCACAAGTTCAAATGACCTAATTTATTATTTTGATTTGATGTTTATCTTAGGACTCAAGTGTTTTACAGATTAACCCAAAAGATGTGATTGAAACAGAAAACAGCTGCAATGTTTGATTAAGGTAAATCAGACTCAGCAAGTGTGTCTTATAACACAGGTATTGTGCCAAGCATTATTTTTGTAGCCCTTTCACCTTATGGTATCACCACAGTGCCTCTGTAAAACCGACCCTCCAAACACTTTCTTAATTTTATGCATTTAGACTTGTGCTTAAAGTCAACTGCATGTTTATGTCTCTTGATGACTTGCCCGTTTCTAATGCAGGATTTAACAGTCCTCGTACTGCTGACATTTGGCAGACTGTTATTCTGTAGGCTGAATTTGAAGACTTTTTTTAGTTGGGCAAAATGAAGCATTATTTTATTGTTTGCAGTTTATCGGGGGTGCGTTAAGCTCTGCTGAGGCTTCAGGGATCAAAAAAATCAAGCAAAGACAGAAAGAAGAGAAAAGTGAATCAGCTGGGTTATATTAGTAAATAATTTAGAGTGCTTAAAATAACAATGTTCACACATTTTTAATTTAAAGCCTGCTAAATCCTTTTAAAATTCATTTGTGTTTGCAATTACTTAAACTGTGAGCTGTGCACTGGAGGGAGTGAAACTATAGATTTTAAGTACGTAGCTGGAGGTAATATATAAATTCAATTGATCAGTCTGGCAGAGAATTGATGCCACAATTTGTACCCAGTGGCACTTTCTCTTTCTTACCCGACTGGCTTAGAACATTATCAGAAAGTCAATATGATACGCCAATACAATGATATACTTGCAGTCATAAGTCCCTTGTTTAGATTAAACCCTAGGTGCTCACGGTGTGGATGTAATGGACAGACAGCCTGACTCCATCCCACTATGAGCCCTTCTGAAAGCACTCAACTCGACCTAACTTCCAAGGTTTCATATGGTTATCAATGGCCCCAGCAGCCAGCCAAACCAGTAACAGAGGATGTCTGTCTCTGCAAGGCAATGCAGTGGGCAGGGAATAGGATGTATGCAATGCTCCAGTCTGGCTGCAGCCCCCCTATCAGCTGCCTGTCTCTGACGGGCTTTGCACTCATCGTGATCAGGTTTCCTTTATAAGTCTTCTTTAGTCTCGTGTTTTGGTTTCTCTCTCTTCCTTGTAATTTATTAATGATTTCACCTCCTCTGCATTATCTTTTGAAACCCTTTCATTTTATAAAAGGCATCTTTATGAAGCCTGGTGAGGAATGACTTCCAAAGTCTGCCTTTCACGAATGTGACTTGTATTTGTGGCTTCACGGAGAACTGGATCAGGCCTCTAGCCACTAATTTCAAACAAAACACTTATTTGAGTAAAACCCCATTATGTCTGGTGTGACATATAAAACTAGAAGGTCACCCATAAATCTACCCTGCATATATTTTCCTCACAGGATTTTCAGTTGTGTGTAGTATGTGTAGTAATATCTGACACATCACCGCATGTGTTAATTTTTTCCTGCAGCAATGACCTTTAACTCTCCACCTACGTAACATGTGATGCTTAGAATCAGAGAAATAGTGTGGAGAGCTGTTGGGTCAACAGTTGTTTAACCCTCCCTGTGATAATGCAGAATTATTCTAGCCAGTACACCACAAGTACTTTGTTTTGTGCAGCTTTAAGTGACACAGCTGATTAGCTGTTCCACGATTTTCCCCTCATGACATTCTACAGGACTTTATTGTTGGGGATCTTTTCCTGGTCCTTGGACTAAATTCATCTGTTTTCTGGTCTATACCTGATATACTCCTGATCATTTGCTGTCTCTAAAACAGCTTCCACTTTTAGTGGTCTTTCTGAATATTTCTCTGTAATTCCTATGGATTTTACTGTAGAGCAATCTTTAGGAATGAATTGCTGTCAGGGGCATGGGACTACTGTTTGTTCCCTTGACACAAGGTTGGTGACAAGGGCTAGGAAATTACTCTCAAGTTACAATTAATGTATAAAGGGGGAAATATTTTTTACCCTGTCTCACCAATGAAAGAGAATTGTGTCTATTTTCTTAAATGAGGAGAGATAATTCTGAGACCCCACAGTACATTTATGTCTTGCTGTATGCAGGATTATATCTTCTACTTTCACTAATGTGATTTCATGTAATATCATGAAAAGGAAAGTGTCATAGTTATTTGGTGACCTGTTAAAGTCAATTGTAGGCAAGTCCACGTGGGTAAAGCTCTCCTGCAAGCACTCATACAGGCACTTGCCATTATGTTCATAAGTAGTTATGTTGTTTTCATGGGTAAAGAAAAGCTGACATGTGAGTGTCAAAAGGACAGGGTTTTAGGCCACAGCTACAGGGCTAGGCAGTCAAATATTTGTATAGCACAGAAGATGCACATAAATTTCCAGTGCCCTGCATATGTCCATGTCAATGACTTAAGTAGAGTGTGGGACCTCTAACCTTCAGGAATAAAATGAGCTGTATTTGTTCTGATGCTGTTTCACACTGATCTGTTCAATCTTCAGTGACAAAATCCTCTAACTCTAGATTTGATTCTACTCATGACAACAAACCTTTTTTGTTAGACTGAGATCAGGATAGAACCAGTCTCTTAATCCATTTGGCTTTTCTACTTTTGTACATTGATTGCTTATCAGGAAATAAATAAATGTGAAGGTAAAGGACTTGTGCACATCAGGGCAAAAAGCAATAGCCATTAAGCCTGTAACTTACAGTATATGCCCTTTTAGCAATAAGGACACTGCTTGAAATTGTCAGTGTGACAGATTTACTCTTAATAGCTTAAGCAAATTTCACAGTTTACCCAGGTCATTTTGAAGTAAGAATCATTAATGCGTTTGGAATAAAAACTGAAGATTATAAACTTCATGCACATCTGCAGAGAGTCAGCCATATGTTTCATGCGTTTATTTAAAATATTAGGAGGTGCTTGTTGGGGTAGAATATGTTTCCTCCATGCCTATAATATAAATAATGTAAAGGCATTTAAATACATTTTGACATTTAAACATATGTTTAAATCACGCTTAACATATTGATTCGGTTGTACCACCACACACCCAAGACTAGAGAGCGTAGAACTTTCCCTGTGCAGAGAGCTTTATGTAGGTTCTTTATGTAGGTTCTTATTGTATCAACTCATGGAAGAAAACAGGGAAGAAAAGAGAGAGAAAAAAGAGAAAAAAGGATGTAGCTGCAGTGTACAGTGAAGAGGTGGTTGTCTTCTTTCATGAAACTGGGCTACTCTTGCTGTTTTCATTTCCTTGTGGGACTGGGAGGGCAGCCACCATTTTGCAGCACTGTGCTATACTGCCAGCAACATCAGGCTCACAGGCAAGCATAACTTACCCAGGGCACATATTAAATACAAGTTTTGCTTTGGACACACACTTCTTGTCTGATGCAGTGTCTTGGAGTTTTGCTCTAAGTGCCTCAGCTCTAAGGGGATCACCCTTTAAGCAGTACAACAGTATTAGGAAAACCTGTTTAGTGAAAATCAGCGCCAGTTGCTCCTGAAAGCAGGGTGCCAACAGCTTAGTTTGCTCCTGATGTCTTGTTGCTACAATGACAGCAGTGGGACACTTTAGAGAAACAAGGGTGGCGTAAACAAAGCTTTAGGTCTGTTCTATTGGATGCTGAGCCTCTGAACATAATCCCGGAAAATAATTCAGCATGTGCATAAATAGAGAGGGTGGCTCACCTACTCACAGCTAACTTTTGAGGGGTTGTTCAGGCATTGCTTGGTTAAGCACACACCAAATCACTCTTCTGGACTGGGCCAGAACACTTAGCATTCCGTAGGATTGAGCCCTGAGTGTCTAATTACCATAAAAAATATACGGTGGGGAATGATTATGCACTGGTAGGGGGGAGGGTAGAGTAACCCTAATAAATCTTTTTGATCTTTAATTTCTCTACTAAAGTATAAATCAGCTCTGTATTTTTCTAAAGCCTGGGTTGGTAACAGATATTAATGTAGCTGAGGCTAAAATTAAGATGGTGTGTCTGAATATTATTGCAAGGAGTTGACTGTACCTCTGAGGGTGAGGTTTCGTGGGTAGATGAAGACAATTTGGTGAAAAAGCACAGGTTTAACTGTCAAACAGGATGCACACCACAGGCTGCACTTCCAGTGAAGGGACACACTTCCTCTAGCCCCCTTGTAAATCTATCCAAGACAGTATGTTGATGATAAGAAGAAGATACTTTTTTTTTTTTGGAGGAGAATGAGTCTGAATGTTTATGTGCTAAAAGACATGACCTGAGATTAGTCTCGTTGCTCATCTCAACTTTATTATTAATAATCCTTGAAGGCTATAGATCCAGATTTCGAGTTAGAATGGGTTTGCCTAGCACTGCACTTTTTATGTGGGTTAGACTTAAGAAATTAATGTGAGCAACCTTAATTCTCTGTTAACATTTTTGTGTGTATGGGAATATATTTATATGAGAATATATTTATATGCACATATACCCACAGACACACAAGTAAAATATAGCAAAGATGCATTAATTTTACATTGATTCAAAATATTTACAGTTTCAGTTAAGATGATCGTGCTAAAGTGACAGAAAATAGTAAGTATTAACATTGCACTGTAAGTAATGACAAGTGCTGTAGATCCTCACAGAAAAACAATTGCCTGTGGCATCCACACAGTATTTAAATTGGTAATCTCAAAAGAGAGGATACTTAGATTTTCAAGCTTGTTTTTGGAAACTCTTATCTGAGCTGAGAGTTGTAAGTTTAGGGGGATTTGATAATTTAGCGTCTGTTTTGTTTTCTCTTCTTGAGAGCTAAGAGACTGATGTCAGAACTTCTTGGATAGGAGCAGTTTTCGCTACCTTTTGATATATTGCTATTTAACTACAAGGTTGAAATCTCACAATGATCTCAAGCCTGGGAGAGTCTCAAAAGTTGAAGATACATTTCACCTGCATAGACCCATTTTGTCATTATATATTCATTTCATGATCTTTTTTTTTCCATTTGCTTCTAATTTTTTATATTACAGGACAATTAAGCACCTCTTGCCACATCCCTGAAAGCTGCACTTCAACAGAGAGGTAAGATGATGTGTCAGTAATGCTTATTCTTTGCTAGTCTAAAAGGGTGAAAGGAATTTCATATTCTTTTGTTTGAGCCTTCCCTGTGCATGCTCATATTAAGTGGGTTCCTACTGTTCTGTTTGGCCATGAGGTAGAGTTTAGCACACTGTAAAATCAGTTTTATGGTCCTCACAGCCAAAAGGAAGGAAGGAGAATGATATCTCTCTCTAAAATCTGAGCACAGGGTGTGCAGAGAAAGTAAATGACTAAAATACTTGCAGTTGTCTGGGAATATGCGAAGGGGTTTGTTAAATACTGTAGATGTGCAGGACATTTTGGTTTGCTTTTTTTTCAACTGGGCTTTCTTCTCTTCTGGTAACATCTGAAATATTTCAGTGCTGGAAGACCAGCTATAAACATCTCACAGCATTCTTTAGCAATGTCTTTTGTATAGATAGTTTGTAATACTTTCCTATTTAAGTAGTTGTTCCTCAGTCAAGGAGTCTCATCGACTACTCACCTCAGTAGCAGCTAAAAGAGAAGAGAGGATCCAGGATCCTGTGATGTACTGAGAAACTCCACAAAGGAATTATGTTTCTTAGGGTAACTCAGATTGCTCTGTGCCACATGAGTTCAGTTCTCTGCTAAAGTTACTCACCCAAAGGAAATAACACATACTGAAAGAAGAGATAGAGCTGATGGAGGAAAACACCAAGCCTGCAATGCTTAGCGTTATTTACAAGCAAGTTTGACATTTCCTAGTTTCTTAAATTACATTTAGGTTGTTAATAGGGATAAAAATCTCAGATGTTCCCTTGGTTGTAAGGATACCAGAATAATTATTCAAAGGAGCCTATTAGGTCAAGTGTTAACAATATATGATTTAAACTTAAAAAAAAAAAAAAAGAAAGGAAAGAAAAGCACCACACACAAGAATCAACCATCTGTTCCAAAAAGCTCTTACAGATGCATCAGTTTTGGTAAGGATTTAAAAAATGCAGTACAATTTCTGTTGTTAAGATTTATTATAAGAATTAACACATTTATTTCAAGTAAATGATCCAGAGTAACTTCTATACAATGTGTACTTACAATGGAATGATCATAGCAAGAAAGTAAAAAATGAACAGATCTTCTCATATGGCTGGGTTTGTGTGAAAATAAGATTACTTAAGACAAATGGAAGTTTTCAAAAGCAGTATCTTCAAAATATGTTGTAAAGTGACTCAATTCCTTTGGTGTAGAGCCTATGAAATATTAAGAGAACTTGGATTTTCCTCCCATTGCTGAATGAACAAAGTACAAGGAGTGTCAGCATAAAAGTCATTGAAGGCAAAAAAAATCAGAAATAATATTTTGGTTGAAAAAATCCTCATTGACATTCTATTGTCCATAGCAGGATTGAAAACCTACAGCTAGTTCTTTTATTCAAGGCTAACTTTTTTGTGCGTTAACTGTGAAGTAAAACAACTCTAGACTAGGCTTTTGGTGGTAAGGAACTTAAATTTCCTTAGGAATACAGTATTGGTTGGTTGATATAGGTCTTGAGGAAGAAAACACATAGTTAACATTATTTTTTCTGGTGACCCTGATGTGTAAAGATGCTTTAAAGGAGGAGAAGGAGCAGGAGTTAAGGTAAAGAATGGGTAGAGTATTCTACCCATTCTTTACCTAGGCTGCTCTGAAGGAAGCACTGGGCAAATTAAGTAAGCATGAGTTATCTTTTCATGGTATGTTGTATAATACAGTCACTGCACTTCAAGTTACGTCTTAAATGCGAACTGGGTAACGTTATGGAACAAAGCTCTGGGAAACAATGCATTAATCCATATAATCCATGTGCTCAGGGAAGGGCTAGAGATCCAAAGGCCTGGAGAGCATAAATCTGGTGCTCAACCAGCATGATTTTATGTCGTGGCCTATATCAGAGGGTGTCACTGTGGCCTCGTGCTCCCGCTCATACAGGATTTGGGCTGTAGATTTTTGCTGTGTGCACTCCTACTAATTGGTCACACAATACTCACCCCTCAAAATCATGCACTCTCTGCTCCTCTGTTCTTTGTGAGTGTCTTCTGCTGAACTCTCTCATGTTTTTAGTGCTCATTGGAGGTTTATGGGGCTGGATATTAATTAGTCTTCCCAGCATGAAGCCCCTCAGTGTATTATTACAGCAAAGAAAAGATTGCCACTCGTGTAAGTGTTTGATCTTAGTCAACCTATCTGTAGGTTTGGGTATGAAGTTGGGGTTAATCCCAGGCTGAACATCTACAGATTTGAGAGGAATTCAGATCAGCAACTGTATAGATAGTTCAGGTTTATTAGTAGTTAGAATTATGATTGGGCTTGACTCTCCTGTCTGGATTGATCCTGGAATGTCATGATCTTTTGCTCCTTTAATGGAGCCAGAAAAAAATAGTGTGGATCTTTGTGGGAGGCACTGTGTTGCCTCTTTTGTTCAGCACAATGCACTGAACATGTTGTGTGCAGTTTTCCATATTTAATGGCTCTTTTATCAAAGAGAGTTGCTTTAAGCAATGGAATAAAATGAACTGTGTGCAAGTTGTTTTCTTGGCTTCCGATATCCCCTCTCAATCCAAATATGCTGTTCTCCTATTGACTGCAAATCAAACTGAACATATAAAAAGGGAATGAAAAGGTTTATCTGCTTCCATTACCGAATACTATATCTAGCAAAGAGATTCATGTAATGAATAAATAAACACATAGGAGGCACACAGATGTTTTGCCTAAGTTTTTTTTTTTTTTTTTAAGAATTTCTGAAAAACACAGTTGAGTTGCCTTAATTGGCACAGGGGCCCAGCAGAGAGAGGAACATGACAATTAAGCAATCAGTCCAGTGATCATGGAGTATCTACACACCTTTTGTGTTGGTAGACAGTACGTGCCAAATCCACAGCTCATGTAAATTGGCATGGATTTGTTGAGCCCTGATGTTCTGGCCCTTAGTTTGGGCATTTGTGTGTTGGAAACATTTTAACTTCCTCTGCCAATGTCAGACCTCCTTTGTAAGCAGAAGTAAAGAACAGCAGAAATGAGGCAGGATTTGCATGCTGGGACACTTATGTCTGCTTCAGTGCCTTTGCAGGCACCAAAGTAGCCTTCAGACTAAAATCTAGACATGGAAGGAAGATGGTCTACATATAACACCTGGCTCTATCGTTGACCTGGAAGAACTAAGTTTATGTATTTGTAGCAGATATTATTACATTCCAGCCCGTAAAAGTAGAATTATGGTATCATACCACTGTGTTGAGGTTGTCCATATCTATAAAAAAAGGATCAGTGTACTGAGGCAGAAGATGCTAGAGAAGATAAAAAGTCTATAATTTTTTATTAGGAATTAGACTCTGCCATTTATGGCTTTCAGATTCACTTATGTGCGTGGTCATAATCTTTCATTTGGCTACCGTGACTCCTGTAAAAGGTTAATTTGTAAGGGTTAATTCTGAGAAGTTGATATGTAAATATGTCCTCAGGGAGGGACTGACCAATTAGAACTTCCTCTTATGGTGCAATATTTGGAACTTCATAACCTTTACTAAGCCTTTCATATGGCTTAAGGAAAAAAAATTGAGTCTGGTTGGTTTTCAGGGAAGATCCTAAGGTCCATAAATATGAACTGAATTTTAAAACATTACTTGAACTTGGGTTCTCAAATCTATATTCAGACGCTCAGAGATGTGAAAAGATTTTTCAGAAGTGCTGAGAATTGAAATTTGAATCCAGTTTGAGTTGGTGGATAACTCGTCACTTCTGGAACCCAGCTTACAGATCAGATATCTAAATATGGGTTTAAACTATATTTTTAAAGTATCTATCTTGACATGACTATCCAGACCATGGAAAATTATGATTTTAAAGACTTACTTTTCCTCCCATTTCTTAATGAGTGTTATTGCAACCCAAGCTGCTCAATTCTCAACTATCTACCTCTATTGTGTCTGAAGGCACCGATATGAGATGGATTTGTGTAGACTACATACCAACTACATGTAAGGACATTTGTAAGAACAAGAAATTATTTTTTTCACAGGTAAAATCTTTCCTGTAATATATGAAGCTGATGCCTTTGATCCTCAGCATTAGGCAATCAGTATGAGACAAGGATGCAAGGATGCATCCTAAACCTCATTGATTTTAATGGGGAAGAGGTGGCTTAGTCGATTGTCATCATTTGAAGATGCCACCTTGAATGCTTTGTGACCTTTCCATGTTCAGAGAACATTGTATGGTTGGATGGTGTTCCTCTCAAGTAGAAATGCATCATCTTTTATATAATGTGGGTCTGTGTGTTTTAGAGAAAATGTTAAACTACTTACTGTCTTCATTTTTTTTCTTCTTACTATTTTTTTGTTCCTTTTCAGTTTTCTTGGACCTATCCCATTGCTCTCCTCCCTCTGCCCCAAATGGCAGTGGCTTCTAATTTAAAGCTGACCTTTGCCAGTGTCTGTAGCTTCTAAGTGTGCTTTACCCTTTGTTGAAGTGGTTTTTAACTTTACTTCATATTTTAAAAAAAGATCAGTTGGGAGATTCTAATGCTCCCAATTCAGCTTTATTACTAACAGTGCAAGTTAAAAGTCAGCATGGTTGAGAATAAGGGATACAGAAGGAGAACATGAGCAAAGGAAAGTGCATATTGATGCATCAGAGTAATGCATAGGAAGCCTTATCAATGAAGATGTCTCATTGTTTCTAAGTAGAGTCCTCTAGGCAAGGATTGAATATATTTGCTGCTAAATCATATCCAAAAATCTCTTGAAGATGTTTTAAGAGAACTCTGAATCCCCATGACCTGTATTAAAGTTAGAAACCCTACTATTGTCTGGAATTTTCATCATCAGATATATATTGAAATGCCTGTAATTTTTATTGAAAAAATATTTACACATAAAACTCTCTTGCGTCTCTGATATCTAATATTATCTCATCTTTACGTGTCAGAATCACAGTGAATCTTTAGACATCTTTTTATATATAAAAATATAAATTTACTTGAAAAAATTGGAGGGTGGATATGGAAGCAATGGTGGGAGGGGGGAGAACAGGAGGTTGGGATTTTCTACTGGACTAAAAATTGGACTTTTTTATGTAAAGAAGCACTTTATATATTTCTCCAGAGCAAGTTTCTTAAATAAGTCTTAATCTAAAGGTTTAGGCTTGCCAAAACCCATGTGTCCCATTCCCTATATGTATGTTTGTTTTGAAACTTAATAGGAAGTGGTTGTGCATCTGGTGGTTTCACTCATACAAACTATTTTTCTTCAGATAAAAGTCTTCTGAAGGACATAAGACCTGTAAAGCCTCATGGGGTCTCATTCTGACTTGGATTTTATGACAACACCATGTTGAATTTTCACGAAGGTTTTAATCCCAGTACCTAACATCAAAAGGAGCCTGATTCATAAAACATTAGTTCTATCACTTTTTTTTTTTCCTCCTAGAATCTTGCTATAGATCTTTTGAAAATGGAGGTAGATATTGTGTGTTGAATTGATTCATAGCAAAAAAGAAAAAGAAACCCAGCCCTGGAAGTGTTAGTCAGTATTGGCCTGAGGGAAACATCTTGGCAATTGGACAGCTTTAATTTCTCAAATATCAAAAAAGAAGGGTAGAGAACAAAAAAGTGTCCATAAAATACATGAAACAGATGAATTTCTGTAGCTGCAACATTAATATATCAACACTGTCAAAAAGTCATAATTGTCTCAGCACTGTAACATTATTTATTTAATATTGAGAAGCTATTATTGCACTCTAGTTAAGAAAAAACACTCTTACCTTAAAAATGCATGAAAATAATATTAAAAATTAACACTAAAACTATACAATGTGGCAGTAGGAGGCTCAGCAAATTGATAATGGAATAAGGAGACTTTCAAACCAGGTCAGAAAGTACTACATGATATCTTTTTGATGACATATGAGAGATGAGACATTAAATATGCCCACTTTCTAGGAAAAAAAATGAGCCCATTTGTAGAACTTTGCCATCAAATAAAGGCATAAAATACCAATGGATGCCTAAGGTACTGAGACCAAGAGTGAAGTAAGGGACTTTGCAGAGTGAACCTGGCTTTCTTCTGGAGCAAGCATTAACTAAAACATGTTGACAGAGAAGCATAATGAGCATTCATGGCTCAAGTAAATTGATGTGGATGGAAATGTACAAATCCAAAACAGGCAACGTCCCACTGTTACTAACTGTTCATTTAAGTTATGCTTTGACTGTTCATGTTCACATTGTAGTAGGGCCCGAATGCAACCAGCAAGTTTCTCTAATTACACGAGATGTGTTGTTAAATAAAGACCTGTCATCAAATCCATATGACTGTTCCAGCTCTGTACTGAAAGTGTAAATGAAGCTCCGTGTCAGCTTTATCCATAATGAGTTTTCGTTCGTGGCATTGAGTCTGACCACAGTGGAAGTCCCAGGTCCTCAGGGTTTCCTGTTGCTACAAGAGTTCCAACTGGACTCTGCTCAATTAAATGAGCATTTGACTGTTTTCTTCTCCTTTGCTGGAAGTAGTAATGTCATGACAAAACATGAAATATTTTTGTTTGCAAGATGGCAATAGTATCTCTCTAGATCAACCTAAAAATGGCTCTGTCCTGGAAATCACGACTCTGTTGTTGAGAACCTACAGAAAAGGGGAATGAAAGACAAAATAGCTGTTCATAAACCTGAAGGAATTGTTAAGATGGCAAGTGTATTCTGCAGAATAGCTGGAATGAAGCTAACAGAGTTTCTGGAAAGAGCAAGGTATCACTTCATGATAGGATGACAAAGTTGTAGTACAATAGCAAACTAAGAGATTACTACAAACCCGAATGTGATGCATCAATTTATTGCACAGTTACCTACACCATTCAATCACTACCTGTACCATTAACCATTTAAGCTTTCCTGCTGTTGTTCCTGCACCCACTGATCCATCTTTTATGGTGTACTGTTTATCCTTCCAGGAAGTGTTTCAAACCACTGACCAGAAAGTATCTTCATTCAGTCACACATTTCAAATCTCCTTGAAGAACTTTCCTGGCCAAGCACAATTTCTTCTCAAGCACTTAAACTTGCAACTCTTTATTTTTTTCCCCTCTGTTCTGGATCTCCCTGAGTTCAACTTTGAAGAAATACTTGCCTTCCAGAGCTGAGTCTTCTCTCACATAATTTTGAAGTTATTTTTACATTCCTGGATTGAGGATTCACATGAAATGGTTGTGAGGTTTCACAGGACATACAGATGCTCTAGCACTAAAGTGATATCTCATTTTAGAAATATTTAAGTTTATTTTGCAGAAAATGGTTCTTAATGTCACAACTAAACACAACAATGAACAGTAGGCTTGCGTTGATACATATAGAAGTGCAAAGAGAACAAAACTCCCATCTAGTTTTTAGGTGAAACATCTTTAAAGTCAAAAGAAAACACAGTTGAAGGGGGAATGATTATAAAACATAGCAATTTCTTTCTGTTCCTTTTGTAGAAGGTGCTGCCCTGCCTGTGTTACTCTGATCCCAGCTGCCTACAGCTCGAATTGTCATTCCCTTGTGAATATGATTTCAGCAGAAGACCCAGGTTTTGGGTTCAGGCCTCAAATGCCTGTGCTTTAGAGGGATTTGTAGAATGGGTTTTTGCTTCAGAAAATCTTTGTTTAGGTACTACCTACCTCCTTATGGTAGGTATTCTTCTTAAAACATGAATAATTATGTTTCACAGAAAGTGCATTATTACTTTAAGTTACAACTGTAGAGGAAAATGACAGTGGTGCTTAAATGAAGCTTGACAATCTGCATAGCAGGCACCAGCCATCTGTGCTATGGCAGCACTGTTTGTATTTTAATGTTTAAACATACAGCAAAGATAATTAAGAATAACTATAATTAAAAATGATTACAACAAATTACTTTTCCCTCAGCAGTGATGTGTGCCTGTAACTTATAAGTTACTTGATGAAGTAACCCTTTGGTAAGGCAGATAGGATAGCTTTGCAATCCTCACCCTGGTTTCTGACAGTTCATAGATTTTTCAGGGACTTTTTTTTCCCCAAATGATGAAAGCATTTTACGTACTGGGCTTCATACACCTATTTGATGCACAGTAATTATCACTGAAATTTCATCCTTCATATCAGTATCTTCACTCTTTTTCTTTTTTTTTCTTTTTTTTTCCTGAGACAAGATTAAAAGTAGCATATTTCTCAAGCTATGGAAACAAAATGACAAGAAAAGAACACAAACTCACACATTTATTTTCATTTTCAAAGAAAAATATTAATATTTGCTCCTGACAAAAGGAAAACAAAATTTTAAAAAGGAAGAAACTAACTTTTAGATTAAATTAATGCAATAGCTGTTGTAACTTCTTATACCTATCAATAATAAGCCCATTTTGCAACCTTGTTTTTTATAAAGTTCTAACTCTTCCATCTTGTGTTGAGTTTCCTGTGGGTTTTGTCCTTTCCGTGGGTTCTGGTGTCTGTCCTCATGGATACAAACATGTTCAAAGTGCATGAGATGGGTTAAAGACAGTTTCTTAACTGGTCATGACCACAATTTCAGTTTCTGAGGGCCTCCTTTTGAAGACATAAGTGGGATGAAAAAGGAATGGTTCCTGCAGCTGGCTGTGGGAAACCCTTACTGCTTCAATTTTAACTTGTCCTCAGCCACAAGGTGAGATCCCTCATGGAGCCCAGATGTGGGCAGATCATGGATCCAGGCTTAGAAACAAGAAGGTCCTCTAAGGCTCCTGTACTTTAGACATAGTCTACATCTTCTATGATGTTCCACTGTCATCCTTCCTGACTGTTTAGTTTCTCTTTGGGTTTTGGTCTTTGGTCTTTGGTCCCAAAGGCTCAATACAAAAGGCATCAGCAACAGCTTCTGTGAGGCACAGTTGCATTTCAGAATTCGAGTTGTTCTGGTTTGATAGGTTTCAGCTTTCTTAGAGAAAATTGACTTATTGCTTGATTGATTATATATGAAACCATTTGTCTGTCTATCCATCACGTATCAGTTTAGATGGAATATTTTTTAGCAACTCGCTCAATACCTGTTTTTTTGTGATGCAAATTTGACTTAGTGTCACAACTACCATGAGATGCCTTGTAATAATTTCAGAAAGACTCCAAAGTCATTTGACACCTACTTAGCATTTCTGAGGCATAATCAGAATGATAGGTCAAGATACTTTGATTTCCTTAATTGATAGAACAAGAATAAAATAAAAGAGAGAATTGTTGCCCATGTTTATACTTATTAAAGACATCTCTGCCTCACTGGCAAGAGATCTGTTTTGGACCACCACCTTCACATACCTTTAGAAAACTAATAAATGCCATTTTGTAGAAACTATCATTTGAAGTTGCTCCATAACTTACCAGCGTTTTACTTGACATTAGTGGTGTGGCCTGATGTAAAGATGGATGAATTGTAAGGCATATGTCTGTAAAATAAGACTGCCACAGTGTCATTCCTCTTTCCCTGAAGGTGACAGAGGTGCTGGACCAGCCCAAAGGAAATAGGACTTTGTAGAGCTGTGTGGTTTGATCACATGCTGGTCACTTAGATTAACAGAATGAAGAGAATATATAAGAGGGATATGAATAAAACATTGCAATAATGTGGGGAAGAATCCAAATACTTTTCCAAACTAATGTTTTATTTACCACTCTGAGTAGTTTAGCGCTCTTCTGGCGTGTAATATTTCATGGGTATTATGTTTTATAAAGTTTGCATTGATAAAAGTATCCGCCTTTCATACAGGGGAACCACATGCTTTCCTTGCTTGAGAATAATATTACTCCATAAGGCTGATAACAGCAATGTTTGAAATTCATTTCATATTTAAATGGTGTGGGCCAAACTGAGGCCTGGTACAAATCTGCTTGTGCCAATGGAACTCCACCAGAGGAATGTTTGACCCTCTGGGTTAATGTAATGAAAAGATAACAGCATACTGTATGATCACATAAATTAAAGATGGGAAATACCAATTAGGTCAGCTAGTCCTTACCCGGGGGACCAATTTAGAGTGTTCCCTACACTCTACTCTTGAGTGCTTTGCATTGTTTTAAGAAACTCAAGCAGCAAGACTCATGTCTTGGGAGACTGTGCTGTAGTCCATCAGATCTCACCACTAAAGAATGTTTTTTAAAACCCAGCTTATTTTTTTTTTAATTCTCAAATATTAAGTCTGAATATCCTTGTCATAAGCTTTTATGTATACACAGTATAACTGTATAGTATTTTGATTTTTTTTCTATTGGATTTTCACAGGATAGATCACACATGTTTTCAATCATCACTCACCTTGGATTCACTCGAAAATAAAATACAGGAGATTATTATCATTATTATATTATTAATATTATTACTACTATTACTATTATTTGTAGTGAGGTAAACTGCCTATGTCAAATAAGAATTAATCAAAATACATTTTGGATGAAAAAGGCATGAAAAAGAACTGGCGTTATTTCTGTGTTGGTTTTGATTGTTTGTTTGTTTGGTTGTTTTTTTTTTTTGAGAGAAAGTCTAGAAATAGAAATACACAAGCAATTAGGAAAGGTTTTACTTTTATCCCAGATAACTCGATGTAGTACTGGAGATTCCAGGCTCAGATGAGATAAAACCCAATTTCCAGATGTGTCTCCAGCGTTGTACGCTCCTGGCTACAGAGCTAACAGAGACATTCAAGCTGTCATGTACAAGAATGGTGTCAGCCAGTGACTCAGCTAACAAAACTTGGTGCACAGGCAGTGCCATTACAGGAATGAATGCTTTCCTCCAGTGCCACTGGGTCATCACACAAATGCTTTTGTCCTGAATTTGACCTTTCAGTGAAAACGAGACTCTACACGTGGGTCAAGCAGTCTCAATTCTCTAAATGGAGCAAATCTCCTTGCTTTTAGTATGAGAGACAGGCTTTGATCCAGTGTGTGCCAAATAGATTCAGGTGTTGTTTAGGAATTGATTGGCTAAATTGTTTCTCAGGTTGCCAGTACTTTTTGTCTGAGACAGACTTAAAAAATTTGCTTTGGTCTACCTGGCTCTTCCCCCAGCACGCTATAACACAACAAATAAATTAACTTTGGTGTCTCTTTTTCTTTTAGATTTTATACTGTAGCAGGTTAAGTATTTGATCAGGTAATACAGTGCTTACTAACGCAAATTGTTAGTAATTTGAGTGGAGGTACATTCATGCAGTCTGACTTTGATACATAATTGTTAAATTATTTGGTTTAGTTCAGGAGTTTAATTTCACAAAAGTCCTAGTATAGGCAATGTGATGTCATAGACAACTTCAGAAACCAATTTTAAACTAATGTAAGTTTTCTTTTGCTGTGGATTGCCTCCAGAGGACACTGCTTTTACCAGAAGGGGCTCAGAAAGTCTGTAGATACCATGAATAATTTCCTTGTTTACATGCCTTTTTGCAATGGTGGAAGAAGGTGGTGAGACTCGTGTATTAATAAGTCCTTTAATAATGATACCAGTAACCATAGCAAAGGATTTTTATAAATCTGCACATCTATCTGAAAATACAGATCTGAAATTATTGAAAAACGAAAAGAATGGAGAAAAGTGAGGAAAATATAAGATAGAACAAAAAATAGAAAAAGTAGTACCTGAAAAGGATCCAAGTGAAATCAGTTAGGGTAACTGGAATAACTTAGAAGCACTGGAATATTAAGGTTAACAATAGTTTTCCTTCAAGGCCCACAAAAACATATATGAAAGTATATTGTAATACTAGTTATCTATTGCTTAGAAAGCATAGAGTTAGTTTTGCTGGATTCATAAGCTCTTTCTGAAGGACTGTCACTAGCCAGAAGCTCCTGTATCCTTAGCCACAATGTCACTGAAAGTAATAGAACTTTTTTTTAAAAACTGAATTAATTGAAGGAAGGGTTACAATCTTAGAACCACTATTGCAATGGCTGTTGGGCAAAATAACAGGCAGCCACTCAGATTGTTGTCTGCACTGGGTTTTGCTCAGCTATGAATGGGCACAGTGCTGTTACCTACACCTCCCCAAATCCCAGGTGTGATGTCAGGAATGACAGCCCCCCCCAACCCCTCCTGCTCCAGGACCTGCTGCTGCATCTCCTTCCTCTCCCAACAGCAGCAGAGAAGCTTGGGCAGTGAGAGACATGTTCTCTTTTTGCAACCACACAATTCTCTAGCAGGTTTTTTACA
Organism: Manacus candei; assembly: GCF_025592945.1. Classification (NCBI taxonomy): domain Eukaryota; kingdom Metazoa; phylum Chordata; class Aves; order Passeriformes; family Pipridae; genus Manacus; species Manacus candei. The sequence continues at coordinate 21,931,815 of NW_026138066.1, read as the reverse complement.
GTTGTTTTACAGCCCATTTTTTTGTCACCTCAGTGTCACAGGATGACACTCAGCTTGTGATACGGGCTGAGTTAATTTAATTTAGGTAAGAAGTATATGCTGAGAAGTGAGAACACATAGTTTAAAAATGACTAGCACAGCTTCAGACAGAGTGCCAACATCCTTAATTCGCCTACCTTTTAGATCTACGTTCATGAGAGATAAGAGGAAAACAGAGGATGTCAGTGTGCATACTATTTCACACATTCTAATAATACACTACAGACTTCTAGGTTTGCAGAATGCATCTGCTGAGTTTCTATATAAAAAATTATTAAGAAGAACAAGATGTAATGAAACGAAGTAAAGAATAGAAATTCTAAATATAAATCTCATTTATAGTAGACCTCCCTGAATAACTACATTGGTTTTTAGTCAGGTCAATGACCAAGCTCAAATACACAACAAAAAATTATTTTGGGTCAACTCAAAAATGATCAATTTTCCTTTAACATTCTGAAAAGCTAAACCGAATTATTTCAGTTCAAATTAAAGGTGTCATTCAGATTGAAACAAAAGGTTTTGTTTAGCTTCTCACCTTCCATTGAATTCGTCAGAGCCTAGAAATATTTAAAAACAAAGATAGTATGTTTGTAAGTCAAACCAATACTAGATGAAAATGGGAACATCTTCCATTTGATACCTAAACAAAATACTTTCAACTTGCTTTTCCTAATTTTTTAATTAAAAGTTGCCTGAAATTGTCACACTGTTCTCGACCCGAATAAATATGTTTTGTTTTGTTTTCTTTAAGAATAACTTTTTCAGCTGTGAAATTTAAAAGGAAAATGGTCAGTAAAGGTCATACATGTATTCAGTAGCCTGAATACAACACTCAGAGAGCAAGTATATAGATGTTTGTGTACAGGTATTTGTTCTGGGATTGTAAGGTCTTATTGATCAACATTAGGTTTTCATAAAGCTTGAGAACAAAATGTATGATTTGAAAGAAGATCTCCACCTAATACAAAACTAAATGAACAACATAAGCTTTATTATCATTCATATGGAATTCCAGGAAGTAGTCATCAAACAAAATAGTTTCTTCAGGAAGCGGGGCTTGTTTAAATTTCAAAAGAAATGGCTGTAAGTACTGATGTTATGCATCCACATCTTTGTATCCTGCCTACATGCTTCACTTTCTCTCACAAAATTTCTTGAGATTTTGGTATTCTTGAAAAACACCAGATCTGATTTTCTTGTCTTTGTTCCTAAGCTGTGCCATATGGAATGGTACGAAGTCCTCGTAGCTCAATCAATTAGCCAGTTCAAAGGGAACCATCTCTATGGAAAACAAATTTCCCAGACAATCCCTGGTTACTGGATCTACAAGGGCAGCTGGCAGAAAATTGACTCTGAGCCAGGTGTTCACAAAGAGATGTTTTTCTGTTATGAGCTTCTCAAAAGTTTGTAATGCCTCTAACATGGGACACTTGGCGAGTGTGCATGTCAGGGATTTCCAAATGCTGGTAACTGAAGGCTGACTGGTGCTGGATTCCGAGTGTGAAGGAGACTGATTCCTGAACCATAGAGTTCTCATTCTCATTTTGCCCTGTCACTTTTTCTTGGCCATCCTCTGTAAAACCTGTTCCCTTGTGTTGACAAACTACAATTAGTGTATGGAATCTAAACGTTTATTTTGCGTTTATTTTCAGCAGTTTATTGTAACTTTGTTTGATTTGACCTTTGTCTTCCTTTTTCATCTTTGACTTAGATATGGTGTGTTTTCTTTTTACCCTATCTTTATGTTAATACATGCTTCATATTTCCTTAGGCTCTCAGACTGCTGATTGTTGCACAAGATCATATTGCTGCTCAGGTGAAAAAAATCCGCAAGAAAGCTCAGAACTGAGGAAAAGCCTGATTTCTAGCTTTTCTTTAGTTGCTACAAACTATGGCTATTGACAAAAACTTCCTTGTGTACAAAAGCACAAGGGGGCAGCATTACATTAAAATAAATTGTTGCACTGTGTGTGTGTGTGTGTGTGTGTGTGTGCTGAAGAATAATCATGTAGGTAAAGCTAAGGTTGCAGACAAAAATTTTTTTTTGAGTTTGTTCAGACTTCCTTATTAGTTTACTTGTCCTGATGGCATTGGTAAGTTAGAGGAAAAAAATTCTGAGGCTGTGTGGAGTTTTACTTAATCTCTGTTGTGTGGCAGATCCCTCCTTTCCCTGCTTTTCCTCACCAATAAGTATTATCTGTATTTTAAGGACCAGCATATTTTTTCAGAAGACTTTCTTTTGTGATTAGTTGGCATGAGAAACAACTCTTTGCTCCCTCATCAATATAGGACAGGCAATTCACTGTAAAGGATTTCTGCCAGCCTTTGAAGCTTTCAAGATTGGTCATCAAGGACCCATTTGGAAAAGCCCAGTTGAAATGGCTTGTTCTGTTGTGGCAGCACTTGTATCAACACAGTGAACAGACATTCAGCTGGCTTGATGCAGATTCTTAAAAACTTGGTTTTGGGTAGAAATATTTAGCTGTTGAAGTCTGCCTTCGAAGAGAAAGGACATTTGTAATGTCTTTGAAAGAATCTGGTCATGTCCACAGTGTTCTCTGTCGTTTTTCTGTCGTTTATTGCAAATTGTTATTTCCACAATTTTGAGTAATTAAAATTCCCAGTGTCTTTTTGTATGGAATTAATCATTTGAGTCACTAAAATCTGAATTTTGCTACTGTAGATTTGTCACTTATAGTTTAAATTGACTGCAAGGTCTGGCCTATCTCTGCTGGGATGGGTCATCTTGATGCTATGCCCAAAGGATGTAATCTAGTAATTTTTTTTCCAGGAAGTGTAGTGCCAAGTGTAGTGCTACTAGAAGTGACTTGTAATGATTCAAAATCCCTAAAATATGAAGGTGTATTGTCTGTATTTATTTTTTTTGTTTGGGTTTTTTTGTGTTTTCGGGTTGTTGTTTTTTTTCAGCTCTCCCTAGTCTTAGAAAAGAACACATAAGGACAAATCTAAAAAATGGTATCAATGACTGGGGAAGAGTGTCAGGACTTGGTTACAAAGACCTAACTCCAGCTCTTACTTTGGTTTTGTCTCTGGGGATGCAAATATTTTGTATATTATTTGGCATCACCTTCTAGAAGTACTCCAGAGAGTATTGTGTAATTCCACTTGTGTGAATGACTGCTTCCACCTGTGTTAATATACCCACACATCATTCTCACAGTCTTTCATATAATTTACTTTTGAAAAGTAGAGTTAAAAAGGCTCTCCCAGGGCCTGACTGTTGAGAGGCTGAGACCCCTCACCAGGGTAAGAGGTTGATGGGATTCACTGCTTCCTGTGGTTGTCTCAGAGGATGAACAGATGCTAATGCACAGCATAGGTATTTGCACCTGTTTTAACTAAAATTTTGCTCAGATGAAAAGTAAAAAATTGGTGCCTGGCTGTGGGCCACATCAGTAATCAGCAATGCCATCAGTCTTATATTGTTTTTCCTCTCAGTATACTTGGAACCTATAAGGGTGATAGAGGACCTTGGTTTAAGAAGGAAAATTTATGATAGTAACTTTCAGATAAAAAAATATTTGAGAGATAACTCTTGTTGGTTCCTCCCCCCCTCCAGTTCTTTCATTAAGCGAAAAACGTACTTTTTTTTGAAGAAAAGGTGGTCATGTCACTTAGTTTGAGTTCTGTCACCATGTTGCTATTAAAAATAATCTGAATATGAACTTTGGGCTTTAATAATTTTTAATACCATAAAAATATTTCCTTCCAACAAACTTGAATCTTTGTATTTTGCTCTTTCAGCTGTGTTTTTGACCTGTTACTGTGTGAAGTTTAGCCTTTTGTATTTGATGTATTTTTTTCTGTGATTTTTGTGCTTGATACCTGTGAGAACCTCTCTCAGCAATTTTTTCTTTTTTCCCCAATATATAAAATGCCTCAGTTTTGGAAATCTAGTTACATTACTGTAACTGTCTGTTCTTCATCCCAAAAAACTGTATAGAAGATGTTTTGAAGAATTTTCCTGTTTTTTTTTCTACAAACAAACAGAACAGTTGATGGCATCTGCCCCTATTTTTCACATGGATTAATAGGTGTTTGGGTTATTGAGTTTTTTAGTCATATCAGATGATCAAAGAGATACCTTTTTTCCTCAAAAGAGATTATTTGTGTGTATCTTACCAATCATATCTGCTTCTATAAGACATGGCTCATATATATATATATATATATATATATGCTCTGGTATCTTCTACCTGGAGATTTGAACAGGAGTTTTATTCTGTTTCTGCATCTCCCTTCTTATTCTGATATGAAACAGTTTTTCAATCTAGTGGCACGAGTCAGCACACTTTGTATCACACTGCTTCTACAACAGACTCATTGTTGATGAAATGCCTGGGACTCATCTCTTTCCACAGTATCAACCTATTGAAATCCAGCTCTAGTTACCTGTCCCAATAACTTCCATTTCCCACAGGAATTCCCTTGGCTTTTTAGGTTCTTCAGAGATCACTTTCGTATAAATATAATATTTTTCTTTCTCTAGACCTCATTTTAATGGACATCATTCATTGCAGTCTAGAATTTGTCTCTAGTGTCCTTCAAAGTTGGTGACTCCATATGTTGGTGGCAGCTATTCCCACAAAGTGTAAAGAACTGTTAAATAATGGTTGTAGAGTAAATTATTTGTAGAGAAAAAAAAAAAGGATTTAGCTGTATTTCAGTTCTATTTTTTTTTAATAATTTCTTTCAATGTTTTTCCAGAATGTTGTTCTACATTTCATCCAGGTAAAGTATTATTCCTTCTACATTAGGATACTCTCCCACCCTGAGCTCTTAACTGAAACCAGTAAGTAATGTGAGTTAGTTGAAGATTTAGGACACCTTATCTATAGAATCAGACTCATGCTTCATATTCTTGAAAGTCCTTTGGTTACACAAGTGGAACAAAAGCTAGGCAACTGGAAGTAAAGAGGAGTTAATTTGTTCAGTTTTACCAACAGAAAGGATTTTGATTTTTTCACATTATAAGGGACCAGATAACAACTTTTCTCTGGGACTCTTTAACATACTGCAAGTTTAGAATTTTTTGAAGGGTTGGGTTGGACTACATTACTTCCAACTGTAAAAATGAACTCAACAAAAAGATTTAATGCACAGTTTGTTTCTTTGACTTAGCTCTTCTTTCCACTCGAACAATATATGCTTAGTAATATATATTTTAAAATCTAGAGCCAGTGTCACCTTATCTCTTTATTGGTCAGTGTATACCTCTCATAGGCTGAGGGTAAAGGGGATGGCATTCCCTACTGTCTAGACTTTGAAAATACTGAAATATTAAGGCAAAGCAGCTCATAAGAATCTTTAAAATAGAATGGCATAGGAGTAAGTGCAACTATGAAAAATCATATATTATTCTGTATCCTCAGCCTGAAGGCCTTTCAGCTTCAGTGTACTCCATTGTATCTGCATCTATCACTGCAATATAAACCTTTCAGAATAAGCATTTTCATGCATATAAATAAACAAAAAAAACCCTCCTTCCTCCAAACATCCCTCAAAGTATGTATTTAAAAGACATGTAGATGTGGTACTCAGGGACATGGTTCAGTGGTGGGCTTGGCAGTGCTGGGTTGATGACTATATTCAATGACCTTACAGGTCTTTTCCAACCTCAACAAGTCTATGATTCTTGCCCTGGCTGACCTGACTCTGGCCCCACACATGGTGCAACCAGGCTACAGTGAATTTTTGTGCCAGGGAAAGCAACGTTATCTCTCTCAGCCACTGCGAGACGCAGGAGCCAGATTGTCTTTGAGCAATTCCAGAGAAGCTGTCAAGTCTGCTGGGAAAGCATCACTGCATAGTGTAGTATAACACATTTACTTCTAATATCCATGTTATACATAAAACTAACACGCTGATAAATTAGGAAACATTTTTTTTCTTGATTTTTATTTTGCAAGTAGGGTAACATAACATAATATTCTGGAGTGTCCAAACACTATTTAATCCTTATATGTGATTTGCAGGCAGCCTTTCTAATTTTATAGTATTTTTATGGCGAGACTTCATTATAAATAGAGTTATTCTCAAAGTAAAAAAAAAAAAAAAAAGGGTTACCTATTAGGTGTTCAGTAAGGTTGGTGATGTAAAGGAAGAGTAAATAGCATTTGCCTTCTGCCTATAACTGAGAATAGAGCTAAAGAATTGATCTATTATTCAGAGGTGCTGCCCTTTGTAATTCCCATTGACTTTGGGCTACATATCCAGGTACTTAAGTGAGATAAATTTTTAACATGCAAAGCTAGAAGTGATTTTTTGGCATAGGCTCTCATTTTTTCCCCGGCATTTCTCCCTTTTCAATTTTTCACTTTCTTTTTCAGTTGCTTGCTTTTGCTGAACTTAACCAGATGTTAAAATCTTAATGTCATATTTTGTTACACATTTTTTTTCTTTTCAAATTAATGACTATACTGGCTAGATTAGTTCCTCAGGTTCTTTCAGCTTCTGAAGAGTAGACACTAGTGTTAGGACAAAATGGGGTGATATTGCTGTGTGTTAAATTCATTTTATTCTCTATTCTAAGTAATGGAAAAAAGGCAAATCTACTAATTAATACAGAAAGGCTGATTTGTATAAACTTATATGTTCCTTAGGGGTTTTAAGAGGAGCCAGTGGGCTGCATCTCTATGTTTAAATGCACAGCCATTTTTAACTTGTATGTATTATTCAACTGTATGAAGGAAGTTTCTGATCTAGCAAGTCGTTATGGTTCAAATACATAGAAAAAAAAAGTCCTCAATAATGTAGAAAAGAGCTTTCTTGGCCCAGGCTGAGTGAACTGTCCATCTCTGCTAGCACTCCACTACAACATGGACACGGGGTATGTGGGGAATCTTGTTTTCTGACTCCAGGTCCAAGAGCAGAGATGTGTTTAAGGGCTTGTGAGTTCAGAATTAAGACCCCTCTTCATGGACATATTTACGTTTCAAGCTTGGGCATGACACTGAACCTCTTTGTGCTTTATTTTCTCACGTGTAAAAATGGATAACCCTTCAGAGATGGCATCAAATGCTTGGTGAAGATGAGACAGTTCTGTAAGACATTCTGATACTATAGAAATGGATGTTTTACAAATAAGAATAGTTGTTTGCCTGAACTGAAGAGAGAAGGAGATAAGGGAGCATGGGTAAGGCAGACATCTAATTTATCATAAGAACAGAGTTCTCAATATGCACAAAGGGAACAACTAAGAGAAGGAAAGTCTCTCTTCTCCCTTCCCAGAAATCTGCATGAACCATGCACAGGATACTAGTTTAGTTCACTTTCTCCTTTCCTAAATTTAAGAAGAAAACTTTGTACTCCCTTCCAAAAAGCATTTCTCCAGTTCCTCTGCATTGCTCCCTCTTTGACCACAGATGTTACTGGACTTATTCTATTAATGGAAAACATGCTTCAGGAAGTTGATGTTGCTCAAGTGTGTCAGTCCCCTGCGCTAGACTCTTAAAAGCAAGGAATTACCAGATTCAGAGACACCTCTTAACCTCCCCTCACACCCACACAGCATGTCTCTATTGACAGTGACAGATACTGCATCTTAATAGGGAACCTACTTCAGCCTCCAGCGGAGAAGGAAGCACTCTACTCATTAATCTCCTTCACAGTATAGTCTGAACCCTTATTTACAGCCTCAGCAACATTAGCAAGCGTTCTGTGTTGACATATGCACACAGGTTAGGCGTGTCAGACAGTATGAGCTTCTGGGGGAAGCTGATGTTTTAATGAAGGGTTTGCCTCCTCCTCATCAGAGGGAAGCACTGCCTGCTCCGCCGTTCGCCATCTGTAAAGCAGCATCCCAACGGCATTCCTCATCAATCCAAGCCCACACCTCTGGAACAAAATACAAAGCTGTTTTGGTGAAGGGCTTCAGTCAGCTAGACCTCAATGCTTAAAGCCACATCTCCTTGCACAAGAAGGTCTTGTTTCTGCAGTAATGGACAAGACATGAAAGCTTGTAAAAAGAAGAGATGTTTATCCGAAGTGTTCTATATTTCTGTGGTGTCTAGCTACATGGTCTGCATTTGGGCCGTTACAGTTTTCCAAGGAAGAAAAAAAATCACCTAAAATAATTTCAGAAGTTTGTATGAATCAGCCTGTTGTCTAACAAAAACCTGATCTGGGCAAAACCAGTGCAAAATCTTGAAGGTTCTGCAGTTGAAAGGCTAAACTCAGAAAACTGGATAAGCAAATAGCTTTGTGTTTTTTGCCACCTACATTTTAGAGTCTGCAGCAGTGGGAAAACTCTAGGTGTTACTTGCAAGCTTATGATATGCTAAAAATGTACTACTGTCAATACTACAAAAGGGCCTGTTTGTTTTGAGCAAGTTATCTATACTAAGGATTAGGAATTAGTTATTTTGGTAGGGCTTAAAGAAAACTGACTGATGCTCTGGAAAAGAAAGGTAATGTTTAATTTAAAAACAAATATTGATTGCAGTATTAGAAGGATAGTGTACACTTGAAATACGATGCCAGCACTCAAAATCAAAGGAGCATTGTGGTTGGTACATGAGACTTGGACTGAGTCTAGTAAGAGTTAGATTTTGTTTCTGGCTTTTACTGCCAGTAAACTCCTGCTTGTCTCTAAGGATTTTCCTGCATCATATTTTCCCTCCTGCCTGAGGTCCATGCTCCCGGAAACAGGGACTGCCTGCACTTGTTTTATGGTACAGAGCCATTCCCAGGGAAGCCTCAGGTTTGGCAAGGTGGTCTGCTTGCACTGAAACCTCCTGGAGCATGTTTGTGCAAGTGTGCTGACTCAGTACATCCCTACAGTTTTCCTTTTACAGCTTCCTCGAATTTATTCAGGTTGGTGAGTTTGAGGGGTGATGCAAAGACATTTGGCCTGTCTGTGTAAAAGCACCTGGAGATATTCTGGCAGCTGAAGGATAACTGGGTGAGGTGTACTTCAGAGAGTTATACAGGTGAGTGGTTGTCCAGACAACAATATTCTTCCTGTGTACTCACATTAACTACAGGAATTACAAAGGACATCTGGTTGCTTGATTCCTCTATATTATGTCCTATCTTGCCAATACTACTGACTACCTAAGCTCTTCTAGGAAGAAATAGTTCTTGATTCTTGAACAGGGTAGGGAGAGACCCATGTGAAGTTGGGAAGGAACCTGTATGTCATGTTTACGTTTGGGGCCATATATTCTGAACCCATGACTCTTGGCCTTACTATGTTTTGTATTAACGTATTTAATTTAATCCAGACAGGTCTCTATCTGTTTCTGTGAAATTCACTTGACCCTTCCTTGCTCACCCATATAAATCCCAGTATAGATTTTTTGAGGAATATCATCTGAAATGTTTTATTCATGGTACAAAATCATACATTAGTATCAAGTGTCTGATCCTTTGAATAATTATTACTTGAAAACATGTTTCTTATCTGATCAAATGCTTAGAAACTCCTTGTTGGATAAGGGTTATGGGCCATTTGCCACCAGATAAAAGACATCCTTTAAAATGAAGGAGGATGCTTACCCTAACTTCTTCAAATTTATCTTAAATATTCTCTGATATCTCAGTAACTGCATTAGGGTCACCTGCTGTGCTTAACAGCATTAATCTGTATTGTTCCAATATCCTTCATGGAATAAACCCAAGATTTATCAGTAGTCTTAATTAGCAAGCAGTAACAAACTGACTCAGGGGCACAGTAGTTCTCCATATTTGCTTGTATGCCTCTGTAATTTTCTGAAAATGCTTACTAGGATGAGATATATGAAAGGGGATTTCAAAGAATGTGCTTAGCAAAGGGTCTGAAGGAGAAGCCAGGTTTTCAGTTGAGTTGAGCCCTCCTTGTGCAATGGACATAAACCTCCTGTGAGGTCTTGCTGCCGTGGCCTCTCTTGCAGGCAGAGGCTGTTTGGAATTCAGTTTCTTTGCCTTCACCCCAAGTGCAGATGGTTGTGTATAGTATCAGCTGCTTCATTTTGCAGGGAAGGATTAATCAGATGCAAATGTCACTGAGATTGGTATCACTGGTATTTAACAATACTGAGATATTAGGGAGAAAAATAATGCACTTTTATCATGGGTTGCTCTTTAACTATAAAATTCCAAACATTTTAAAAAAAATTGGTGATCATTACTAGCTTCCTTTTCAGAGCACCAAAAGAGAGATGCTTACTTCTATTCTGATAACATCATCACAAGTTAAAGACCCTGAAAAGAACAGAAATTCCCAAATGAACAAACTGTACCACATTGCCAATAAGTCTTCCTTCCAAGGACCCTGTGGCAATGAGCAAGCTCTTGGGACACTGAGTAATGGGAGAGAGGAAGGAAATTGTGGGGCCACAGTGCTGTGGAGGTTGGGCAGGATAATAGTCCTTGGGGCACCACAGGGAGAGAACTACAAAATGGGACAAGTCTGCTTTGTGTTTTTGAAGATATTCAAGATGTTCAAGGTAGTTTCAAAGCCATGACAACAGCCATGGAAATAAACAGATACATTTTTTTTCACCTAGCTTCTTGGATAGATTTTACTTGAGACCTTTACTGCCAGGGCCCCTTTTACCTTCAGTGCCAGACAGTACCTTATACTATGAAATTAGATGGTAGCTCATCTTTGAATATATACTGCATTTGCAGTGTTGAGACACCCTTTCAGAGACCTGTTGTGCTCTTTGAGTAATCCTGACAGGGTACCTCCAGCCCTGAGAGCAACCACACCCTGCTCTTGGGGTAAAACACCATATTCTCTGCTACCCTTACCCTAGAGGTTTGGGGTCTGTACCAAGGGGCCTGGAGGGTGGTAAAAGGTCTCATCTGAAGTGATGGAGACCCATGTGGCACAGTTGGATGCAGACCCCAGGCCACTTGACATCCGCAGCTGTGCTTTCCTCAGAGCTGTGCCTGGAGAAGACAGCAGCCACATTCTGTTTGCCTAGTACTGTTTAAAAATACTACTGAAAGAAAAGTGAGCCACTCAGGTTATGAAAAATATACCCCTAAAAATCATATTTGGCTGTTAAACTTCCCACTGTTGATGAAACTCTTTTTCTTTGTCATGCTCCCCTCACAGACCCATTTTCCAGTGACTTCTGCCCTCTAAGTTATGCTTTTTCAAGAAATGATATTATATTAGATAGTACAATATTATGCTTCTTCTATGGAACGTGAGTTTATTTATTTGATGCATAATAACTAATCCATAACTGTAGTTTCTCAGCACTTCTAGGGTAGAATATCTGGCCTCCACTGGTTTAGATCTACAAATGCACACAAAAGGCATTCTTTCACACACAAGCACACAAAACCTCCCATGCACTCATTTACTGGTTCACTCTGAAAGACAACGTGCCCGATGGTTTTGGTTTCATAGTTTTCATCTTCTGGTGTTGGTAGGAAATGCAAGGTGAAAGAAGTGTGGACGTGAGCACAGCATTTGGCATCTTCCCCAGCTCCCTGTTTGTGAGCTCCAGACTCTACTGTTAAACCTTGCTAAAATTACAAAAAAGGGAACTAGCTCTCCTGCCTTAGAACCAGGATTTGTCAGACAAGCTTTAGTATCTGTGCAAAAAATACCTTGCAGAAGTACTTGGATGCTGACAGCTCGTTTCTAGTCAGCGTCCCACAACAAAAAATTATTACATCTTATGATTATTTTTTATTTACATACACATCAACCTGACAAAATGAGGCTTATGCTTTCTCCACTTTTTAGTTTCCAGCTGACTATCATTTTCTTTTAAGATTAAATAAGTAATTTATTGAACTGTAGCATCAAGTATTTATTAGGAAATTGCTGGGTAATTTTAACTGTATCTTTTTTTAAAACATAAATCTGCATCCAAGGCCTCCAGTAACTTTGTGCGACTCTGCACCATTAATTTCTTCCAGAGTGACATTCTGATATGAGCTGAACAGATGGAATTGCAGGATTGTTCTAGCAAATTTATCATAAAAAATGCATCCGACACCTGTGTAATTTGCCTAATCATTTTCCTAATAAGCTCCCACCATTAATTATGCACGATTTCCACAATGCAATCAAGATAAAAGTAAATCTGATGACTTAATACCCTTCAAAATAATTGGTTCACCCAACACAAGGCCTCCTTTGCTTTCCATAGCCATTCCAGTTAATTAGAAAAAGGGTGCACCCTGTAGGAGTCAGCAGAATGGAGGCTGAGCTCATGGTGGGAGGCAGGCCTGCTGGTTTTTTGGGCAGGAGTCAAGGATATTAACTCATAAAAGAGAGGAAGGGGCCCCCGCCTGGCCCCCCCACCTCTCACTGCTGCCTCTCAGCCCCCCTGCCCACCCCACCCAGCAGCAAACAGATGCGATTAGTGTTCTTCAGCCATCAGAAAACTGACTGCAGGACTCCGAGGGTCTAATGAGAATCAACTTTTCGGCGGCTGCTGTCTTGTGGTGCAGCCCACCTGTCACATCATTAGGTGCAGCATGTGCCTGGAATTCACTTTGCTAAATGAGATTTACAGGCCCCAGTGAAACCCATCCTGCAGCATTCCTGCTTCAATTAGCTAAAGATTAATTGTCTGAGAAAGGGAATGAAAGTTTTACTTCGACTGACCTGAAAATGACGGGGGGGCGAGTGAGGTGGGGAGAGAGAGGAGGGAGGGAGAGCTGGGAAGGGGGGCAGAAAGTATGGCTCAGGTATTCCACATAGGCCTCAGGCAGTGTGGAAAAACGTGATAATTTAAAGGTGCTGCAAATTTCCTACACCTCGTCTGGATGAGTGAAATTAACTAGCACTAAAAGCTGTCAAATTAAAGGTTGACTTCCAGATATTAGCACCTTAAATGTCACTGAATATTCCCCGTCTCTCCCCTCCCCGTCTTCCCTCCTCTCTCTCCCTCAGCCTCTCTCCCCCCTGCCCCCCACATCCCTCCCCCTGCTTTTTTTTTTTTTTTTCTTTTTTTTTTTTGGCAAACAGGCGCCTCGGCACATCTGCACATGCACACAAACATTATCCTACTGCTGTTCCTGCTAACTGCTTGTGCGTGCTCGGGCCGGAGTCGCTCGGTATAAATCTCCCGTGTAACCATGGCTACGGAACAACTGGCAATTACAAAATTTCCTCCATTTTTAATGTTACACTAATTATGTTTGAATGTGTTTTAATGGAGAAAGGAATTGAGGAGATGAAACAGTGTTCTGCACACGAAGAGCGGGGGTGGTGGGGGGGAGAGCCTGTGTTGTCTCCCATCTTCGACGGCTTGAAATCCAAGCCCAGGAAAGGTGCACAGTGCCTTGAAGTGAGCTGGTGTGCCTGCAAGTATGGGATATGCACACCCAGTGCCTGAAATACATGGATTAAAGTTTGGAGTGTGGATAATGACACCAAAACAAGCCTACAAACAGGCTCATAAATTGTGAAAATTGCAGCTTATTTCGAACTTCACTGCAAGATTAAAAGATGGTTGCTTGTGCTGCAGTGGCATTGCTTTGGATGTCCTGCTAGCCAAAGGTGAGGCTTCAAATCTCAAGCCGATTTTGAAGAATCATACAACCATAGACTGCCTTGGGTTGGAAAGGATTGCTGTGGACAGGGACACCTTCCACTAGGCCAGCTTGCTCGTTTTGTTACCAGTCGTGCTCTCAGCCTCCAGGTCTGACACGTGAGCTTGTGTTCCATCCATTGTGTGTCATCCAAAAGCATATGTCCCACCAACAAATTTGAATGGAGCCAGTAAGTCCTTGCAAATGGGTGACTCCTGACCCAGCTGAGTATGGGAGGCACACTCCCAGTGCTTCTTTTTGATTTTAATGGCATGCTGGAGGGACATGTCCTGGCACCCTGACTATTCTGGGGCTGGGCATCAGCCTCAGGGCTTTTCATCAGCAGAGCTGAGGGCGTGCCCTGCCAGGGAATGGTTACAGCTGGGTCTTGTGCTGGTGTTGGTGGAATGTCTTCAAGCAGGGCAACAAGAGAAAAATAGAATTTAGTAAAAGAGTAACATACTACTTCTGGCATCTTGAGCTGAGGACACGGAGGTGCCGTGCAACAGGTGCAAGTATTTGAGCAGTGGGGGGTTTTTTATAGGACTCTGATTTGGTTCTATTTTACTGGGGGCAGTCAAGAAAAAACCCCAGCAAACAATATTTTGCATCATACTGCTCCATCTTCTTTCTTAACCTGGTAATTTAACATGCATGCACACCCACTGCTGAAGGTGGGGTGGGGATACTGTTACAAATTTCCTCGCAGCAGTGAGCTCTGGATCCCAGCTGTGTCTTCAGCGGCATGAGCCAGCTTGATTATGCTAAAGCACCCCTGGATCCCTTCCTCTTTTGTTTCAGTCTACACAGGGTTTTAAAGCTTAAACATTTGACATGCTTGGGTAGTTTCTTCTCTAATTTTATCCCAGCTGACTGTGCAATGAGTTTAACTTAGAGCCCTTAGGTGCAAGCCACTTTCCACAATGTATATTAAACCTTATAAAACTAGCCTGTATGTCATTACCCAGAATATAATTACCTATATTGGAATTTGGCCAGGATACTGGGGCTAATATTGTTAGCCTTGCAAAAATTGGCGTGGGACTTTTTAATGACCACATGTGGTCAGTGCCATATGTTTCCAGCTCATCTAAAGGATGGTACCTCTCATACAGCCATGCCCCCTTGAAATCACTTCAGGGTAGGAAAGCAAAAGCTCAGAGGCCAGACAGGACAGACAGTTGCTAGTTCAGAGACTGATGACATCTTTGATGTGGAGCAGATAGAACTCTGTGGTAAACCCTAGTGTTGCATGGCCAGGAGCTCTTACTGACCCAAATTTCCATATTCACTCCCTCTCTTTTGCCAGACTTCACAACCTTGTCTGATAAGAAGACTCGCTGCCTTTTCTGGAGATGAGGTATTTTACGTAAAACTAAATTTTTTTATCACTTATCACACAAGTGATTTATATAGTTGGTATAGTATTTAAATGTTTATTCTGTATGCCACTATGAAGTTTGGGATAGACTCTGTCTCAGACAAAACAGGTGTAGTTTGCCACTGCTCTCTGGTCAGTCTGATGAGACTCATCTCCATCTCATTCTTCAAAATGTTAATAAAAACATGAAAAAGCACTGGGTTTTGAGCACTTCTCGTATAATGTCATTAGAAGGTTCAAAATGAAGCTTGCACTGCTCTCTGTTTCCTCCTTATAGTGACAAAATTGAGTATTCACTGTTCTTGTCCTTCTCAGTTTCTTTTTTTAACTCTTGGTCTGCTCAAGAGACCAAGTCACCCGTTCTCTTGTGCTGCTTGTGTGCAGGGGGTTCTCTCCCCACTTTTTGTCTTCCTTCTTTCCTTTTAACTGCTAACCCATATTCTCTTTAAATTGTACAATGAAACCCTCCATTTACTTTAGCCTGCAATAAAATAGATTTTCATTATAAAACATTTGATGGCACTGCACTACTGGCCTGTGTGGCTTGTTAAGGTACTAGTGGTGGTAGAAATGTGATGACCTACCACCTCTGTTTTAAACCTAATTCTCTCTTGATTGTCAAAAGTTGTGAAAAAGAAATCAAATCTATTATTGGACAAGGTTATCATTAAGGAGGTTGGCAAGCCTTCATCTTTACAGCCTTCAACTTTACAGCTATCCTTTGCTTGAGAGGTCATCGTTTGACTTTAACGACCTGTCTTGCCACAGGTAGTGTTTAATCTTCCCTTTTTTGATTAAACTAATAGAGGTGGTTTTGCCAAGTCATCTCCAAGGCTCTGTTTACTTCATGTCCTGGACTTTCGACTTTGTTACGGCTTTTATACTTGAATATAATACAAGGCTGGTATTTGTGGCTTTGGTTGTTGATCTCTTCCTAATAATGGTCAACTCATATAATTGTAGCTCCATTTAGACGTGGTGAAAATGTGGCAGAGGAGCATAAAGGAAGAAATAGATCAACAGTCATTATTGTTATAGGGGTAAAGAAGCTCATAATTTCAGCTTCTAGCTGAACTGCTACTGTGTTTGGGTAATTAATTGTTAGCTGTGACAAGGCAACCCTTTGCCAGATATGCTTGTTGAGAGGGTACAAACTTCTCTTGCTTCCTGATTACAGCACAATGACACGTCTAGAGGCACCCCAGACCTGGTATGGTTTTTTTGAAGCGGGAATAAGCTTAAACTTCAGGCCTCTTGGCAGGTGGAGAGGCACAGACTGGCTGTGAGCAAGTTCCTCCCCTGGTGTCAGGAGCGTGTCTGGGCAGGGTTTTCATGCTGTCAGAGGGTGCTTGGCTGGAGAGTGCTCTGGGGCTGGAAGGAACACTGACTACTCTGCAGGTCACTCAGGCACCAGCAAAGTGACTTGCTGGTAGCAACTTTATCCACTCTTACTGAGGTCTCTGCTTTTCCAGAACTAGCGCAGTTTGAGACTTATTATAACTTACATCAGTTACCACTAAACTTTTGCATAAAAGTTTTTGGAGATGGATGCTTTCCTTTAAAAGACTAAATTACCTGAACCAAATATACTTAAAGAGGAGGGCACTTTTTAGGGTTATATCCTTGTAATATTCCAACCAGGAATATTTCAGTCAGAGTGGCACAGGAGGGCTCTGACAGAGCTGGGTTTTCAGTGCATTTTTCAGCACTTTGAAACTCACTCTTTTGAGAGGGACAGCAAAATGGAGGCAGCAAGGGATGGGAGAGATGAGATATGGTGATTTACTGGAAAAATCTGGATCTTTTGGGGAAGACAGGGCTGCCTGCTTTTGATAAAACTGGATGTATATCTAATTAATGGCAGAGTGCCCAGTGCTTTTGGAAAGCACTTATGGACCCAATAAAATAATTCATTGTACAATGCATCCCTAGCGAAGGACCTAACTGTGATCCATGCCAGGACCACTATCTAGCATGGTTTCTCCTTGCATTTTATGTTGTGATGTATATTTGCATCCCTTCTTGAAGCCAAGATCAATGGGTGAGAAGCCTGTTTTGTATCCAATTATACTTACTCCATCTTAAGCTCATAAAATTTACCTTTTTGCTATTTGGTGACATTGTTTTGGGGGGTTGTAGGTCTATTTACTAGGACCTTATGCACACCCATGTCTCTGGTAAAATGAGGTTGTAGAGATGTGTAGGAAATTATATAAAGGCCTGTCTACACCTTCAAAATAAATTTTGAAGTTGATGATCTGAAAAATAAGCTGACTACTTCTACAGCAAGGTGGTGTGACAGACTGGAAAATCTATTAAGATGTTTTCCTATTTAAAAGAAAAATAAGTGCAGAACCATAAATAAGGAGGTGAAGCATAACTACTTAGCACAGGAATGTGTATTAAGTAGCACTTATTGGGAACATTTTACATTTTGTTCCTAAGAGCATTGCTGACCTGTGTAATCTTAAGTGCAGTTAAATGAAGGCCTTCTAGATGGATCTGGTGATATCAACTCACAGGCTGTTCTGCAGAACACCTGGACAATTGCAAAGGAAACTGTAATTAATTCTAAAGGTTACTTTTAAGGTATGTTTTCTAGAGGTTTGAGGTCCACAAAGAGGACGTCTTGGTATCTGAGGAAAACAGTATTTTATCAGAAGTTTTAAAACACATTTTGGGTTGTTTGGTCATATGGTTTTTTGGTTTTGTTTTGGTTTTTTTTGTGTTTTGTTTTGGGTTTGGGGTTTTTTGTTGGTTTTGTTTTTTTGTTTGTTTGTTTGTTTTGTTGTTGTTGTTGTAGTTGTTTTTGTTTTGTTTTGATTTTGTGGTGATTTTTCCCCCCCCAAAATTATGGTAGTATTTTCTCAAGGGATTTCTGAGAGCTGCTGAGGAAAAATTAACTTCAGTGAACTTCAGTGCTATTGGTATTGTTATAATGTAATCACCACTTTAAGTGTTCTTCCACTCTACCTCTGTCTGGTCCTCTAAGAATTTTCCTTTCCAGAATTTAGATCCCTTCTGCATATTCCATTAAATCTTACTGATTTTTGATGCTGTTTAAGTGTCTTCTAAGAAAGAGGCAAGGGAGGCAGTGTCTTAAGAATCATGAAATGCTTACTTTAAAAGACAACTTTCCCGTGCTAGTACGAAGCCGCATCATTTGTTTGTTTGTTTGTTTGTTTCTATTCTAAATTAATTATTCAGTAATGTTGGGTTTATTGCTACAGCTATTCTTCACTTTTCAAATAGTCAGGTTTGGAAGAGGCGATCTGAGGCCATTGCCCCCCCTCCACCAAGCTGAAAGAACCAGAGTTCCTGCTGGGACATCCTCTCTCCCAGCAGCAATGAACAGCAGGAGACTATTCACATTTTTTTTTAAAGCTCCCAGTATTTCTGCTGATACTTAAATAGAGATTGCTGACTTTTTGGTATTTCTGAAAATGTCTGTCTTGTCTTAGCATTCTCAGCAAATGGAAGCTCAGCTCTAGCAAAAATTTGGCTCCTGGTCTGTATACTTATGGCAACTTCCTCTGTGAATAGTGAGCTCTGTTGTTAATTAATGCAAGCTGTGTTATCATTTAATCTACTGTTGTTCCTTCTATTAGGCAGATTTTCTGCTTATTATAACTATCGTGGTAGTGTTTATAGGCCTTAGTCAAGAACTTGGGCCTCATGGTATACAGAAATAATAATTATTAATGGTTTCCTTTTTTAGCTTGCTTTCTTAAGGAAACACGGGTTATGCTGTCGTGCTGTTTGTCTGGCGGCCTGCTCTGAATAACTTTGGAATCTTTTAACTAATTTTAACCAAAGTTTGCTGTGGGAGTTCTACCAATCTTGTGGAAACTGGCTACCAGCAAGAGGAGAAGGTGATGCAAATTAGGGTTCCTGCTGCAAGGAGGACTGTGTGGCGAGCTCATGTTATTTTCTTTCTGGGAGCAGACATGTGCCGGCTGGCCAAGCAGCACAAATATAGCTCTTGTGCTGCCTCTTCCCTGTTCAGTAATTAGGAAATCCAGGAGGGAGGTGCTGTGCTGTGTCCTCATTTTGAACAAGAATGAAAGAGTGGAGGGAGATTGGAAGCAGCATAGAGGAAGACTTGGATATATTGAGTGGGGATTTGGGAAACGGTCTTCATTAGCTCTGCTGGTCTCAGATTAACTAGATTTATTTTTTAGTGTACATGGGAGTGCAGATATTCACGAGGATTTTAATGGGAGTCTTCCTAAGGAGAACTGAGAAAATCCTTGGGAAATTCTAGAAGTGATGATGATGATGATTTTCATGACTAGTTATGGTAATTTCATTTGCATGCAATGAACTAGTAGATCATTCAGATTTGTGCACATTAGTGCACATTTAAACATGCACAAGTGCATATTTAAATTATAAGATCCTTATTTTTATTCTGAGTTTGTTTAATCATTTATAAAGTCAGCTGAAATTTTGTCAAGGTTAGATAATTTTTCCAAATCTGAAATAAAAATCAAAGTGTCATGTGTTTAACTAGGAGATTACAATGAATAAATGTCCCCCAGAGAATATCTAATAGTTTTTTCCTCCTTTTTCATTACCTTTGTGTTCCAGAGAAAACCTGTTTTGGGTATCACAGATGCTCTGTATTGACTGGTGTTGTGGGTGGAGTGGGAGCTTCAGACAAGGTTTATTAGAGAAGTCCTCTTCTTGAGTTATGTGGTGCAGAAAGGATCCCCTTGCTTTCTAAACTCCTTCTCAGGGAGGAGCCTGAGTGTGGCTGGATTCAGTCATAGCCCCAGGCTATTTTATTTTTATCTTATTATTTTTTATATTTTTAATTTAAATTTTTATTTTATTTTTATTTAATTTTATTTCATTTATTTTATTTTTAATTTATTTTTAATATATTTAATTTGTAATTTGAATTTTATTTATTTAAATTTTTATTTGTTTTATTTTATTCTATTTCTTACTTTTTAATTTTATTTCATTGTTTTAGTTTATTCTTCAATTTTCTTTTTTGTTTTTTCTCTTATTTTATATTTTTTATTTTGTTTTTCATTTCTTTTTAAATTCAGTTTATTTTTATTTATATTATTTTCTATTTAATTTTTTATTTTATTTTATTTTGCATTTTAATATTAAGCTAGTGTTCTGGCTGTACTCCAGCTTCTGGACAAATTCCATTTTAAATAATTACATCTTATGTAATAAATTTCCCTATCTGGTATTAATTGGAAGCACTATTCTTCACTTCCTGTCCTAACATCATCTATAATGTTGCTGTGTGATATAGGTTACTTTGGTCAATCCTGGGAATTGCTGCATATTAATATGCACTGGGCAAGTTTCAGAACAAAGCAACTGGAGAGATAGGTTCATCTTCTGTGATGCATCACCTACAAAACCTGAAGACTGCCCTTGTTCAAATAAAAGTATTACTACTCAAGCATTAATAACCACACTCTCCTCCAGCAGCTGGAAACCTTAAAAAAAAGAGGATATAAACTTTAATTCTACTGATAAGCATTAGAAGGGTTCTTTTTTGCTGGAGTGGCAAAGATCCAGAGTTAAAGGCTCTGGATTTGCTCCACAGGGTGTCACAGGGACCTGGTTCAGGTAAGGCCCGGACATGTGCAGTTGGCTGTGCCTTTGTTTGTGTGGCTATGGGGGGAAGGAGGAAACCTTTAAACACAATAAATCAAGTGAGAGTTCTTTACTACTGTTTTTGCAAAATTAAATTAAATTTCTCTAATCTCAAGTGGTATTCACAGCATAAATTATCTATATATATTCAGTCTGTTAGCGTCCAATATAATTAAAGCCAGAAAACCTGTTTCTATTATTGTTTACTGTTTACAAACCCTCATAAATTCTTGGGAGTTTTTGGCCATATTGGCTGCCTATTCTGAGTTTGCCTTCCTTTAGTTGCATGTTGAATTTAAATATGCAGTCTTAGCTATCGAGAAGATTTTCTTCAGTTCCTTCTCTTTTGGAAGGCATGCTGACACCTACACATGAAGATAAATTTGAAGAAAATGAGTTCAACAATGCTTTGCACAATTAAAATGTGTGACGTCTCTGGGACCGCTTTCCTGATGTACATACTTGGGTACATTGAATACAAAGTATCATTTTTTTCAGCTTTCTCAATATTAGCATTGCTGAAGGCTTGTTTATGGCAACATGGCTAATTATTGTGTAAACCTGCAGGTTAGGTTTCCCTTTTTGAAAACTCACACAAGGTAATTTGATGAACATCTGATCCATCTTGCATATCAAAAGCCATCAGGCCTTGCTTGACATCTGCAATCCCAGTAATGTCACTGTGGGATAGAGACCTTTCTGCAAGTCCTGATATAGAGACAATGGGTGATAGGAGAATTTACTACAGTCCTGCTGTCCCAAACCTTATTGCTACTCACGTGGGCTTAATGTCTGAGCTGAATGCGTGTATCTTCATATTCCAGAAGTTGTGCCTTATTACACCAAGGTCTTGGTGCCTGTCAAGAGCATCTAGCACCAGGAATTTCTTTTGAGATGTAAAATCTGGTTAATTCCTTTTTATGCCTCATCCACACACCTCATGTGTACCACATTGTACATGTACCTCGTTGTACATGAGGTACAATGAGCGTGTGCTTCTTGTTAAAGAACTAGAAAATAGAGATGGAAATGTTTCTGTGCATTGTTCACTGAAATGAGAATTATTAATAGCTGACTGGATACTAGCATGTTTCCCATGACTATCCATGTAAGCTGCTAAGAAAATCTAAATTAAAATGTTATATGATAAAACAAACATGCAAACCCCTCCACCCTTACTTTTTTTCGTTCAAAAATCTTTGGGAAGTTACCATTAAGCCTTGAGTACAGGTTTTTACAGGCTTTTAAATATATAATTAAAGCAGGCTTGAAATGTTGGTAAGTTAAACAGTAAGACTGACCCTCAAACAGCCTTATCATGGCTTGTTTTGCAGGCAATATGTACCCTGATGTACAGGCTGGCTGGCTGTACATCAAAACTGGAGGTTTTATTGATTAAAGTCTTCCTACAGTGGGGATTAAAAAAACTCGTCTTATCTTGCTATCTGTTTGAAAGATATAGATTCCTGTTATTTGCTGAAGTAAGGGAATGTTGGCAGTACCAAGTTCTTTACATGAGGACTGACAAAGATGCTCCTTTGAAGATTGAACTCACTGTGTTGGAGGAACAGTCCAGCCACTCTGGGAACAAAACTACTGCATCTGGACAGCTCCTTCCCCAGCTGTGTGACTGCACTGACTGGCTCTGAACCCTCTGAACTCTGAATGTGAGTAGGTTGGTTTTGGTTGTTTTGGGATTTTTTTTTGATTGGGTTGTTTTGGTTTGGATTTGGTTGGGTTTTTTTGGGTTATGGTGGGAGCTTTTTCCCAATTGCTACCTTGCTTTTTGTTCATTTGCAAGTAAAATTGAGTGCAAATTGGTTTTCAGTTACAGTCTTCACTTAAATCACTGCTGTCATGGGGAAGACACTCAGAGACACACCTAGCCCAGAGTCTGATCCCGGATCAGCGAAGCACCAGGAAAACTGTGTGAAGGGTTAGTGTGTCCCATATGAGAGAACTTAGAGGATGTTATGTGGAGCAGCTTCATTAATTTTTGGACCTTTTTCAGCAAGGACCAACTCAGACCAAATTAGCAAACTGCTACTTAGCAAAAGTAGCCCTTCATTCTCCCAGATCTGTCGGGTCTTTTTTATGGAATTGTTGGCAGTGCACAAGTGTTGGACAAATAATATGTGCATATAAATTACAGCCAGTGATTTTGTGATCAATAGCACTAGTTTCTCCTGAGAATAAACTTCAAGTATTCTGAGCAAGGTACATCCAAACTCCCTTTCAGGGTTGAAGGCCTATCAGGGGTTTCCAGGAAATGGAGTGTAACCCGGATTTGTGGAGTTCCAGCATTGGGTGAGGGAGCATGGCTGAGCACCACCCCACACAAGAGACCATGTGCTTGTCCCCCTGTGTACCTTGGTCAATTCATGCAGCTGGAAATCTCACAGCAAACGTGACTGTTTATAAAACTTCCTAAGGGTTGTTGTTCCTACCTCTAGAGCTGAATGGAAAGTAGCACTTCTGCTTTTGTGAGCATTTACACTTATGATTATTTTTTTTTTTTTACATTCACACTGTACAAAACAAAATAACCATCCCCTGTTCAGTGTGGCTGGGATGGAAGCTGAGAGCTTGGGACCTTTGACTTTGGAAGCTGGCTAGGTTACTGAGGAGTCAGAGAAGATTTCTGGCCATAAAGCAAGGAGTGTCTGGTTAGAAACCTATTGATAGGAAGATTTCAAAACCTAAGTCCTGTTATGATCCTGCAGTCCTGACTGATTTTTAGCAGAAGCTTATTAAACCTTGTCTTTGTAACACATGTATGTTTAGATGTCAACAGGCAAAATTCTTTTTTAAAATTTGCTTATCTCCATATTTATGTTTGCGGGTATCATACCAAGTATTTGGCACCAAAACCTGACTGCTCTATGCCCAGTAATGGAGTAATGCAGGTTTTACTGGATTTTTGGATCTTTTGTAAACTACTGGATGTTAAGAACTATTCATTTTGGCATTCTAGTTTCTTATTCATGATTTTTCTCATATGAAAAGTCATGTGTATCACAGGGTATTTTTTCTACTTTCTTGTCTATTTTTTCTCATTTACTTGAAAATTTATCCACTAACCATTGTAGTATGTTAATATGTGCTTCATGGAAATAAACTGTGAAGCCAGAATAGTATTTTACTCCTTTTGCTTTCATACTTTATCTTGGGGATTAAAGTCAGAGCCACAACGACCTGCAGATTTGGGGTGATCACATTCTCTGCCCACGTACAGAATGAACTCCAGAAAAGAGGACTTAGCACAGAAAAAGCAGAGCCACCCAGAAAGAGTGCTGAGTTCTTCTCTCTGAGTTCTAAATTCCCCACAAAGAGATATTATCTTGTTTTTTCTTGTCCATTTTACACGTGGTCCATAAGGGGATGCTCTGAAAGACTAATAACATCTGTGTGTAGGTTGTAAACAGTGTGGATTATATGTCATGGATTTATCTCCATGAAACATAATCATGGCATACTTGTTACTAATCACCCTATTTCAGAAAAGATGGCCTTCTTATTCAGTGGGATGGACTTTGGACTTGAATCAAAGACTTGGTAGCTCCTTCTGATTAGTAAATCTGTGGTCTTAATTTAGCAGCAGTACCTATGCTATGTTTTCCCCCCTACTGAATTCTGCTCAGTTAAGTAGTGTCCAAAAGAATTAAACCAGAAGACTAATGCAGTGCAAACATTCATTTTGAGTTCTTATGATTAATAGGATTGATTTGTGAAAGGATAAAATTATATTGTAAAGTTAATCATTAGTGAAAATAAATGCCTGAAGGATCTAAGCTTAATATATGGTGCTTTTCACTGAGTCAATATAGATTGACAAGCCATATTTCCCATTCAAAGAGATGTTAAACATGTTTACAGATTTCCTGAAAGACTCTGAAGACAACATTGCTTTAACAACATTTTCTGTCAAAGGCTACAATAATAACCTGATTTCTGTTCTCAGTCATGCTGGAGTACCAGTCAGAAATGGTAGAATTTGGCCTGGCCATCTTGCAACGCTGCAAAAAATGTAGTTCAGGGTTTTCCTTTATTTTGCTGCTTTGGTTTGAATCCTGCAGGTAGAGGTGACTGTGAGGTGAAGCAGACCTGTTGTTCAGACCTGCCAGTTCTCGTGGCACATCCTGTACAGCACACTCTGAGCCCAACAAGTCACTACCCTGGGTGGAAATATCACAGGAGAAGGTCTTAATGTTTTTGGCACAGCATCATGTTGCAGTGTCCTCATGTGTTTCACACAGCAATGTTTCCCCTTGTGCTGAGATGATGTGGATCTCTGTGGAAGTGCACAGTGTCCCTGGATCCTTGAAGTATTCATTGAGTGCTTTGCACAGCTGCTGCACTAGGCAACTTGTCTCATCCCTCATATCCCTCAAATAATAGAAAGCTGCAGGACCCTTACATTGTATAGGTAAAATATGCTTTTGTAAGATACCCCTGGTCCTTTTGTGGGTATTCTGCCTTCAAAAAAAATTACTAAAATATATATTTAAGGCCCTTATTTAAATATTAGGAAACTTGTAGAAATCTAGAATTGGCATGCCTAATGTTTTTGCTGTCCATGGGAGATAATCACTATCTTGGGACGTTATGTTTTGTTAACATATGTTTGCAAGCTAAATTTGCTTGCTTGAGGCAACCCCATAATCTGTTGGTAGTCCACAAGTTAAATTTAAGACTGTATATGACTTTGATGACATCCTTACTTCTCTTTGACTCTGTTGTGACTAAAGATCTGAAGCCTTCAGAAGTCATTAAGGAATCATATACTATTTGTCAGATACTGAATGGTAATAACATACAAGTTTTCTTAGCACTTTTGTGAGATATGCTGTGTTGTGTGACAAGCAGCGTATTATAAATTCCTTTCATGCATTTCTTCTGGATCATACAAGATCCAACACATGTAATTCTGTCACCATATTTTATATTGCATTAATTCAGTATTACTTACTACTTATAATTCTGCAGTAAGCAGAATTTGAGAACTAGAAACTAATTCCAGCTCTGGCATTAACTTTCTATGTGAACTCTGTTTCTTTCTTCTGTATAGAATGACAAGGCAGTGTTTCCTTTCTACTTAAAAGTATGATGTAAGGATGAATTAATTACTTGGAAAATCCTTTGAGATTACTTAGTATTGAAAAATGAAAATTATTAATATTCGATTATTAAATTCTAGTATTATAGTTTGTGATAATAATAGAGCATATCCTAAAGCAAACAAATGGGAGAGACTGATTAAAAATGCATAGACAATTTTAACTTCCAATTTTTCTGACCTTACAGTACACCTGCACTCAATTATATCATCTCAGGTCTTTGATGTTTTCTGGTGTGTTGCCTGTTTTGAGTAATGGGAAAATATTTTTGTTTGCTATGTTTACTTTTTATTACATTCTTTGCAATTTCTAGTTTTGAACAGGAACATGAATACCGTGTTGCAGAGAATAATAATTTTATGCACATGCATTTTTGGGTTTTTATTTTTTTGCATATGTAACCATTAAAAAAAAAAATCAAGCCTCAATTAAAATATCTCTGAGCTCTGAGTAATTAAATGAAGTCTGCAATACTTTGGCAGTAGGGATAATTGTTTGCTTGTGTGATTTAAGGGCAAGTTTGAGTACAGAGAATGAACTTTACTGGAGATAGATTCAACTTGCTTAAAAGAAGGCACTATATAGAATCTTAGAATCATGAAATCATTTAGGTTGGAAAAGGCCTTTAAAGATCATGGAGCATTTCTTCTGGCACTCTACATTTACTGCTGGATAAATACAGCTGTCTGGAATAGCTCCATCTGGTGAGTCACAGCTCACAGGAAAGCCCAACTCTCCGCTTACTCTTGTTAGTTCTTTGACAAGTTATCACCTCATACTTCTGTTACACGGAGATCTTATTCTAAAAATGTCTATTACTTGTGAAGACAGCACTGAACTAGTCTAACTGTTTATGTTGCTTAAGCTTCTTTTTTTTTTCCCCCTCTTATTTATTCTACTCCTTTCTCAATGAGGAAAAAAACAACAAAGCAAAACAGAGAGGTTTTCCTTGTTGTATTCCCAGATCAGAACAAATCAGAAATATCAATATCTTGAAATATATAATCTGGTCTCTAAGACCCCAGAGCTTCTCTATAGGCAGCACTTCTAAGTGCTGATGCCACCCCAACCAGTGAAGATGTTTATTGATTTAAATTTGTCAATGTTTAATTATGCACCATTACGGAAATATATGATGTCAATGAAAAAGAGGGATGTATGAATAAAAAATTCTTTGCAGCAGAACAACTGCATGCAGAGCAAAGCTTTTAACTCTGGCTTTTAAAGTTGAACAGATATTTTTTTTCATGTGAACAGTTTTGCCCACAAGAAGGGTTTAAATTTTGGGGAGTGGGGGAGGAAGAAATCACACATTTAGAAACACAGCTTCTTGTTTGGTGTGTTCAGATGTCTGCTTGCATACAAAGAAATATGTGCATGTCTACTCTGTAAATAGCATCAGTTCCACGTATAAGTATGATTAAAGACCTGAAAGAGATCTTAGACAAAGGAAAATGTATTTAGAAAGAACTGATGCTGCAGTGACCTGACTCCCGTTGGGTTGACACAGGATTCTTCTGGAGATGAATGAGTCCTGATAGTAGCCCAAAATGTTGAGTTCTGCAGTCCTGACGTTATTAAGTGCTTAAAAAAAAACCACCAAACTGAACAAACACAATATAATGTAAGTTTGTTGTATTAGATTTCTGGCATAAACAGGACTTCTAATGACTTCTTGCAGATAACTGTGTAATCACAGGCATTAAAAACGTGGAGCTCACAGAGGAGACTGCCAAAGTCCATTTAAAATTGGTTCAGTTTTTCATGAGTGTGTGCCATATCACCTTCACACTGAATTTCACCTCAGTGCTGTAAACACTGTCTTTCAAATATATACTTCTGCTGTCAATGGGTTCAAGAACTGCTTATAAAATAGCACAACAGGCTTGCTAAGAGAGTCTCAGGAGTCCAGAGAGGGAGGCAGTCTGGGCTGCTGTGTGCTGGGGCAGCAGTGGCAGGACTGGCTGTGGGAGCTGGGCCTGGTGGGTGCACAGGTGCTGTGCAGAATTTACAAAAGGGCTGAAAACTTCCCACTTCCAGGATGTGGGCTGCAGACCCCATTTCTCTGTGTTACTACTTTCTCTCCTTGTGTTTTTCAGTGTGTAGAAGTTTATTAACATCAGAGGTAAGCCCAGGCTCCAGTATCGAGGTCTTGATACATGCATCCTTAAATTATTAATGTATGATTTATCTTTGGTTTTAATAATGGGGGAACCAGAAGGAGGGTAACACTTTAAAAGTCCTGTGAGATCTCCACTTAGTTAATATTGTTGACTCGTTTCTTCTAAGCCATTACGAATTCAGTGTATGAAATCTTAGAAAATTATCTAATTGGAGAAGGTTGTCTTGCATTTGACCATTCCCTTTTTGCAAACCATTGATCTGCTGATATATTACAGTCAACCAGCTCAATGCACCATTGAGATATTTTATTGTAATACATTAACAGAGCAATGGTCATTGATTGATAACTGGGGAGCAAAGGAAGATTTCTTCTGTATATTTTCCTTAAAATAAAATATATTAAAAAAAAAAGGTATGCTGGACAATATTCTGTTCTCACTCCATTACAAATCCAATACCATTTCATTGACATCTGTGGGGTTTCTCCAGAGTTAAGGTGGCATGGCTGAGAACTGAATTGTTCTTGCATGCACTAGCATGCAGTCAATATGCTCAGATGCTTTGTTTGTATTTAGATGGAAATCAGATATGCAGTTACAATTTGGGTCAGAATTAGCTCTGTTAGTTTTGAGTCAGTGTGTATTTAAACATGTGCATGTATGTGTGTGTGTGTGTCTGTATTTATTTGAATAATGAATGTTTTGTTTAGTTTAATACCACAGAAATAATTTGTTTATCCATTTTAACTCCCATTTCTCTTAAGACTTTCCAATTATTTTATCTTCGGTTTATATGGGTGGTTTCACACTTTGGTTTGGTTCGTGATCATATACTAGAACCTCGTGGTTGTGTTTGGGTTTGTGGGACTTAAAAAGAATGAACTTGCATTAAAAATTCTCCACTGTAGTTCAAAATAGGCTCAAAGGAAACATATTTTATCCACATTATCATTTTAAATCCTTCCCTTAACAATTTGCTACCTGTATTTATATTCACAATTTGTTCCATACATTTTTAAAAGCAAGAATGGCCTTTACTCACTATTCCTGCAAAAATTCATTCTTCATATGACTTCACAAACCAAATAAAATTTCTTAAAAGAAACTGGAGTGTTAGTAGTCAAATCCTGATAGTTTCACCTCTGACCTTGCAATCATCTTGCATTTTAATTAGTAAATATAAACATGACAAATTTTTCTAAAATCAAAAATTCCCTATTTACCTGGGCAAAATTGGGAATTTCAGCTGAAAAAGGATATACTTAATTAGTTCCATATAATCTCTAGAAGAATTGTAGTTCTGATTCATCATATCCCAGTTTTTAAGTGTTACCTTCTACTATTCATGTTCATGGGACTACATTTTACATGGTGTGTGATGATGCCTATTCTTTGGAAGAAGAGCATTGACACTGAAGGGCTTGGAAGGTACAACAGATATACAGAGAACAGGTTAGAGAGATGTTCAAATGTTGTCCAGTGTATAATGAATAATGAGTTGCATCACATCAAAATATAAATTCATTTATGCTTCAGTGTCTATATATATGCAGTTCTTTTGTTTTCTAATTTAAACCCAATTAGTTTCCCATAGGAAATAGTGACTTTCTACTCAGAGGGAACTGCTTAGTTTAGAATCATATTTTGGCCTTGTCTATTCCTGAACTGCAGCTGAAATTTGTGCTTGTGACGTTAGATTTGATATTGCTTCGGTGTTTACAAAGAAGAGAAGGTTGCTGGGTTGGGCTTTTTTTTAAGCAAACCATCACTTCCTAACTTACTAGTTCATGCTAAATTGGTTTCCATTTTAGCAATATGGAGTTGTCTTAGTTCTTGGAAACATGCTTCGCTGAATCATCGATCACTGTCTTCACTATGATGGTGCTTTTATTTATACAGCTGCATGAAGTGTTCACTGTGAAGTATTATACTGTATTAAGGTACTGTGGTTTTGTACTTCGTTTCAGACTCTCTTCTAGTTTGCTGAAAAGTTATTCTGCGGTTCATAATTCTTTAAGTAAATGTGGTCTTGTTTTTAAACTAATTTTGTCTGATTTGAGGAAGGCAGAACTATTTGTGTTATTGATATATTAATTCAATGGATTTAATTCTTTGTTCATAGCTTGCTTGTAAATGCTATAGATTTCAAGACTGTGTCTCCTACTCAAAATTACCAAGCAAATATCTATTGACAAATTCTTGCCCGTGGACTGCCATTACACACCTAACTATTATTTCTGAATTTACTTTTCAAGCTGATAGGGTCATTTTCTTCCCATATATTTAATCCTTTATGTGATGCAATTACTATTCTAGAGTGACTCAATGAAGAAAATACTGAATCTTTTTCTTTTTTTTTTTTAGAAAAAGATAAGTAGAGGCTCAGGTAATTTAATTAGGATACATTAACCTTTTTTTCCCCCTCAATTATCCAGCCACTCTCATATTCTGGCAATGCTCACAAACACCAGATTTAAAAAAAAATCTTATTTCCTTCTGACTGAGGGATCATGACCTAAATTGCTGAATGCTAGACTTTTTTTGCTGCTTACAGCAAATGTTTACATTTAATTTTCTCTCACTACATTGACACCACAGAATAATGCATGCAATATTACTTCTGAAGAATTCAGTGAGATCTTTGTATAGCTACTGTTTCTGTGCTGAATGTAACTGTGGCTGCACCAAGCAGTCTAAAATGCATTGATGTAATGGTACCCATTTGCCCATTTCAAATTATTAAAGGCATATTAGTGGTAGGAATCTGTCCTGAGACTCTGGGGCAGGGGATTCTTTTTATACATATACTTGTGCATAGGGGCTATTTACCATAGTAAACACTTCAGATGTGAATATGCATTATTGTCTGTCAATTTTAGCAAATTCCCCAAATTTCTACCATTACTGTTCACAGGGAAAATGAATAATAAAAAGAACAAGAACAGAATCCAACTTCAAAGTTGGTGTAATCCCATGCTATTTGCACAGCTGCAATCATGAGACATTCATATTTTTGTTGTGAATATTTGAATCTGAATATCAAAATGAAACTTGCAGAATGCCACCCTGTTGACCAACATAATAGAAAATATTAGTACAAATCTCTCAAAGCCTAATTCTTGGGCAGACATGAATAATGTCTTATTGAAAATAATTCTTGTTCAAAGCTACGATGATTTCTGAAATGTATAGAGCAATCAAATCAAGGGAGTCAAGCCTGAATACACAGATAGAAATCTGACCCATAATGCAAAGAATTCTTTTATTAATAATTCTTAAAATGGAAAGTAATTTCCAAGCATCTTCGCTGTAGTAGTAACGTGCTCAGCTCCCAGGACTAGGTGTGTGTGTTTCTTTCCTAATCAAACAGGAAAATAGCCAAGCTTTTATTGCCATCCATCGTAAAAACAATGGTGTTGAAATATCTGCCTACAGAGAGGTTAAAAAAATAGTAATCAAAAAAAAATCCCAGAAAAATTTTATTCCCTGATTTATTTTTCTATTTGCCAACAACAAATTGGCACTGACAAGTGCATTATTTTCTATTTGTAAAATACAACCAGAAATACAGCAATAGCAGAAAAACCATCTTTGACTCAAAATGTTGGATAAAACCAACATTTCATTCACCAAATATTTATAGCTGTAGTGTTTCAGCATTTCGAGTACAGATGAAATAGAAATGGGCCATTCACTGAAGGAAATCAAGAAGGATAACCAACTATATAGATTATATATAAAAAACTTGAAAGTAAAAAGGGAAAAATAATCTAAAATAATAATTTTTAAATCCCTAAAAATTGGGACTCATCCTAAAGTTTTTTCTAGTTAATTTACCACAGGTTATGTTACCAAAGAAAAAAATTATGTTTCTTTGAAATCTTGATATGAAAACTTCATAAACAACATGAAGAGGTTGGAGATTAAAATGTTAAAAGGAGAATACAGGATTTTATAATGCATGGATAGATTCCAGATGGCAAAAACTGCTGGTTCTCTGACCCAATGGCACCATTCTTCACAGATGAGATCCTGTATTCGGAAGGATAGGAAGAATTTCCAGTATCTCAATGTATTTTGCCAACACTATTCATCATATCTTGTAAATTTTACTTTCTTAACTGGAAACTGTAGCAATTAAAAAGATATCTGGAATAATTAGTGCAAATGATTCAAGAAACAAAACCTAAGGATAATGATATTGCCAAAGCGACTGTAAAATATATCTAAAATAAATTGAAATTTACAAATTAATCATTGTCTTTCTGTATACCACCCAAAGCTAACAGAACCAAAACCCCCATGTATTTAAACCTACATTTTGTAAAAGCTCACTGGCAAAAATCAATATAAAGCTTTAGTGGGCAGAATGTGTGTAATAGTAACAAGTAGAAAGGTTAGTGTAGAAGTTAATGGTTCTATCAAGAATAAAACAGAGTTAAAGTCTGAAGAAAAGCTCTACCACAAGTGGTTCATTAACCTTTGAGAACTCCAGCCTATCTTCAAAGTAAAGATTACAACAAACCTGACTCAGTCACTAGTAGCACTTGTTAGCTCCTGCCTTCAGAAATCAACAGCTTTTTCGTTTGCATTATGAAACTTTCACAAAGCTTTCATTGCACGAAGATGTTTGACCCTGTAAACTAACTAGATTTGTTAGTCAAGGTCACATGGAGCAGAGGGGATGATGGTGAATACCTTACCTAAACACAGCACTCCCAAGTGTTGTAGCTCGGAATTTCGTACCAAAATGATCAATAGTGACCAACACCCATAGTTAATTGGCATCACAATACCAGGGAACTAGCATTGCACTGATGGGGCTGGAGATAATTTTGATTAACTCTCCTATGAACAATTGCAGGCTTCCTAAAACAGCTAACACATATCAGAGTTTTTCTGCCTGCAGCCTCACTGTGAGGCAGATGATGGACAAGAGGCCCAATTTCTGTCTCTGTTGTGGTTTAATCCCAGGCAGCAACTAAGGACCACTCAACTACTCTCTCTCTCCCCCACTGCCCCTGTCCTGGTGGAGAGGAGAATCAGAAAAAAACCTAAAAATTGTGTCTCGAAATAAAAGCAGTTTAATAATTGAAACAAAGTAAAATATAATAATTATAATTAGAATAATAACAATAACAATAATAGTGGTAACACTAGTAAGGAAAAGGTGAGAGAGAGAGAGGAATAAAATCTGAGGCAGACAAGAGATGCACAATACAACTGTTCACCACTCACTGACTGATGCCCAGCCCAGCCCTGAGCAGTGACTGGTGGCTCCCAACCAACTCTCCCCAGTTTATATATTGGGCATGATGGTCCATGGTATGGAATATCCCTTTGGACAGTCCAAGCCAGCTGTCCTGGATGTGCTTCTTTCCAGCTAATGGTGCACCTGCTTGCTGGTGAGACACTGAAAAGTGTAAGGTAAGCACTGCTTAGTCATAACTGAAACATTACTGTGTTATCAACATTGGTCTCATACTAAACCCAAAATACAGCTCTATACCAGCTACTAGGAAGAAAACTAACTCTGTCCCAGCTGAAACCAAGACAGTCTCCATCTGCTTTTTCCTCAGCATCAATCACTGCTGATGGCTGTAGATCCTGGTCCCCTTCTTCCTACAGCTCTCCCGCATCTCTTTGTAGACTTTCACTTCCCACTTAGTTTTCCTGGCACACATATTTGTGTTTGGTTAATTGGATCACCGAAATGTTCTGGAATAAGAAGAAAACTTGCAAATTGACTGTAGTTGTTCAAATCTATAATTCATGCCTCTGATATTTCTGTTGGTATCACATGAAAATGAATGGGAAGGTAGAAACTCTGTAAGCCACTACTGTGTCCAAACTAGCAAAAAAATTTGGAGAGATCAGTAGTAAGCTACTATATGTAGTACTAGTTTGCAGTTCAGTATAAAAAATATGTTGCCATGTTGTACATTAGAACTTAGAAAAGTCCCCCACAAATAATGTCTTTTGAAGATGCAACCATTTGAATAGCTGAATAGTAAGTACAGAAAATTTCTTTTGGGATATGTTTGTATTTCACTTATATGTGTTTATCAATATGCATAATTATTTATATGTAATGTCTTACAACTAATATCTGTGATCTAATATCACTATGTTATAACAATATGGTTCAATATTCTGCATAATTGCGTATATTCCAATATGTCTTTCAATATATGTTGGAAGCCCAAGGATTCCTAGTTACAGGGCTTCATATTCCCTTTTCTTGCTAGATTTCAGGCTCTGCATCTGGCATTCAGTACGAAATTAAATGGCAAAATGAGATAAATACAAAGAAAATACTTTTGGAGGAAAAAGTACTGTGTAAGTTAAAACATGATTTCATATGGGAAATTTCAATGGAAAATGCATGAAAAGTCCTGAACTAGAGGTTCCACTTTGCATAGACTCTCTTGAAAATTGTGCTGATCATTTGGGTTACATCTTTGCAGATGATCCTAAGCTGCTGCTGCAATTTATCTAAATTAAGGAACCCTCAGTGCACTTAGTTTCAAATCTCACATCAAACTATAATGACACAGGTATATGTGAAATCAAATTCACTTTTGGCATTGCAATCAAGAACCTCCTGACACACACAGTCAGTCAGTCTCAAACTAGGCTTTGCAAAGACCTTTCCTAGGTTAACTATTTTCAGGATGGAGTGACAGGGAGTGCACCCTATCAAATACTGTGTTTTTCCACTTTCCTGTGTAATAGAACAGCAATTCAGTTAAAATATTACCATAGTTGCAAAACCATAATTCAACTTGCTATGAAAGAACAAAGGGAAAGTTGGTAACTATCAGATGTATTATGCTATAATGACCCAAAGATAAAAATGATGGCAGCCAAGGGGACAGTTGGGACCAAGAACCATTAGCTACACATTGACAATTCAAATGCATTTGTACCACAGCCAGTTTATTTCAGTCTCCAGTCCTTCTACTATTTTTTTCCCCGTTTCATTCCTCCAATCTTCCCCCCACCTACTGCTGTAAGTTTTCTTCCAGCAAGTTTTAGGGTGGAAGTTTAAATGAGCATCTGCCACAGCACCAAAGCCAACACTAGCTGGCCATCAACCAACAGGGCTACTCTTGCATGGGATGCCTGGCTCCCCTTCGGAGACTGCGCTTAACCTTTATGACATACTCAGATTCCACCAGCTCGGAGCCTCAAATCCCGTGTTCCCACTTCTCTCCAAATTTTCCAGTTGGTAACGTCTCCTTATGACGAGACTCGCCCCCTTGCCCTTCGTTATCCTTCGTGTTCCTTTGCGGGTCAAAACAAAGAATTTTTATTTTATTTCACTTTGTTTTATTGCGTTTGTTTTTGCATTGAAAAAAAAAAATTTTGAAACGGGAGGGGGATTTAGTTCGTAATTAGGGGAGGAGTCGTTTTTGGACTCAATCCCCAACATGAAATCTGTTATAAATGGATTCTGCCAAATTGCTGAACAGAGTGCAAATTTGTAATGTGCCAGTTTTTTAATAGGTTTAGTTCTGTGGGCTCTTTCTGCAAGTCCAACCCTTGTGTCATTTCCCTGACACTTTGTCCTTGAAAATCTTGTTCTGCAACCTCCTTTTAAAACTATGTGATACACATGCTTAAGCCTTCCCAGCTGTGACAGCTCAAGACAAAAAAAAATCAGCCTAGGTTTTGGCACACCTAGGGTCTTCTTCAAGTAATCTCATTTGTGCTTGTCCTAGAACCCTTCTTATTAGTCAGCATCCTTATCTCGTAGCCACAGCTGAGGATGGCATTGTGGCTTCCCAAAGCACGGTTACTACACTGGCTAAAGGGACATCCAGATCTTAGTTACAGCAGACACCATCTTTGGAATCGACTAAGGTGAAAAAATTGCTGAAGCCCTTCATCTGTTTTATTTCCCTTGCTTGAATGATGGGTTAAACAGGCATACTTAAGAGTACAATAGCTCCAGCCATTTGAAATGCTAATTTTCGTCTTGGCCACAATGTGTTGAGCATATCAACCCTCTTTGTACCTTATTGGTTGTAAAGATAATGAGATTCTTTTAAAAGAACAGCAGAAAATCCATGACACTCAGTATTCACATTCCCCTCAAATCTAGCTCATGCTGAGAGCAACTTCAGACATAAGAAAGCATTGTTTTGATTTAGAGCATATTTATAGTTAAAACATTACACCTCTGAGAAGCACTTCACACTGAGTAGAGGAAAATGGTAAATACTGGAATTTGCTCCTGTCTTTGAAGGCTTGTTGTACCTTCTAAATGCTTTTCATGAAATTGAATCCAGTGATCTGGCTATGTATACTCTTGCTATATTTTCAGTTTGTCTGAACGTGTGAAGATACCACACAAGCACCTTTGCAAAAGACCAGTCAAACAATAAAAACAAACACGTTGTTCATCCAGATTGTCTGCTGTTGACCCAATCTGTGCTTTGTACTTTCCAGACTGCAGTGTAAATGTTTCCAGGGGCAGATGTTGTGAGAGAGCTCTGAAAACATCTGATGCTACTTCCAATCATTTCCAATGATACTTTTCAGAACAGAGATATATCACACATATTTGTTTTATGCAAGTGTTTTGGTTCATATTGTATTTACATAATATACTGACCTATGCTTCAAAAATCTCTTTCTATACAAATAAACAGTTATAATGCCAACAGAGAAGCATGGTGGAGAGGCACACAGCAGAAAAAACAGTCCCAGATTTTCAGATTTCTGTTGAAGTTTGCAAAAATGTTGACCACTTTTAAGATTATAAAAACAATTGTAATAGAAGTGAGGGAGTAGGAATAAACCTAATAGTATGGATTCCAAATGGAAACTTTTAAAGTTTATTTCCACATTTTTAGACTTTAATCAGATTGGAAGTACAAAGCAACTTCTGACTTAGAGTGCAATTTCAGATCTGAAGTTCAGCCCACACAGATGGATATCAACCATTCCAATGGATCACTTCAAGTTTTTAGACATCAGGAAGACCTGAGAGCTGCCACTGGAAAGACGCAGGAATTTTTGTTTCTTTGAGGCAAGATAATGGGCATCATGCCTTGTTATCAGGCCATGCTTGCTGCTGACTTCCATGCCTAAAGACTGGGATTAGGGCATCTTTAATTTGAAAACCATCCTTTTCTGTAGACGTGTATCTTTTTTAATATTTTTTTTTCATTTCCCCCCCCCCAACTGTGATTTTCCTGTTGTTTCCATCAAGCAGAAGATCTCTGGACTCATGGAACACCTAGCTCAGCAGAGTAGGGTAAGGTAAAGCAGTGTGGCCAACAAGCAAA
The DNA here is from genome assembly GCF_025592945.1 of Manacus candei. Taxonomy (NCBI): domain Eukaryota; kingdom Metazoa; phylum Chordata; class Aves; order Passeriformes; family Pipridae; genus Manacus; species Manacus candei. The sequence goes on along the minus strand of NW_026138066.1, from coordinate 21,894,725 downwards.
CGGCATTAGAAAATAAAGATTTAAAACTACATGGCTCTTCTTGGAAAAGTGACCTCGGAAAGGCTTCTTTGATACAACAGATCTAACTGTGGGATTTAGCTAATCTAATTCTTCAAGTCTGAGCAATGAATAAAACTATTTTGTTTTTCCTAGAGCTGTGAAGACAAGGAGGACAAGCACTGGAGGAGCACCTCCCCTAGGAAGGCAGGCTGGGAAAGTTGAGGCTGTTCAGCCTGGAGAAGAGAAGGTTCGAGTATCTGAAGGGGGCTTACTGGGAACCTGGAGAGGGACCCTTCACCAGGAACTGTAGTTAATAGGACAAGGAGTAATGGGTACAAATCAAAAGAGGGGAAATTTAGGTAGATATTAGGAAGAAATTTTTTACTGTGATGCTGGTGAGATACTGGAACGCGTTGCTCAGAGAAGCTGTGGATGCCACAACCCTGGCAGTGTTTAAGGCCAGGTTAGATAAGGCCTTGAGCAACCTGGTCTAGTGGGAGGTCTTGCTGCCCATGGCAGAGGGTTTTGGGACTAGATGATCCAACCCCTTAACATTCTATGATTCTATTATTATATGGTTCCTCCAGAATTATTATAGTAGTAGATACAAACTGTACCTCAGAGCACTTTTCAATGAGAAAATTACTGTGTTTCAAAGAGGAATGAGACTTTTTTCTCAACAGTATATAAACTTTAGGCAAAGATGCAGAATTTAATAAGAACCATGCCTCTGGGATGTCAGAAGAAGTTTCTGGAGGTGACAGCTGAAGAAATATAGACAAAAGTGAGTAGGGTTTATTAACTTTTTTTCCCTCCAATGCTGTGTTCTAGGAAACCCATAATCCAGCCTCTCATCTGCACTTCTGGGCTTCACAGAATCAGCTTGTCATCAAAATGCAATGATTTTTTTAAAATAGTGATTGTTACCTATTTGTATCACTACAGAACAGAGTTCAGGTTTTTGTTTTATTTTTTTAGTTCTCTTTTTCCTATGGATGAGGTCTCCACAGGAAACTTTAAGACAATTTTACTCTTAGCTATCTCGCAGTGAATTGAAAAAGAAACATCAAACATAGGTTTTCTTTGTGTTAATCATTTATTTATTTATGGACATATTTGAACGTGGACCTTAGAAGCCCTAAGTCAATCTGGAGCACTGTGAGGGAGCCAGAATGAGTTGCCCAGTTAGGCTGTGCTTACAGATGCTTTGCATTGGCAGAGCAATGCCAAGCAGCTGGGCAGTGTGCCTTAGCTTTCCCTTTACCTTCTGTTCTCCAGGTTTGCATTGTTCCTTGGACCTCTCTTCCATTCCCCTGTCTATATCTAGTACAGTTTCCTGTTGTCTCCTTGCACTGGTGTATCAATGCATTTGCCAGGGTTCTCTGTCTTGTTCTTCTCATATTCCCGTTTCCCTACTCTCTGGTTATTCTTTAAGGAATTATGAATTTCACAGGAATTGTGAATTTGGCTGTGAATTTTCAAGAGCCAAGAGAAACTGTCCCCTCCTCCAAGTTCATCTCACTCTCAGAAGGGCTGATTCCTTGCACAGTTATGAGCAGGATTAAATCTGCAACTTCTGCCTCGAAAAAATATCCCGGCATTAACCCTTTCTCAGCATTTTGTGAGAGCAGAGTCAACAGTGACAGAGGGTTTCTACACCATAATTCAATGAGAAACTGTAGAAGATTCTTCTCAAAATGTCCACCCAAATGTCAGTAAACCAGGAGCTAATATAATCACGAATGGTAGGAAATTAGTCATTTGTAGCAGACCTTCACATTTATCATTAAATCTCCCTGATTCTACCACTGACCTTTCAAAATCAATAAACTAGGCCGCCTGAAACAAGGGAGTTTCCTTTAAAGGAAAGAAAATGGAACTTATGTTTGGTCCTTCTGTCTGCCAGCTTTTTTCTGAAACAGCAAGTCACATTTTCACCTCCCCTTTATCAAGACACAAGTGTTCAAAATGGATTACTCACTTAATGAAAGATGATTTTCTTCTTAATTTGTTGTCTGATTATGGGAGATTATGAATTGTATAGAAGGAAAAGCTGAAGCATATTTTTAAGGAGACATTCTTTGTTCTTCCTGGCAACTGAGGTATAAAATTGAGTCAAACTCAGTATAAAATCAGTTATAAGTCTACTTAGATTTTTTTTTTTAAGGATTGGAAGTCTAAATTCTTAATGAAAGCTAGGTTATTTCTTGTTTTGTTTTGATGAATAAAAAGGGATGCATGTTACTTGCTGGTATAATCAAATCAAATGTAAAAGTAGTAAAGTTAATCAAAAAGGAGTATTCCAGATAAAAGATTTTGTTGAAGCTCTTTCTAATCCATTTCTGTGTTTATTACCTAAAGAATGTTATTGACCAGTTTGAAACATTTATTTACTGAGAACTGCCCTTTGGCAATATTTTGTCCTTCTCTCTTCAATATGCAAAATGTAAATGAATCAATCTCTGTATACAAATGCTGAATATTATCTTTATTTTTATGCACATACAAATTATTTTTATGTAGGTTTATTTTTTGTGTGTCAGTATGCATCGACATGGTGTTTTGGTTGTTTGTTGTTGGGTTTTTTTCCCCATAACAAAATATTATCAGAATCTATTTGGCTACCAAAAGCAAAAGAGGTGAACTTGATGAGAGTAGTTTTGTTTTTCAGGTCTGTCTGTCTCTAACAGATGTTCTCAAAACAGCAGCCAGATGCCACTGCCTCTGACCTTGTAGTGAAGAAATGGTGTCCCTTCCTCTGCAGCCAAATCCTTCTTTGCTGGAGTGAGTCAGGAGGTTTAAAGAAGAAAAAGAAGTCATGTCTGTCCCAGCAGGTAAAGGAAAGGTGCAGGTGCTAAGTTTCTAAGCTAGAATGACTTTAATTTAATTCTAACTTGTGTATTTGTAAATTCCTTAGAAAACTAATCAAATGTCCACAGATCAGATCTGATTTTGACAGCCCTCTATATCCTAAGGACACACAGTGCACCTACTGTGCATACATATCCACCAATATAAACTAGGGATCTGTGAGTGACAGTAACATGATGTGTATAATACATGTAATGGAATGGAAATATCACTTAGTAATGTACACACTGAATTCAAACTTTCACAAAAATAGCTTCAGGAAGCCTAGTGTTTGAAAACACGATACATTTAACCAAGTGTCATTGAGTAATAAGGCAAAGGGACAAATTTCAAGATCTGCACTAACACAAAGTCAATAAATGCATGTGAAGTCCAAAGATGTGATAGACAGATATATTGTACAAAAAGGATTTCTTGGACAGATTCTGTCAATATAAATATATTCTGTCGACATACATGTGCCTTGTCATGCTGCCTTGTCATAATTGCAGTCTCAAGAGCTTTAATTATCTCTTTAAACCATCGGTATTTACATTTGGTTTGTCTCATGGTCCTTCATTGCTAATGTGTCACAATCTTTTTTTTCCCATGTGGGGGTGACAACTGGTCACTCTTCATTAATAAAATGACAAGTCTCTTATCCATGTTGTATTCAAAATAGGCTTTAGAAAGCTAAACTTCAAGAGATTAAATTCCCTCTGTGGTTATCCTACAGAACACACACTTCAACAGGAAATGCTTACACATCCTTGTTTTTCTTTGCCAAGACTAAATTCTGTGTTCCAAGACTAAGTAAAGTAAGGTTGGGATGAAAATAAGAATATGAATTCTGTGGTGAAACAGTGACACGTATGGTCAAATTTTATAAACTGTAATGCAATAAGGAAAAAATATATTCCTGTGAACACTCTAAATCACTTCACTAACAGGATAAATATATAAAGAAGGTCTTCTAACACTGTATTTTAGATACTCTTCATGAAATCCAGCATTAGCACTAGACTTCACAGAATCACAGAATAATTGAGGTCACCAGGGAACTCTGGAGATCATCCTGTCCAACCCCTCTGCTCAAGCAGAGTCACCCACAGCAGTTGCCCAAGAGCATATTTAGATGGATTTTGAGTATTGCCAAGGATGGAAATTCAATTTGGTCAGACTTATGTGTTCATATATGGAGGTGGGTGTCTTGTTCTTTCCATTAAAATTAGGGAGAGTTAAAGATATGTGGCATTTAGAAATGAGGAATTTTTACAACAGCATGAGTGAAACAAAATTGAATACAGCATCAGTTTAGTGTTCCCTGATATCTTTCTCATGGATGTGTTTCTTTTCCTTTCTTGGGTGCAACCACAGAATTTGCTGTATGATAAACCATGAATTACTGGTACCAGTTTACCTTGAGATTGGGTCTGTGGATACCTCATAAAAGTTACAGCAATGATGGTGCCTCTGGGTGAGTTTCTTCCTATCTAAATTTGTAAACTGTCCTCAACAGTGGATATAATTTTGCTGAACACAACGTTATCTGAAGCCATTTTCCAACAGGTAGAAAGACTGTCCCAGTCTACTAATTTAAACAGGAGTCACAGAAATTGTCATTTCAGAAGGTGGTGTTTTCGAAGTGTGAAAATGCAGACCCTGGTTCCCAGGAATGCCTGGAACATGAGAGCACTTAAGCCCAAGTGACCAAGTAGGTATTTCATGGATCAGGGTGGGGAAAGGCAGTGCATGTGTAGCTGTGGCACATTCAGCCTTTCCCTTGGAAGCCAAGTGGTGACAAATGCAGGTGGCAGTAGCTGTGAAAGTCACACCTGCACGGGTTATACACCTATTCTCCAAAGTCCTACTTTTGTGCCCTTGGCAGGCTGAGCTTCATTTCAGCAAACAGAACAAGAGATATAGTTAAGATACTACACTGGAGAGTCCAACCAGCCCCATCAGGGACCTTGAGCATCTGAACCAGGCTTTTTTTCTGAATATATAGTGTGAGACTAGACAAACACCAAGAAAAAGCTTGGGAATTCCTACATTTTGGTGAGGCCATAAGGGGAGTGTCTAGGCATATGTCCCTCAAACTGCTACGCTGCCCATCTGAATGTAAAACTTGGGGTACTGCTGTACTAGAATAAGATTGGTTTCAGGGTGTCGTGCCGCTGGCTGGCACGACACACAGGCTTAGGATGTGGTTTTTTGTAGAGGTTACACACTTGTGCTTCTGACTTCTGACACACACTGACTTCTTCCAAGGGTCCTCTTAGGAACCAGCTGCAGCATGGCATGGGTTGGGCACTGCTGGGGAGGAAGGAGGCACAGCCTGGCACTGCAGCCGTGGCACTTTGGCCCTGCAGTTGCCAGGGCATGAGCCAGTTACTCACAGGGCTAGTCTGAGTTTGCCTACAGTAGATTGCAGTGGCTGCAAAGTAAGCATTGCCCAAGGCAATGAAGCACTCCTGCAAATTTTATTATTCTTTAATGGCTTTTGTCAGAAAGGGAGTGTTTAGGCCTAAAAAGAGGATAAGTATGGAAGAAAATCACCACCTCTGTCCAATGGGACCACTTAGAATGAGGATTAGTCATAAAACTTAACAAATGCTGGAGACATTTACAACTCTCTTCTAACGTAATGGCACCTATACCAAATACTTATATTAAATTGCAAATTTTATGTTCCATAATGCTATGCACAATAAATTAGCAAAGCCTCTATCAATCTCGGTGTGAATATGAAGACAAACCCAAAAAATCATGTTTATTGTTAAGGATAAATAAAGTAAAACACTTTATTGCTCAGTGATAAAAGATTATGAAATACCTTACAAAAATAGAGCACATGCTATAGCCCATCAGAACAAAAGGATTCTCTGATTATAGAAAAGACCTAAAATTCAGGAGGAAAGGAAAAGATGAGGTTTAATGGTACTATTTTGTATTAAAATTTAAGTTATTCCACTGAGAATGAAATAAAAACTTTAAGGTAATCGATTCCTAGATTAAAAAAAAGAAAGTATCTGTTGAAGCTTGGTACTGTTATAGTGAAAATTGGTGGCTTATTTCATAGGAAAATGTAGCATTTAGTTTTCTGTATGCATTCAAGTTTGTTTTCACAAATGGTGAGATAACAAATCCTGCTTTCTCTTCTCAGGTTTGACTTAAGTTATGACTGGTAACCAACTTGTACTATTGCAAGAAACGAAATAAGGAACAATTTACTTTACAGTTACATAAAGTTTTTCATCCTGATTGATCACAAGGGGCTGTACGAAATGTGGAAAACCAACAATTTAGGTTTGGCTGTGCTGCCTTCAGGCAGTGTGGCAATGCCAGAGGGTGTGTAGAGTGAAGCTGGTTGTGTAAGGGCATGGTAGAGGTGTGCCTGGCTGACACTTACCACATCTAACACTGATTTGGCCTTGGGCAGGCATTTTGTTGCTCAGGCTCTCATCTCTAATCCAATATATGGCAAAGCCGAATATATGTGCTTAAGAACCTCAGCATAAAATTCCTATGTTTGATACTTCTTCAGAAACAAGGAGACCTCAGTCTCATTTACAGTTGCTAGGTACAGCTCTAGCAAAGTAATTTGAAGTTTTCTTCTTGAGTTTTCAACTCGATTACATCATTGTGGCCTACAGATGTAATGCAAAGGTAGCTGCATCTGTCTATATGTATTTTTTAACTCCAATGGAAAGAAAAGTCAGATTCCAAATCTCTAAAATGGAATGTTAAATTCCTGCAGCACAAAAAGGAGACATCTGGATATCTTTTCTTTTTTTCTGAGCAGTTTCTAATGCCGCAGATGTGAGTAAGTATTAGTATAATTAATTTTCATAACCTTTTAAACATGTAGTAATTTTCTACTAAAAAAATGAAACAGGGAAATTGTGCTTTAGAAACTTACATAATTCAATATTGTAAAGATTAACCAACCCTGAAATAGTATAATAAATGGGAGACAAGAGACGTTCAGGATACAAATGCATGACCTTTGGAAATAAATAAATAAATAAGTAAACAAAGCATGGAATTGTCAGTTGTAGTTGACTGTGGTTAGATTTTTATTGGAGGTAGCAGAACATTGATTCAATAAAACATCATTCAGCAAACTGTCCTTTTTCAGCAAGGCACATAAATATTTGCCTAACTTGTTTAAATCCCACAGACCTTAATTCTATGCTGAATCATGTAGTGGGGAAAATGATGCTTAAAAGCAAGGTTCAAATTTCTGATCTCACTAGCTCCTTGTTTCCTCTCTCAGCCTTTGCTACTCTCTTAAGTCCTTTCCCAATTACTAGCTTTTAACAGCTGAACGTCACTTCTTTTTTTTTATATTTAAAAAAGTATTTCAACAGTCTGAAACAACAGGCTTGGCAGTATTTGGTGAGGCACACCTGGACCCCAGGCTGGGTTGGAACTCTTTTTGTCTGCCAGAGGGGAGGAGAGGGAAAAGCCAGCCCAAAAATTATAAAATCACATTGCTTAACCTGATTACGCGTAGTTGCTTCGCTCGTATCTGTTTTGTTGCATTAACTGAGCTTTGTTTCTTTTTTGAAGATGTGAATAATACTGCTATGCTTTTGTACTCATGAAAGTGTACAGAAGTACAATTGGAGTGAAAACATAACTTTGTTCCCAAACAGGTGGGACCAAAGCCAAAGGTTGGCAGAGGAGGATGACAACTCTTCTGGATGACTGGAAATTTTGATGTAAGGAGCACTAATTTATCCTGGTTACCCCTTTGGTAAGTGTTTGATCTATGGCCATAGTGTCATGGGGGCTGGAACTAATGCCATTGCTTCAGAGGGAACTTCACAGCAAAACCTAGCAGGGTTTGCTCCTTGAGCAGTAAAACAAAGCAGGATTGGCCTTAGCATCCAGCAGGTCAGCAAAAGCAGAAATGATGTCCAAGATCTGGTCTCAGAAAAAGGCATCTGCTTAGGTATGGACACCAGGAGCTCCAACTGGATTTATGAGTAAGACTAAATTAGAGGAAGCTGAAGCAGATCTAGGTCTAGCAGAGAATATAGTCTTGCTGTGGAACAGTGTATGTGACTCCTGTCCTGATGCCCATCTGTATGAGAAAAAAACAATGACTACTTGAACTTTATTTTTATTTCCAAGAAACTTAGTTTCAAAACAGTCTTTTATTTCTGCTCCTAACTTCCTATCACTTTCACTGTTATCTGGCAACTATATTGAAATATTCATAGCCCTGGGAAAAATATAACCTAAAAAATGTATGTGTCCTCATAGGATAACCATGGTTGGTGATTAGATTATATTAGATCTGGACTTTGTCCTTAGAGGTAGTTCAGTCTTTAGTGATGGACTATCTTCTGGAAACTACATAGTTTGTATAAAGAACCTGAGAAGGCTTCCAGTAGCAGTCTAAATTTTCTAAAAAGGAAAAGGACTAGAAATCAATGACTGTTTCTCCTCGCAGAGAAAGATAAAAAGACAAAGACAGGAAAGTGATGAAGATGCAAAGTTAACATAGTTTTGTTATGAAAATTAAAATTTCTCACGAAAATGAAAAATTATTCTTAATGGAGAGAGTATACAGGTAATGATAGCTACAGCATTTCAAAATAGTGATCCAGAAAACTACAGCTGCCTACCAGACAAAACAGGACAGGCTGTTTCTATGTGTACAAGAAAGCTCCTTATGACTGTGCCCATTAGCAAAAGACTATACACACCTTCATGAGTAAGGGAGGAAATACTTCTACAACTAATTAAATAAAGAAAGGAATAACAAATTTAAAAAAAAATAAAATTAGTGAGTCTTTTGGATCCTGTCATAATAAAAGTGAAGGAAGAAAAAGGTTTTGAAACTTGATCTGAAGGCATCCCAATAACAGAAGTTCATGAATGATGAGCAGCCAACTGATCTAACTACTGATCTAACCAGATCTGTAGTAAAGCTTCTGACATATTAATGACATTTGTTGCAAGTACTTTTTAAGTAAAAGCAGAATCACCACAGCACAGGGTTTTATGGTAATGGAGGCTGAATAATGAGAAAATGGAGAGTTGTCATCTAATCATGAAGATTCCTCCCCTTTGAACATAAAATGCATAAAATATCTGAAATATTAATATAATTGTACAAGGTCCTGAAAATCACAATGAAAATATTTTATGAGTATCCTTAGTGTGCCTGTGACCTATAGAGATCATTAATTTGAAGCCTAATAGCCTACCTGATACTGTACAACTTCCACAACCTGATTTGGCAGAACTGTATTATATGTATAATATTGTTAATAATGTATAACATAATAGAATGCCACATAGTATTATAAAAAACAGGAGAAGTAGATAATTATCAGTATTATAATATGCCAGTAAGAGATCAAAGATTATAAATGTTATATGGACAAATGAAAGTCTGATGATGCACTAATTTCCTTTTCAAAGAAAGATTACACCACTGGAAAAAAACTGGATACAATTCCCATTGCTTTTGTCTTTAATAAAAAAAAAAGAAAAAAAGTAACTGTAGAAAATTAGAGACTCAGTGCAGTAGATTTTTCTCACTTAAAAATATAATTTAAATGATTAGAAAGCACTGTAATTTTTTCAGATCAAGGATACTTGATTGTCCTTATCATCTGTACTTTTCTGCATCCCTGCCTGATATACCTCCTTATCATTTAACTAGCTAATCAATCACTAGACTTTTCCCTACATTTTAAGCACTGCAGAAGAGTGTCTTTCCATAGCAAGAAAGGTGGCTATGTGTTGCCCTCACTCTGAATCACCTCTGCTCACTTTATCATCTACATCCCAAAGCTTAAAATAGAGCGATTCTATATTAGAATTCAACGGGGCCTCTAAGAATTGCACGAGTAATATTTATTAAATGTTCTCTTTATTAGGATTAAGATTGCCTGTAGTTGTAGAAATCTTCTGCAGGAAAAAAAAAAAAAGGTAATTAGAAAGAATGAGCTGAAAATGATATATTATAGCAGCCTGCACGGGCAAGACATTGCCTCTAGTGGATCAGGGCTTCACTTAGCACTGCACGGAGCACAACTGCAGAGAGGAGCATGGAAATCCTCACCTGACTTACTTCTGACAAACCAAGCATGCCTGCCTTAGCCTGCCACTAGATTGAACTGCTGAACGAGACACAGTGCTGTGACATCACCTATCTCAAAAGGAACAAATGACTTCTAATTTTTCGACGTTCTCACCTACTTGCTTTCCTTTTTTTTCTGCTTGGTGGATCAGAAGCGCATTATTAAGCACACTGGGCCTTAATGGGATGATGATTTCCATCCTTCTGCTGCCCCTTTGTTTTGAGGGAGCCTGTGGTTTGTATACCTTAGAGAGAAAAGATGATTTATAGGAACAAACTCCATCAGGACTTTTTATTCTTTTTCAACCAAAATATCCTGTTCTACAATTAATTGGTACATATGGCTGGATTGCATTGAGAAAAATATTCCTGCTTTCTTTAGATTCCTATTGGCAGGGAGGGAAACTGCTGACTCTGCTTTAGACTCAATAATATTAAAAAAAAAAAAAAGGGAAATTTCCATTTTTTTAAATGGATTTTTATGTCTAAATGGATGTCTCAGTGTTACCACAGAGATATTTGAATGTAGAGGAGCTCATTTGCTGGTGCTGATAGGGCACAGCTGAAAATGTTTCACGAGCAAAATGAGGGGTTGCAAGCTATAGACTCAGGGTGGCCTAAAAGGCTGAAAGTTGATCAAAGCATTGGGTCTGAAAATCCATAAGTTATTCTAGAAAGGTAAGAAATATAAAGCATTTGGTATATTTATTCGGAACTTACAATCATTCCTTTCTCACTACGTACTTGATGAAGTTATGAAAACTCTGTCAGAAGGGTTTTCCACTGTATTCCATTCTACCCTCAGCTTCACAGACCTTAGACCCTGCTCCTGAATTTTGTGTGATTCTGACTTTTGTAAAATGCTTTGTGAAGTTACCTGAGTTAAATATCTGTGAATGGCTATATCTCCCTTAAGAAAATCTCTTATCTCTCATTTTGTGGCTGTTGCTGTTTAAGAACGAGAGTTTCTAAAAGAATGGAAAATTTTGTATGAATTTGTGAAAATAGAAACTTTATTTTTGATATCAAACTATTAAACATGTTTGTGTTTGCACTCACAGACATTCTCAAAGAGTAAAGTATTTGATGTCACACAAAAACTGATCCTCAAAACATGTACTATGAAACTAATTTATGTGGTATCACAGGTTTTTGAAGAGTGAAAGTTAGCAGGAACAGACTTTCTTTTTCTTCTGTGTAGTCACAATACTTGTCATAGTAGAGTCCTCACTTCTCTTTCTATGACAATAATATATATAAAAAAACAAATACTATTGATGTTATGGCAACATCTGTGAATGAAAGCCCAAGTGAAATGTATTAAAGATTTTGCTATGTGTGATACAAATACCTGGTGAGAGATAGTCCTGGCTTGGAAAGGCTTAGAATTTAAATAAACAAAGCAGACCAGGTGAGAAAGAGGAGATAGAAACATAGTCAGGGAGATGTAAAGTGTCTTGCCTGAAGTCACAAACAAAATCACTGGCTGGCAACAGATCCCTAGCCACTGAACTGCATTGCCTCACCCAGTGGTGCTTGTGTGAAAGTACATGGACTGTTTTCCTGCAGTGCATGTGGATAACCAGATCTGACTCAAACAATAATTAGCAGTGAAATGTGTTCAGCCCTCTCCATAAAAGGCTGAGCTGACTTGCAGAGTCCAAGCAACTGTACCAGTTATCAAAGCAAGCATTTCTTTGGCCATTAGTAACAGAAATACCTACAGGAGAACGGAAATAACAAGTGGGTTTCTCTTGCACCTACTCTTTTGGAAAGCGATTTCTGTACCTATTAATCTGTGCCAACTGATAGGGAGAACTTATTTGTGGTTCCACTACACTGGTATTTCATCACACACATAATTTGATACACTTTAGAATCTGATTTAATGTCCTTCCAGGTCTGTGCCCCAAGGCTGAGATGACTAGTTCTCATATGCATTTCTGGCTGATACTTTCCTGATTTTTTTAAAGCCAGGAATAGTGAAAGTATTTTCTTCATTTCTCATCATGGTTTCTTCATGTTAGCTCAGTGGTTTTCAAAATAAGATTCCTTTTATGGAGTCATTTCTCATTAATTACAAAATTGATCAATCTTAAATTTTCTTCCTATATATTGCTTGAAAAAGCACATGTTTCTCAAGTGTGCTCTTCACTGTGAAGACACGGAGCTGTGAAGTTTATGGAGGACATACGGAAAACGTTCTCTTTAGGGGATTTCTCTCTATAACAAAAAATAAAGCTTTGTTGCAACTAGATCAGTTCCCAGCCATCAAACCAGAAGAGCATCTTGGCTGCTCTTTGGTAGGTGCTAATTAAGAAAGGACTCTGCTCCCTCAGACGGATCAGTGCTGAGCTGCTCCAATGGCATCGATTGTGCATTTGTAATCAAGACTCAAAGGCTACCGTAGGATTAGGTGCAAAATCAAAAAGTGTTATTGAAAAAAGAAAATCTGCTGAATCTAGCAACTGTGAAGTACTCTAATCTCCAACATATAAATTTAACAAAGTCCTAAATGACAACAGAGTAGGAGAGAAATCAGGGAAACTTGGAGAGCTCCAAGAAGTGCACGTATCCATATTTAGACCATATGCATGTTTTCATATGCCCATATGCTGGATATGTAAGCCATTATGAGGAGTTACAATTACTGATTTTGCAAATTTAATCTATCAATAATATACACATTTGAATATCACTCTCAATCATAACATTTTATCTACAGAGATTATTATTAGGAGGTCATAATTTGCCAGTTATTTTCCTTCAGGCTATTGGCAGCTAAATACGAAACACTTTATTTGATGTTCTGATATTTTCTATTTTCAATTCAGATTCAGACTTTTGTTAATACTTATCTCTGTGTAGGAAAATATGCATGTACCTCCGTGCTATTTTGAAACACTGCTTGTCCTCCTTTATGTTCAGTTATATCACAGTGACCATAAAAAATACCTAATGTTGAGGGAGAATGCAAAAAAGAAGATAGATTTAAATTTCTTATTTCTGCAAAACCTTGTCTTGGTAAACCAATTTATTTTAAGAACTGTCCAGCCAACAGCTTGCCTGTTTTATTTTTTTCTTCCTCTAATTGCTTTTATGTTCAAATTCAGCAAATGAATATATTTATGGTTAGGTTCAATCAGCAGGATTCCCTTCATTCTTAGCTTTAAACACATGTAAAGATTTCCTGGAAGAAGGCTTTTAAATGTTGTCTTTTGATTGCATATTCAAGAGTTTTGTCTCCTCCTTTATGCTTTTCATAAGAATTGCAAGGAACCATCATTTACTTCTTCTCATATTCTGAAATTTTCACTTTGGATGCGTATAAAAAGCCATGTCTTACACTCCTTCCTCCAGTATTGACCTTATATACTCCAGGTGCTGCTATTTTCATTTAATTCAAGAAAAATTATAGTTGCTAAACAAACTTTGTCATTCCCATACTGTACATATACAGGCAAATATTTTCTATAACAGCATTTGTTTTTACAGTCTCAAACTGAAAGCTTAAATGAGTGCAAGATTCCATCAATAATATTAGTGGAAATAATTTAATCCATATATATCCTTTTAAATAGTGCAGAACTATCAGTCTGAACGATGTGAGTCACATATGCAAGTTGACAAAAATGCAGCAGTATGCCCCCAGTAACGGGGTCACTGTTTATGACTGAACTGAACGTCCTTTATGGGATAATTTCTGTGCTCACTAACATCAAACACTGTGTTTTACATGCACTTGTGTGATTTGATCCAAGGGTAGAATTTCCCTCCAAATTTCCTTTCTTAAAACACTTGCAGTATTTGTGCCCACTGCCACCTCACACCAGCTACAGACTGGACCTCTTGACTTGTAGAAGTTAGAGATGGAAAAGATCTATTATGTCCTTTACTCCATTCCTCTGCTCATGTGAAATTGTTCTGAACAATCTTTTTGAGAAGATACTGCAAAGTATAATCCTGCCTATGCAGGGGGATGGACAGATGACCTACCAGGTCCTTCCCATCTAAAATATCTCTCATGTTATGACTAACTTCACTGTCCTTCTTATCTCCCACTTACAAAATTCAGGGACCAGACGTCTTCATGGGAACGGCTCATGACATAGGCTCTTGCTGCTGCAGTTGTCACTCTCTCTTTCGAGCTTCCTCCCCACTCTAAGCTGTCATGCATGAATTTCTTTTTTCCACAATATGTAGAAGCTCCTATCTGTTGTAGGTGCATGCTGAAGTGTGACTTGTATTGCTGGGCCGATATATTTTTCTAGTTTTTTGCCATTTCTCCCTGGGAAGACTTCCTTTTTACTTCTGCTCTCATATGCTGTAAGAGCTGTAGCAAAGCAATGCATGATAACTTTCATTCTGAAACATACAGATAACATCAATGAAAGGATGTTAAGTCATCTACATAATTAAATAGCAATTGGCCTTAGCCATTACTCATTATAGTGTAGCTTTTTGTCATTCTCTTTGATGCTAAAGGATGTTCAGCTGCTTGTAATTGATAGAGAGGTTTAATCTGCAGTGGTTTCGCTGTAATGAGCCAAGCATGAAACTATTTTTATGTTAAAAAGGCTAAAAGACCCTTGTTTGGGAGAAGGCATGTGGTCAGTGCTTGGGGTTCCTCAAATTCCCCAAGTATAGAAATCAGCTTTTCTTCTGTATTAGTTGATTTTCATAAAGTGTTAGTTGAGCAAATATTGCTTTTACTTCAGATGTAAAAGTGCAGACCTATTCACAACAATTGAATCACACTGAAGCTATCAGTGTTTCTAATCTGAGGACTCAGAATAGCAGAGGGCTAGAAAGAAGCACTGAGCATTTTGCCAGAAATTAATCAGGAAAGAGCTTTCCTTGGTCTCTTAATGAGGCTTCTAAAATTTGTAAAACAAAATGGATGCATTTGAAGAGCAATAAGTGGATTATATCATGCAATTGGGTTTTGTGAAATTCTAAGCAAAATCCATAAATATCAGGTTTGAGGGGAAGTCAACAAGAGAGCCTTGAAAACGGCTCATTTTTATTATTATTTTATAGTAATATCTCTAACATATTAATGACCATGGCTGGAAATAAGGTTATAATGCATATTATCCTAGTTAAGTCAGCAGAAGAAATGTCCAGCTAACTACACTGCAGGGTTCTGAGCTGTTGTCTTTGACTAAACATTTGCAGTGTTTTAATATACTACCCAGCTGTTTGCATCCCATCACAGGAGCAGCAGAAATAGATGGGATTTACTTACAACTCAGATGTTCCATGTAACTGTGAATTCACCTTTATCTGTGGTACAACCTAATGCTCTGACTTGCTATAGATGAGGCACGGGCAACCCTTTTTTTTTTTTTACCTGCTCCAAAACTGTGGCAGAGGAGTAGATTTGACAGCTGTGGCATAACTAGCAAGAGCTGGTCAATGAGCCCTAAACCAGATGAAAGAGAGAAGAACCTTTAGGCTGATGTTAATGATCATCAGCTATCCAGCAGGCAGAATATCAATAAAAACTTAAAAGCGCTCCTTTTTCTCCTTTACAAATTAACCCTGCACCAACGGTGAAGAATTCCTTTGAGATAAATATGTCAAGACACTGGGAGGCTCAAAAAGTATAGGAAGTACTAGGAGGAGAGCAAAACCTGAGAGAAAAACAACCAGAAACCAAATTACAAAACAAACCAAAGAAAAAGCCCCACACAAGAAAACCCAAAACCAGGCTGCTTCTTCCTGAGCAGTGAGGTTGGTCAGGAAAACATTCCACAGAAACTGTCACAGAACCTTTGGCTAAATTAATGGACTGTTTTAGTTTGAAGAGAGCTCTAGAAGCCACCTCCTCTATCTCACTGCTCAAAGCCAGTCGTGTTGGATCATGTTGCTGAGTGTTTTATGTAGTTGGATCTTGAGCACCTTTAAGAGCAGAGGTGACACAACCTCTCTGACAACCTACTCCTTATTGCCATGTAGTTCTGCAGACAGTATTGAGAGGAGAAAAACAATCAGGAAAGTGAGAGTAGAAATTGTATAGAAAACCCATGCTTTGCTCCTTATAAATATATGACATGGGGGAAATAATGTTCTTTGTGCCTTTGAAAAAAACGCTTTGCATCAGCAGAATTAAATGAAATATAGAGGATGGATTCTCAAGTGTAGGACTTGGGTTTGATAACTGAGAAGTGACTTGCCTAATGCATAACAGTAGGGAGAAATATGCTTTTGTGATTAACATGGTTGTTTTGTTTTCTGCATCAAATCAATGATTCTACTTGTGATGGTTGAAAGTTTTGAACTGTCCTCCAAGAAATGAATGTTTTCATATCGATGTGAATTTGCTATAAAAAGAAATTTTTAAAAGTTCTAGGATGCATAGGCATTCACATGGCTGTAAAAGTAAGAAATTAATTTACAGATGCAGGAAAAAATACAGGAAGATTTACAATTTTTCAGTTTGTTTGGTTGTGGGTTTTTTTCTTAGAGAAAAGATCAAAACAGCAATGTATTCATTTTGAAAGGAAAGAACATTGCTTCTCCATCAGCACAAAGGAGAAAACATCATTGTTGTTTTATACGTTACCTAAAGGTGTGCTTTAATCTGATTTTCAGGTAGCACTTTGATCCTAAGATAATCACAATCACAAAAAAAAGCAACACAATCATTGTCAAATAGACCTTTATTCTTTTTGACACAACAGTCTAATTAGAAGGGACTGAAATTTCATTCCTTGTGAAAATTCTCAAGGTTTGATTTGATTTCATATCAGGATGAAAAATTATATTTAAATTTTTTGTCAAAACAAGTATTTCAACTTTCTCAAAAAATTAGTTTTTCACTTGTCTGGTATGTTACCAAGTGATAAAAGTATACATTTGAAACAAAATATCTCGGTAATATTCCACATATTTTTTAAATTAAATTGATATGTTCCAAAACAATATGTTGATATCATAAAATCATAATTTAATAATGTACTCTAGTGAATTATAAAAATAAATTGAATTTTTCCTAATAGTAAAGATAATCTCTGATCCTAAAAATCATGCAAATCTCTGCTCCTAATCAGTAAGTGGTTTCAGCATGGGATTCTACTGAATCAGAGGGAACAGTAGCCAGCTTTTGGAAACACTCCTGCATAATCTTTTTTTTTTGCTTTGTAAGATTTTTTCCTATGAATCAATAATGTAATATGCTGGCATGTAAATGAGTTATGTACCTCAGTTTTAGCAATTAATATAATATAGGTGTGAGTTGCAAACAGTGATTCATCACTGGTACTCCACTTTGGGCTATGTGAACATGCATCATGGTTTTCCAATAGCTTCTAATTTGTGACTTCAAACAATAAAATTGAAACAACTTGTAATAATTTCCCATTATTCCTTCAGAATTTCCATCAGCAATTCTGTGATCATCTAATAAAAATTCCCCTTTATCAGGTTGTTCTGTTCTTTATAATGAGAAAGATTTTAACTCCCGTTTAAGACAAAATGAAAGAGAATTTGGGGATCATAGCAGCACAGAATCACAGAATATGTTGAGTTAGAAGGAACCTACAAGGATTATCGAGTCCAGCTCCTGGTCCTGCACAGGATCATCCCCAAGAGTCACATCATGTGCCTGAGAGTCTTGTTCAAACACTTGAACTCTGTCAGGCTTGGTGCTGTGACCACTTCCCTGGGGAGCCTGTGCAGTGCCCAACCACCCTCTGGGTGAAGAATTTCTTTCTAATGTCCCACCTAAACCTCCCCTGATACAACTTCTGGCCATTCCCTCAGGTCCTCTCACTGGTCACCACAGAGAAGAGATCAGTGCCTGCCCCTCCTCTTCCTCTCATGAGGAAGCTGTAATTGTGATGAGGTCTCTGTTCAGTCTCCTCTTCTCCAGGTTGAACAGACCAAGTGCCCTGAGCTGCTCCTCATATGGTTTCCCCTCAAGGCCCTTCACCATCTTCGTTGCCCTCCTTTGGACACTCTCTAACGGCTTAATATCTTTCTTATTTTGCAGAGACCAAAACTGCCACAATATTCAAGGTGAAGCTGCATAGCCAAGCAATGCTCCTGCTAGTTCAAGTTATTCCTCCTCATCAGGTACTAAACTGCTATCATAAATGACCTTGGGAGATAACTTGGCCTGTAAAACTTCTTTCAGAAGGTCTTTAAGAGCTTCTGGGGATTTAGTGAGTCCAAGGACCTCACAAATCACCTGC
Organism: Manacus candei; assembly: GCF_025592945.1. Classification (NCBI taxonomy): domain Eukaryota; kingdom Metazoa; phylum Chordata; class Aves; order Passeriformes; family Pipridae; genus Manacus; species Manacus candei. Next base: position 21,876,572 of record NW_026138066.1, on the reverse strand, counting down.
ATTCTACTATTGTTGCCTCTCAAACCTCTTGCACAAAGCTCTGACTGTTGAGTTGAACCTCCATGTAGCAGCCCTGGTCAACAGCAGTGCTTCATCCATGTAGTTCTTGAAGATGCAGAACATGGATAGCCATCCATATGACTTAAACCATACAACCAAGCAGAAAGGACAGCCTGTTGTCCCTGACACTTAAGTGAAGGGAAGAGGGGAGTAATATAAGCACTGGAAATAAATACTCATAGAGTCTGTGAGGCGAGCTCTGGAGATCACAGATCAGTTATGCTTTGGAAGACGTACCTGAGTAATGTGGTGAAGCATTGCAGTGGCATGGAGCTGCTCCAGGAAACTGCATTGCTCCAGTTGGCAGGAGGAAAAATCAAGATAGGTATTCTACTTGATTTTGAAGATGTTCTTTGGGAAAAAAAGAGCATACATCAAGGCTCTTTCTGTGGCTTTACTGCCCTTCATACTATAAAGGGAAATAAGGCACAGGTTGGCACTTCTTAAAAATAATCAGCTTGCAAAAGGAATTGAAAGAAAAGAAATTGCAACTTGCCCACAGTCTACAGGAGGAACAGCAGTCTAGTTTTTTAGCAAAATAGAGATGTAGTTCACTTTCCAGTCCCTGAGTCTCATTATTTTATTTCTTTTTTTTTTTCATTATTTCACATGTAATTCCTTTTTCTGGAAAGCACTTGTGTGATTATTTTTTAAAATATTTTTACCCTTTTTTTAATTTAAAAAATGCACTGAAGATGTAAAAGTGAGATGTAAGAGATGTGTCAAAGAGAGATTGCTCTAATAAGACATTCACGGGTGATTTGATTTCCCCTGCTGTTGCAGTAAGTCAGTAGATAAAATCATATTTTAGAGTCTCCTAAAATTTTAAAACTGTTCATGAGGAGTATTGATGACATTGCTGCTGTAGTTAGGTATGTCCTTTAATTCTTCAGTGAAGAAAAACTGTTGTTACTGTTTCCACTAGAATACTAAAAAAAGATGTGTATGTTAATAGAAGGAATTGAATTTAAGTACCATCCAACAGAACTTAAATGTTGTTATTCAGGCAGCTACAATTGCAAATGAGCAGTGATTTTTCCAAACTGAAACTCCAGTTCTTAGTATATCTAACACTGTTAGGTCTCTGTGACTGGGATCTGCTTTTAGACCCAAATAATCTCAAAGCTCTTTCACTCTTTAAACTGTCATTTATGTCAGGTATGCAACAACTGAAGCCAAATACTGTTCATCACATACATCCTTGACAATTATTTCCATTTTTTTATCAAATAATTTATGTGATGAGCAGTGTTTTGTTGCATTTGACTAGCTTCTGCAGCTTTGTTCGATAAATTATTTAGCGAATAACAGAAACATTCATCAAATAATGTAATCTGTAGTATTGGATCCTTTTGGTGTTTGACTGGCTTAGATAAAAACATATCAGGAAAATGGAAGCTATGAAAATATAGTGATAAGACCTTAGCAGCTTTCCCAAAAGGTTTCACAAACCAGACTGGAAATAAAAAAAAACCACTGTTCATTGTACATCTTCTATTCCTCCTTAGTTTCTTATTTATTTTTGTACCATAGGCATTAATTAATTGTTTAATTGGAACAGCAAAGAAATTGTGTTGTTGAGCATGTGATGCTGATAATTCAGAAGGCATACAGCTGGCTGCTGAAAAATCAAAAATCAAAAGACAAGAAAAGGAAGATTTAATGAGGTGTTTTTCAGCTGTTCAGTGAATCAAACAGATGTCTTAATAATTAACATATACTTTAAGATATGTTTATATACCTAGTGGGGCTAAAAACCTAGACTATTGTAGTGGGTTTCCATGGCTGGGTTTTGGTAGCTGGGGGGCTACAGGGGTGACTTCTGTTAGAAGCTGCCAGAAGCTTCCCCTGTCGGGTAGAGCCAATGCCAGCCGGCTCCAGGACCGGCTTCCAGCCGCTGGACAAGGCTGAGCCAACCAAGAGTGACAGTAACACCTCTGGGATAACATATTTGAAAGTTATGGTGCAGTCAGAATTCCAGCCAGGGAAGAGCAGAGTGAGAACATGGGAATGACAAAGTAGACACCAGGGTCGGTGCAGAAGGAGGGGCAGGAGGTGCTCCAGGTGCTGGAGCTGAGGCCCTGCAGCCCATGGTGCAGACCAGGGTGGGGCAGCTGTGCCCCTGCAGCCCATGGGGGAGCATCGGGGTGCAGAGACCCCCCTGCAGCCCATGGAGGAGCCCAGGCTGGAGCAGGTGGATGCCCAAAGGAGGCTGTGACCCCGTGGGAGGCCCAAGATGGAGCAGGGTCCTGCTGGGGACCTGCAGCCCATGGAGAAGGGAGCCCACACTGGAGCAGGCTTTTCCTGGGTGGGACTTGTGGCCCCTGTGGGGACCCACGCTGGTACAGCTCATTCCTGAAGGACTGCACCCCATGGAGGAGTGACCCATGGGACAGCAGTTTCATGAAGAACTGTTGTCTGTGGGATGGACTCACGCTGGAGAGGTCCATCAAGGACTGTTTCCCATGGGAGGGACCCCACGGGACCAGGGGAAGGACTCCTCTCCCTGAGCAGTGACAGAAACAACAACTGACCACAACCCCCATTCCCCGTCCCCCTGCACCGCTGGGAGGAGGAGGGAGAACATGGAAGGAAGGAGGGGAGGTGTTTTAAGGTGTTTTTAAGATTATTTTACTTCTCACTCTTCTGCTCTGATCCTGTTAGTAATGAATTTAGGGAATATCCCCACTTTGAGCCTGTTTTGCCTGTGAAGGTAATCAGGAAGTGACCTCTCCCAGCTGTTATCTCAACTCATGAATCCTTAGCTGTTTTTTTTTTCTCTCCTCTGTCCAGTTGCAGAGAGGAGCGAGAGAGTGGCTGTAGTGAGTACCTGTTGTCCAGCCAGGGTCAACCCACTGCAACTGTATGCTGCCGTCATGTGCTGTAAGGAAAAACAATTGGCAGACCCCTGAAGGAGCTGTAACTTTACTGGGGTGCTCAAATCTCTGAATACACATTGATGTAATTTCCTCACACATAGTGTATAAGCTGTACCACGGCCTTTGGAATAACACAAGTGAGCTCAGAGGAATCACACTTGGAGCTCGTGGTAACAATTGCAGGGGTGTGATGAGTTAGGAAGCGTGCTCAGTAACGTGCAGGGGGACACTGCAGGTGAGTTTGGCAGTGCACAGCCTAGCAGGATGCCTGTTTCCATGGGTGTGATGTGGTCCTCTCAGGCTGTCTATGCCAGACTGCAAATGTTGGGCAGGTCTTTGCCTGTGCCAAACAGGAGCTCTGTGAACACAGGGAACATTGCTTTTTCCCATCTAAAGGAAATAACGGAATGAGGTCTAGACATTTTTAGTTTACAGCCTTGATCCAATCCCCATTTGAAATCTTCCTGCTGATTTCAAGCTGGCTTTGGTCTGGTTACAGGGGAAAAAGAGATTTAATTGTCAAGGCAGCTGGGGGTGATCTTGTTTAAAGTGTCTTTGTAAAAGGCTGGTGGCAGACAACAGCTGATGGCTTAAAGACATACTTCATCAAATTATATGTCCACTTGTGGTATTAAAAACTAATGCATTTGTCACATGCAATTGGTCCTAAAGTAGGTAAAAGTACTGCACAGCATGTCCTCTGAGAGCTATCATAAATAGAAATCAGAAGAAATGCCAAAATCTTTAAGGCTTGACAGCAAATGATGTTTTAATTCAGTGGACATACAAAACTCTCTTTGACATCTAAATGGATGTTTGCCATTAGAAATCTCTCCCCCTTCCCTCAATACTTGTGACAAAAGAAGACATGTACGCAAACATTGTTTATTTTAATTTAGAAAGCAAAATTTGCATAGTACAGGAAAGGTTGCATTCAGAAGGACTGAGGCAACATTCTGAAGATGGAGATGTCAGCAAATTGAGAAAAATTTTATCTCAAAGTGGAAATAGAAGCCTTTAAAACTGTATCACTATTTACAGTAACCTCAGCACAGGGTGGAGTATACACATAACATAAATGTTATAATCCCAATCCTTTACTGCAGGATTAGCCTAGTGACTGTAATTACAATGAAGTAGAAGGTCAAACTGCTGAAAAGGAAATCCTATTGCTTTTGCAGCTGTTACCTGTGTTAAAAATGTTTCTGTTGAGTCCCCTAAAAACCTATCTACCAAGTTGTTTGCACTTCTAAACACAGAGCTATTAAACAAGAGGGATAAGACAAAACTAAAAAGATGTAAAACATCTTTCAGATTTAGTAATTGTATTTGGGATGCTTTCTGACCCCAAACTTAGAAAGTTACATTAAAATGAGCAGAGACAGCTTACTATTGAAAGGTTCTGACCTTTTAGCAAGGTTGCCTGTTCATTTATATGCTTCCTGAACTACTCATCACCTTCATTTATGATTAATAAACTCCAGTCATCCTGTTTACACTGGATCACAGGTTCTTTATTAACTTTTCTTTTTTGTATCCTTTGCTATAAATGCGGAGTGCAAAGTTTGTGGGAGTATATTAAACTTTGTTGTGAAAGATGTAGCTACATATACAAAAATTAATCAGGTAGGGCTCTGCAACCATGATCACAGCATCCCAAAATTTGTGATGAACTCTGCAGAAGGTGTCTAGATTACAGTAGTGTTGACTTAAGTTTTGGTATTTTCATAGTAGGACGTGGTTATTCATGTGTATGATTCTTCTTTTAATATTTTTTTTTATTTTTTTATAGACTAGTCTACTCTGCAGCTATCATTCAAACAAGAACAAATGCAACACAGGAGAGCAAAATTCAGGGAAAAGTGCATAGTTCTGCCACTTCCTCCAGGACTGGAATTGAATGCAAAAAAGTGTTCCTTCATAAGCTTGTTGCTCAAGGCTCTAAGGTTCTTTGGCATATCTAAGAAGGGAGAGGCCCAATTCCTTTCTCTCATCTTTCCTCCTGGAGGTCCTGCACATTTTGGAAGGACAGGGCAGGACACCTTAACACAAAAAAAAGTAATGTTTTTCTTAGTCTCTTGACACAGTCTGACCTGAATTATGTCTGCAGAGTGAACAGAGTACACCAAGTCTTTCTGCATCCTATTTATCTTCCTACAAAGACATACTGTTATCTCTGTATGTATAACGTCTTAAAAACCCACAAAAAGACTAAAGGAAATTTTGATTTTCCAGAAAAGGTAGACTGATCCATCTTTTTTAGATTAACTGATTTAGATACAGCTTTTAGCTAAGAGATAATAGAATTATAGTCAAAAACATCCTTCGGCAACTTTAAGAATTTGTCATGTTACTTCTGGGGGATGGGAAAAGACCTCCAGAACTCTTCAGGTTCAGTCTTCTTCTATGACACCAATTCACATATTCCATTTTATAAATTAATCTTTAATGAAATAGATTTTCTTTTCTTATTGTTTTTACTACACATCCTCACTGGGCCTGCAACATTCTAGAAAGTCTTCTTTAAAGGTCCTCCTATCAAATGTACTTATTAACTCCAATAATCTTTTCCTGGTGGTTATGTGCTAATATTTTTACAGTTCATGGATGTCTCACTGGGTTTTTAAAAGAGATTACTTTGCTTTTTTTAAAGCCCTTATTGTCAGAGTTTCTTTTTATTAACTGTATAAGGGAAATAATAAACATTATTTTGTTTTGTATGGTTTCTATTTCAGTCAAAAACACTTTAGCTCGAAGTTGTCTTTGCATATCAGGGGAAAAGAGGGATGGTCTTGGGATGAGTTTCATGTTTCAAATCACAGACAGTTAATTTCCTAGATTTTGGCAGAGAGTTTTTCCGTAGACCCAAAGGCATTGGATGTAGGATTGAATTAGTTTAATTTTAGCTGACTAAAATGTTGGCGTTTAATATAAAGAAATTATCTGGATTTCTTGAATCAGTGAACAGAGACAAAGCCTCTTTTAGTTTGGGAAGAGTCATTCAGCAGCCATTTCTTTCGGTCTCACTTTGTCTCTTTACTGGTGGAGGAAGTCCACAGGAGCTGCCCAGACTATAAGACTTTAGATATTAGATGAAATACGTCATAACCCCCTCTGGGCTTTTCCCTGAAAAATGTCAAGCCATGTAGCCAATCTAGCAAATAATTTAAATTCATTTAGAGTTTTAATCATATATATACTTCTATAGTTTTGTTCTAAACACAAGTATAATAGTTTTCTGGATGCAGCTACAGAATTTCTCTCTTTTCAAGACTCAGGTCTGTCTCCATGTCCATTTCCCAAACTCTTAATAGTGCCTTCTCCCTTTCATGACTGAATCATCTGAGATTGTGTGTGTTCACTATGTATTTGATTAGTAAAATACTTGCACAGTGCAGCTTCAGTTTCAGTGGCAGCCCTGACATAATGCTAAAATACAAATAATAGATAAGAACAAATACGATAGAAATTCTTATCCCACAAATAGAGATACAAAAGAATCAAAACACCTGAGCAGCAAACCTGAAGCTTGTGTTCTTTCAGGTTCAAATGGGACTCACACTTCAAAGCTGAGAATAGTTGTCTTAGTCCAGAATTCAAATTTACAAGTGAAGTTTGACTATGTCAGAGCTAGTTCTCTTACCCTACATGTTGTAAATACCTTTGAACTCACTCCTATGAAACAGAAGTGCTTTCTGAAGAAAAAAGTTGAAAAGATAAGTGGCTTACGAGCTTCTGTAATTAAAATCTAAAAGATGCTTTCCCAGCTGTTGCTTTTGAAGTTGTGCTTAGTTGGTGGCTAGGTGCCAGCATTCAATTAGAAGTATGCATTTTTATTAACAGACTATCATGTGTTATATTATGTCAATAATTCCTTTTAAATTAATTCTTTTTATTTTTAGCAATAGTCACAGGTGTCCAGGTCATTAAATATTAAAATGGGCCCCACTGACAATAGTGCAACATCCTAAGTTTGTTTGGTGTTTTATTTGCACTCCATTTGAAGTTCAAAATTAAAATATCTCTGAACTTGTAGAAAGGAGGGTTTGGCCAAGATAAGTTAATGCCTGAGGGGAAAAAATAAAAAGAAAGATTCACAGCCTATGCCCAAATTTTTGTCTGCATTTGGGTTTCTAATTATCATAGTTTCATCTACTTACTCATCATATGCATGTTGCAAGTGGGGGCCTCATTATTTCGATTCACTTCCTTAGATGTCAAAGTCTCAGGCTGGAATTAGTATTGTGAGGTGGGTTTGATATTCAAAGGCTGTTAGAGGTACTCAACTCGGTGTCAAAACAACACAAGAATCATCTTCTTGAAAACAGTCCTTTTCCTACTTTCCCAGCTTTTTATTGCAGGATTCATCTCACCTAATTTTAGATGGCTTCAGAGTAGATACCTTCATCTCAGCTTGATGGCTAAATTTTTTTAATCTGGCAAATTCAGACATTTTGGGTCAAGATGAATGAAGAATCTTTTAGTCTTCCTCACATGGTTACAGGAGCTTTTAACAGCAGTAAGACAGAAGTGTTTCTGAAGATGCCTGAAGTTAGAAGAGGTGTTCTGACCCATATTGTCTTCATTCATGGTTAAGGCCTTACTCAGTGCATGACTGAAGCATATTCTCTTTTTTGGGGAGGGTGCCAGTGGAGGTTCAGGATACTACCATGCCATTTGTACCATAAAAAAACCCCCAAAATATTGGGTTTTCTCTTCCTTTACAGCTGAAAAATCTTGAACTGCAGGTTGTATAGATTGAACTCTTTGGTTTGTGAAGCAGCTGGGCTGGTCTCTCTCTGTACTTGTTGTTAACCATGAAGGTCAGTTTTGAGACTGGGGCACCCTCTGCTCTCGATTGGGTTTGGCTATTCTTTTAGAAATGGAGTAGGGAGAAGGGGTAATTACACTGTTAAAACCAAAGCTAAAAGCAAGAGCCTGTCTGCTTGCTTTTTCTCAGTAACCACTCTCTGAAATTGAAGATCCTTTGAAATACTCTGTTAATTACTAGATATCAATAAAGATTACAATTCAATACATGTCCAGTTGGTAAAATATATATAGTTGGTAGTGGCCTTCATTTGTGGCTTACAAAGTGTGTTAAATAGTTTTGCCAACAAGAATTAATTTCTTCTTGCATAATATTTTTGAGTAGCTGCCCTCTTCATTTTACACATGGAAAAAAGTGATGTGCCCACAGTCACACTGGAAATGTGCTAAAAGCTAATTGAAAACCTAGAAATCCTCATTTCTGTTCCTGCTTTGATGGCTTCTGTGGATGTTCCTGGCAAATGCTATTTCTTGTGATATTCTGCAGTTAAGAACAGTCGGAAAGCAAGTGGTATATTTGCTTTTCTGCCCCCATTCCAGCTTCTCATCTTAACCTCAGTTAAAGAGGGCAAGCTTTTCCTGAGTTCAGAGGAGGGAGTAAATTGTTAGAAATAACAAAAGAGGAGAGAGAACAATTACGATGACAGAAGAGAATAAGGCAAATAATGTTTAAAACCCATTTCTTGGTAAAAGCCTTTTTAAATTATTTAGCTAATTAAAAAATACAGATGTTGATTTGACCTATTACTCATTTTTCACTGCACTTTAAAAGTTCTGGAACACAATGCATTTTTAACCATCTGCAAATAGCGTAAGAAAAACGTACATGCCAAAACATTCTTTTCATAACTGAACAGCTCTTTCAGTAAAACCTGAATTTTCACATAGATCTGTGCAAGAGCTGATGTTTCCTCTTTCTCTGACCTATCCCTGACATCTCCAAGAGCTACCTTCAGGAAATATATCACTTCCCTGCATTTATAGCCCGTGTTCAACTGAATAGTAATTGATTGCTGGCCTTTACCAACAACAAATTATGAGTTTAGCTGCACTGTCCAGCTGTGTTGTAGGAAAGAAAGTCAATGTTTTGTCTACTCCTCACTTTTTTCTTCATGCTGTACCTGTCCACTCACTCCAGAGAGGCCCAGCACTCTCTATTTATTTCAGTCCAATGATCTTAGACGCTCAGTGGCCTTAGGAAGTTGCTCACTTGCCATTCAATCCAGCACCCCACACATGAACACATGGGCCACTTGTCTATACATGTGTAGACTAAGTGATGGATTGCAGGATATAGCAAAATCTGCCAGGGTCTTGGAAGGATTTCAGTTTCTTTGGCTAGTCTGTGACCTATTTGTGCGTGCTGTATTGATAAATGAAGTGAAAAATCTTTTACACCTTTCAATGAAGGTGCCATTTGGTCTGGCAACAGCACTGACACTTTTAGTGATGTCCTATAGGAAACAGCTGGGATTATTAATTCATTTTTACACAGGTCACTAAGCATCCAGAAGTCAATATTTCTTTTAAATTGCTCTCAATCTGGACCAAATCCATTCTGAAGGTGAAAGGTTTCAGATATATACTGCTACTGGCCATTATTAGAGTCCTTTTTAAGTCTTGCCAATTGTTTTTCCTTGGTTCAGCCTGAGAATGACTGTATTAGGCAGAACAGAAAAAGTGTACATGCTCTTTAACTTTTTTCTTGGCTCATGATGTGATTTCATATTTTAGTTCTTGGAAATATACTTTATTTTATTACAGATGACATCAATCAGAGTTAAGAAAAAGATGAGAAATACTTTAGATTCTGAGCCTGAAACAATTGCTCAGTGACTCAAGACTCAAATGTAATGAGGAAGGAAGAATTGCAAGAAGGAAAGATTTACACAGGCACAGGTAAGGATAAAGCTGAGCAGAACTGTACGGTTTCAATTCGCAGGAATTTCTTCAAACCTGCAATTTGACTTTGTGAGAAGACATACCTGCTGACTCTGGCACTTGATGAAAGTCAGAGGAAAAATTCTAAACTTGCAGGTGCACGATGGCAAAACTTTGGGTCTGAACTGTGACCTTAACATCCTCTGTCTTTGGAGGAGAAAGAAGGCAAAGTGAAAGTTCTTTGTTGGTCTCTTGGGTGATAATGCTGTATGCCCAGCTCTTCAGATGTTGGCATTTACACTGCTACCTGGCTGGCTTAACACATTACTGATTCTCTTTTATAATCCTTTTTCAGAGTTGTCAATGACTAAACAAGTTCCAGAGAATCAAGTCCTGTGTCTTACTTGGATATTAAACAGCTGGAAAGAGTATGGAGAAGAATTACTGTAACTATGCAAGGGCTGGAAATGCTGCCTTACAGCAAGATGTTAAACATGCAGTACTAGCTCTTTAAACAGAAGATTAAAGATTATTAGATTACAGTGTGTAAACTCCTAGGTAGTAGTGATACTTCAGCTAAGAGAAGCGAGCAGTACAAGACCAGTGGCAGGAAGATAAATCCACATGTATTCATATTAGATACATAAACAGTCTCTTCATCATGGAAATTAGAATAGCCAGGAAAAAAGTGGACCATGGTGTTGATGCCAAGACTGCATGCTGTTGTGCAGTATAGTTTTCAGCCAAGTAAAATGAATTAGTTGCACTGTAAGAGTGTCTGGGTCAAGCAGTATCACTGATGTTATACAAGGGTCACACCAGCTGGTTCTGTGGTGTCTTTGGGTCTTGGTATTTGCTGCTTGACAACCCTGACTCCAGCCTTGATATGAGGTTACAGAGTGCTCCTTATATTTGGAAATACCTGAATGAGATTTGAAGAAAACCACTGAGAGAAGTGGCTGGAAACTTCCTTTCATAAAAAGATCTCTCTTTAAAAGAAAAGTTTTGTGTAGAAAAAAAAAGAAACACCTTACTTCTGCAGTGAGTTTTTCAAATTATGTCAGGAAATCCAAGACCAAATTTATTTTGGAGCTGGTTGGACCTGATTAAAATATCTCAATTTGTTCAACTGTCCAGAAAGAGTTAGTGATGAGCTGGTTCAATATTATTGTTTGTTTTGTTGTGGTGGTGTCCCCAGACACCTTAGTCTGGGGACACCACCAGTCCCTTAGACTGTTGTCCTAATTCATTCCCATTCTATCTTCTGTGGCCGATTGATTATCTGTACATAAAACAGCCAGGTCTCCTCTGGAAGCAGGAACTGGGCTGCAGTGTGGGAGTTCTGTGATGTCTTATGGGAACATCATCCCTGCAGAGAGCCCAGGACAAGGATCAACTGTATGTATACTTTGGTCAAGTGGAAAAATGAAAAGCCATGACAAAGAATTATTTTTCAGGAGTATCTGCATTATGGTATTTATGATCAGCTGAGCTATTACTGACAAAAAAAAATTAATTCCTTCTTTCCACTACTGTCACCTTTTCCTTTATCTCCTCTAAGCTGTGTTTTTCTTTTTTATCAGGCATGTTGAACACTGGTAAGATCCTTCATCTAACCTAAGCATTCATTTTCAGGAAATTAACTTGGCATTGTAACAGCTCTTAACATCTGTGACTCCTGACTGTGACTCCAGATAGGTGACTAAAGGGTCTAGGCAGAGTTTTAATTTATTGTCAATAAATTACTGACTTTTTTAAAACTAGAACTTAATAGTTTGATTTTCTTCCCTTCCATTGTATTAAACTTATTTGGGTATAAAAATAACATGGCCTTTATAATGTGTTTTTTACTCTATCTTTGTAGAGAAGAGGCCAAAATAGAATATCCAGACAAATTTTGTCTTTGCTGGTAGAAAGACTTTTTGTTTCATTTTTAGACTGTTGATGATAAGCTCTTGCTGTGAAACTTCAAGTGAATTTAAGGTGTTGGGAATATTTGCTGCAAAATGGCTGTGCTCTGATTTACTCTCCTAGTTCCAGATCAGCATGAAATTCACCTGTATTTACACTATCATAAAACAAAATACCCCTGGGAAAAAAAAGCTACCAACCAAGCATATTTTTAGAGAATAATGATTTTTAGAGAATGTGACGAAAACGTTTTTGTTCCTAATGAAAAGCTGAAGCAATAAAGGGTGTAATGTAACCCCACAATCTACATGTGAAAGATGGTAGGCACACTGAATCACTGTATCTAACTGCTTCTGCCCCTAATTTTCCATTTCTAATGTAACATTATACTGATATTCAACTTCCTTTACCCATGTTATTCCTGATCATCTTTTCTTCTTCATGGTCTTTCAGATTTTTCTTGATGTTGTTCACATTAATTAAGACAAGAAACTATGTCAAAGCCTTTCAACATGAAAGAGCTCTTCTGCATTATAAGCTATGTGGGTTTTTTTGTTTGTTTTTCATAATTTTCATTTTATTCCCACTCACTCTTTTCTATTCAATCTTCTTCCTACTATCACAATTCTTTAACTTAACTAGAAAGGCAAATACCATAATTATTTCATAACAGTTGAGAATCCTTTCCACTGAGCTGGATCTGCCTTGGTTAGCAGTTACACTCAGACACAAACTGAATTTGGTTTTAGGTTCTAATTTTAAGATGTTCCCTTTTCTGCAAATGAACCCCTCACACTTGCCAGTTTTGAATTTTTATATCTGGATCAGCATGTGGAAGATGAAGTCCATTCTAACTTTTCCACTCAAATGCCCTTCACTTACCTAATAGTACCATATTTTTTTCCGTCTTTAATTTTTTTTAAAATAGTAATTAAATAAAAATGGTGACTACACTTCTGCTTGAAATATTTATCCAGCAGAACACAAAAAACCCTACATACTTGGGTGAGAATTGTGTATATGATTTTTAAAATTATTGTGTACTGAAATTAAGCAACTGCCTTAAGAGTGACTGTTCAGAAAGTTCAGAACTGAAGGGTTAAAATTAAGCCTGTTTTTTCAAAGCTGAAAGCATTGGCATTTCCCAGTGTATTCAAGTAGATTTAAGTACATATTTTAGATGCATATATTTGAAATTTTCAGTCCAAATCTGTAAAGTATGAAAAGAAAGGTCCTGTGCTATCACTAAGCCTTTAACAGTCCCATGCCAAAGCAGTATTAAACTGGCACACTTTGGTGTTCCTAAGACTTAGTAGATCAATATTAGGTATTTTACATGTAAATCCTCTGCATGCATTTCTATATTTAGGTCAACATTTTGAATCTTCCCATTTATCAGTTTATGGAAATGGACAAATAGCCAGTGTTTAGAAAATTTCAAATTTAAGACTTCCTTTACTCTTTTTTAAACAATTTATATTCTAGTTCTTCTGCACTACAGGTGCTTTTTTTTTTCTTCTAAGTGTAAAATTTGTCTCTTTAACCAAATGACTTTAAAAATATTCATGCTTAAACTTCAGGGTTTTTTGTTACTTCTAGTACAGAAGATCAATATGACAAAAGTACTAAAAAAAGTTTTAAGGGTCGTACTTCCTACTATTTAGTTTTTGCCGATAAACAAGTCTGTTCCATGAGTCACGTTTCAAATAACTGTAACCACAGATACTTTTTTATTTAAAGACAGAGTTATTGAAATTATTTCACTTGTGAGTACCATCCTTCTCCTCCTCTCTCCATCTTCTCTCTCCAGGAAAACTTCCAATGAGCCAAACATGAAAACCCTTTAGGACTCACCCTCAGCTGATGACTCCTGTCCTGCAGTGCATCCCAGCTCCCACAGGACAAGACTATCTATTCACAGATACTACCCTGGGCTTGTTGCCATTTCTACTACTTAGGAGCATTAAAAACCCTGATCCAAACCCCATGGGACTTCTGGAAGTACTACTCTGTCATTCATTTTTTCTAATTATACCGTACAATTTATGCAGGATACTGAGATGAACGAATGAAGACTTTTACTTCTTATTGTCTTTCTTAAAAACATCTGATTTTTAAAATCTTCATTTAAATGAGTTTTCCTGATGTGTCTCCATTTTTTTAAAGAGAAAGACTGTGTGGGTAAATTTCCACTTAGAAACATGGTTTGGCTTTTGTTTGATTGCTTTTTTTTTTATTTTGTTTTTCTAGTTCAACATTGGCTTGTAGATAAATCAAAACTTTATAGAGGAAAATTGTGACATCAGAAAAACAGAAAACCTCCCTTGGTAAGAAAGAATGTTTAATCCTGGGTCACTTAAGACAATATTAACCACATTCAGGTGGGTTGGCTTTTTTACTGGATTGTCGCTGAAACATTTCACCTGTATGTTCTAACTGAAGTAGTTGCCTTTTAGTTTGGTTTAATCACGCAGTACAAAGTTGCTGTTCCTTCTGCCTACCTGTTTGTGAGCAGTGGCACAGAAATCTGTGAGATCTGGGAGTCCTCAGAGGTGCCCTCATGCCCGGCATCCTCCCTGCTCTGCAGTCGCATTCTGGGTTGCTTTGTGTGACCCTGTCAGAGCATGGCTGAAGATGCTGTCCTCTCTCAGGGAAAGCTGGAGTGAGGGACCTGCAGGGAGTTCTGCAGTCCTTGGTTTGCTCTGTTTTGATTCCATGGGGAAAGAACCTTAACCTTTGGTTCAGGTTTTTATGTGCATTGTCCCGTTCAGTAACCAGAAACCAAGAGAAATTGGCGTTTTCACGCTTTTCGCTTTCTTTCCTGATAACGCTTGAAAAGTGTTTAATTCCTCACCTGGAAAAAGGAAAATAAAAATCATCATGACTCCTTTTTAACCGATTAGCTGGTAATGAATGTTTATTCTCTGCCATCATTGCAAATCCTATGGTGATCAGCATAGTATAAGAGCCAAGATAGAAAAGAATGTGTGTTTGTAAGCTAACAGGCTGGGGATTTAGAATTTTCCCTTTTCAGCTTCAAGAAAATCTTGTAACCTGTGTGGGCCATCCTTTTAGGTCAAATTCATGCAGACTATTTTCTCTTTTTCTATATCAGTCCTAAATTAATACAGTAGGTGCTCTGCAGCCAGCATGGTTTTGCATTGATCTTGGCCAGCTTGTTTACAGTGTTTTGGCAAGTTGCTGATGTACTTCTCCCTGGGGATAGAGCAGGGGTTAATTGCTGTTAAACTCTCAGTGCCAAGTAATGGTTCAGACTCTGTGCTACATTAAAGATGACACTAATAAGGAAAGAGTGCACTGGATTGCTCTGTGTTGAAAATTGGACTTGTGGTGACAGAAACTTGGAGCAGAGCTGATGTAATAGGGAGGCCATAATGTAATTATAACTGCTGAACATGTGTCATAGCAAGTTAAATGATACATTAATGAATCAAAACAGGTGATGGAGTGTTGCTCTTTCAGCAGATAGAGGTGTTTTCAAGGTCAAATTGTCATTAATCTAATAATCTGTAAACTGTATATTCTTCAAATTATGAGCAAAATAATCTTTAATGTTTTTTTTAGTGTCTTTCTTGTCCTGCACCGAAGTGGCGTAAAAGCAGAAGATGCTGTTCTCAGTATAATTTTGTTTATCCCTCTTTTATTATATTTCCATTAAACCTAATACAATATATGTGTGCCTAACATTTTTCAGTCAGGTGTGAGCTTTGGTTCCCTGTGCTCTGAATAGGCTGAACACAAGCCAGGAGGTGTGTAGACATATTAGTGTAGCATCGAGCCAAACTAATAAGCTTTGCTGAGGGACAGAATACATTACACTGAATACAGTCAGTAAATCACTTCAAGTCAGCTTGAACCATGTACAAAACGAGCTCATGCCTGCTCAGAACAGGAGTAAATGTGTAGTAATATTGTGAGTTATGTTATGTATATGTTCTCTCTGCCTATTATGATTCTGCAGAAAATGAAAAAACTATCTCGTACCTCAGCTGGTTCCTTGTTTAACTCCTGTGTTGTGGATGGAGCTCCTACTTTTTGATTCTGGTAAGATCACTCTATTCAGAAGGTAAATAAAGGCTTCTGTTCCAGATCACATGACAGCCCAAGACACGACCATACGAGTTGTACCGTAGGTACTTGACTGCCTGAACATGACAGTATCTATCAATCTCTACAGCAAGTCCTGAGTACTTAAAGAAACCTATCACCTTTTCTTTATGTAATGAAACCTACAGTATTTTTACAAGTAACCTTGACTAAGAAGTTAAAATTAGATCCCCATGGAACAATGAATGTATCCATTTCTGAGAAACAAGGAAAATCCTTTTTTGAGTTTTGCAGTCTTCTGATTCGTGCCATGTCTAAAAAAATTCTGTTTATTTCACATTTGTCTTACTTTTTATAAGCTTCTCATTTATCCTCATGCTGTTAAAAATTGAAGCAAAGAGTTTTTGAAAGGGTCTAGCTGAGTCCATTGCTGAGTTTCTATTTAAAAAATGGGATTTTAATGCCTAAATCAAATTGGGTCTTTTGACAATGTCACAGTATGTCAAACTTTGACTTTTTCTTTTTAAATTCCTAATTTTTTTTCCTAATGTGGCAAATAAATATTAAAAAATGGAACTTTGCAACAGATTCCTTGCTAAATGGGGCTTCTGAATTGTTTTTTTCTTTTCTTTGTCTCTAAGTTTTTGGGGTTGAACCCATTTTGTTTAAGAAAATCTTGGACTTAGCACACTTTCTTTCTGTCGTATTATTTAAGAAGAGCAGGGAAAGTCAAATAACAGTAAAACTACAAGTTATTATAGGTCTAAGGAGACCTACTGGAAACCAGATCCATGTCAGCTCCGTTCCTCAGCATGTCCTGTCTTCCAGCACTGCTCTTTGGCAGACTGGCTCCTGGAGGCTGGGCATCTCCCAGGCACGAGTTTGTGAAGAACACCTGAGGTAGGAGGAACTATTCACATACTCTTTCTCAGCCTTCCCTGTTCACTATCCTTTTGTCTGCTTCACTTCCTCTGGTTTTTGCTGAAACAGATGATAAGTTGTGGAGCTCAGTGGCTTCCTTTTTTGGCCACTGAAAGGATGAACTTGTTGTAGCGCTTGTCTTCAGCAGGTTAATTCTGGTTTGTTAAATTGCTTCCAAGTACCTTTCATAGAATCATAGAATCACAGACTGTTTGGGTTGGAAAAGACCTTAAAGATCATCCAGTTCCAACCCACCTGCAGTGGGCAGGAACACTTTTCAATAGCTCAGGTTGCTCAGAGCTCCATCCAACCTGACCTTAAACATTTCCAGTGATGGGGCAGCCACAGCTTCTCTGGGCATCCTGTGCCAGTGCCTCACCACCCTCACAGTAAAGAAGTTTTTTCTAATATCTAATCTAAACCTACTATCTCAGTTTGAAGCCATTCCCCTACGTCCTGTCACTACATGCCCTTGCAAATAATCTCTCTCCCTCTTTCTTGTAGGCAAGACAATTTGCAAGAAAAATTTTTGTTCTTTCCGCAAAGTTCAAATTTGGCCTGAGTCATTTACATTTAGGGATTACAGAAATAAAGAACTTCCCTTTCAGAATCATAGAAGTGTAGACTATGCCAGGGAAGTCAAACCTTCCTGAAAGGAAACATCCACAGAGCAGACATCACCACAAGATAAGTATTCTTTGTGTAATTTGGCATCCTTGGTTCTTGAAATACTGGCCATTCATGTCTGGTGGGGAGAGATAGTAGAAAATATTGCTGCCATGGTATGTACTGTAAGTAATATACCGTTACTGTCAAGTCAGATGGCATCCTTGATTTTTATTTTATTTATTTTTTTAATTATTATTATTATTTTTTTACCCTGAGGATTTTATTTAAAGCCATGTCCATCTTAGTAAAATGTGAGCATTGCTAATCATGCTGGAAGCATGTATTGGTGTATGCTGTGCTGGATGGTCTCCCAGCACTACATCTACTCTAGGCATTCTTACCACAGAGGCTTGACACCCCTGCACTGTCTTGTTTGGCTGGTCAGTTAACCAGATCTAGGAATCATGGATATTTATTATGCTTGCCAATCTAAGACTGAATTTCACCTCTGAGAGCCATAGGAAATTTTGCTACCTGCTTTATTTATCGCAGTGTAATATTGGGAAAGAATGGCTAAGCACTGCAATGCTCAAGATGACATTCTTAAGGAAAATTTGTTACCTTACAAGGGATAAATTACCTAGAACAATTCATTAAGAAGGCTTTTTGCAATACCCAGAAGTTGTACATGTTCAGGGGAAGTAACTCACTTTCCAAGGTGCAAACTGCTGTAGTGGGGGAAAATAGAATAATCCTTTACCATGAAGCAGATCCGACCAAAAATGTTATGTTGTCAACGCTGAAATGTTCTGTGGGAATACAGAAAATTCGTAGAGATACTGTGGAGAAAAAAGCATTTTAGTTTTGGAATGGGCCATTGAAACTTTTGGATTTGAAGCAATGTTTTGTGTCAAGATGTATTAGATTTTGGATTGTTAACCATCATCTGTGATTTAAAAAGTCGAGATTAGACTAAAGGATTTTAGTTTTATAGAATCAGAGCGTAACCCTAACACAAAATTAATTTCCCTCATAAATTTTTACTTAAGTGGAATAAAATAAATGAGACCTCTTGTTCTGACTGCATAGAAGGCATAATATGAAGAGGAATGTGAACATGAGTTGGAACATGTGGGGTCTCCTCCAGCAGATGCTCTAAGTTTGCCTTCTGACATCTCTCATTCTTGGTGTTCCCTGAGACAAATACCTTGATACTTTTGCTAAAAGTTAGTGAGTGTATGAGATTCATCATATCTGGCTCACTAGTGTGTTGTTATTGATTGAGAAGCAAAATAGATGTAAAAAAAAAAGGATATATGCTGTAAAATGAAAATCTGGCTTTATACCAAACTTTAAAGAATCTCCTGATTCTGCTTTTCTACAAATCTCTTTCCTTGTATTCAGCCACCCATCCAAGGAATATCCCACTCTTTGGTATGTATCAATCGTAAAATTTTTTTCTGAGTCTTTATAATAATTAAGAGTTGTCAGTGTCTGTGGATGTGCTCCCATGGTGCCATTGCTGTTACTTGTATGACATCGTAGAAACAAAAATATGTGTAGAAGTAAAATTAGAAGTGCAGTAAACCTTCTTTCACTGACATCAGTGGCAGGTTTTCTGTCCAGTATTTACATAATATGATAGCAAGGTCCCTTGCATCATTCTCATCATTCTCCATTTAAAGCCTATACTGATTATTAAACACAACCTCACATGTTACATGCCTGCTGTACTGTTGTATCTATGAGTGAGCCTTAATCAGTCCCTGTAAAATCTATCAGGTCCTTAAAAATAAACAAAGCACCACAGAAAATTTGGATGTCTTGGTATTTCTCTATTACCTTTTTTTAACCCATATTTAGATGTTGAGTTACAGTCTTGATAGAAGGATTCCCTTGAAATATATTGAACTGTGTAATGTAATTCACAAGAAATTGCAATTGAGTTATCACCTGTTACTGATGACCACAAAAAAATTGCTCAAATCAGCTATTTGAGGTTAATGTGCCTGAAATACTATTCAAATTTCTCTGCTTGGGTTGTAGAGTGATTAGGTTCTCACGATTTGGTCAAACGGATTTTTAAATTTCTCTCTCCAGTAATCTATTTACTATGGTCTGAATACTGCTCATTTTGCTCTGAGGCACTGAGACAGAATAATGTACTTTAACATGTCTGAGCATAGAAAAAAATTAAGTCTTTGGGGTCACGTGAAGGTGGACTTGAGTAATAGGTAAATAATACTTGGCCTAGAATAACCTGCTCCTTGGAGGAGGAACTTATTCCTTAATATTGCTCTTATACTTGCAATGGCCCTTTCTGCCAAGTGTCAGGCCTTGAAGGCACATATGTCTTTTCTAAGGAAAAGGAAAGGTGCATTTCAGAGACATCAGCACATTCACAAAGTCAAGGCTGTTTGTTCTTCCAGTTCCACACATCTTTCCACTGGAAGCACAAATCCTTTGTAGAACAGACGCTTGAGTCGTGTGCATTATCAACATTCTCTGGCATCATAGTCCCTGTATGATGGAGTCAAAGTCTGGTATTCCACTTGCTTATCTCTGTACAAACACAAAAATGGTTCCTGCTCTAGGGATTGTACAATATAAGCATTAAAAATTAAAAGAATAGACAGTGGTTGAATTCAAGAACAGGAGACAAAGAAAGAAGGACACCAGTAGTTTCAGCACAGCTGGGACCTAGTGTTTTTCAGTTTCTGTTGGCATCACACCAGTGAATTTTAAGACCAGGAAGATGAATAAGGAGGTGGCTTTACAGATGATAATAAGGTACTCCTTTGAGGCCTATCTTCATCCTTTCTACGTTTTGAAATGCACATCTTCCTCCTTTCTTGTATACCCTTTGTAGCCTGAGCATAGAAGAAAGAGGAAGAGGTGCACTCCACGGTCCATAATAAGGTGGAGACTTGTCTCAGGTATTGATTAGGGGTCAGTTTTACATTTCAGTGAGCTCCTGTTTGCATGTGAGACTACCCGGAGATGAAAAGTGGACAGAGGAAAAAAGCCCCCCAGTAGGACAATAGAAGAGGATAAGGAGAGTTTACCAAGGAATACACTGTAGGAATTGCTAGAAAATTAGGAAGAAAAGTGAAAGAGGGTCTCTGAGGCCAAAAGAGAATAGTCTCAAGAACAGTTTGGTTCACTGCTTCAAAGGCAAGTAACAGGTCAGTGAGATTGAGAGAGGAAACATTGTTCTAACTATCCTGAGGTAAGAGAGAAGTAATTTTAAGCTAGGAAGAATAATTTCATTGCACTGGAAGGAACATGATGCCATTTTTTATGGGATTGTAAAAAGTATAATCATCAAGTTTGTATATAAAAGGAGTCTGCAGATAGCAACCATAGCCTAAACATTGCCTACTGTGTGATAGCAAGAATATTTAGTGAACAGCAATGGTTTGTGTTAATTTATGAGTTAGATGAAGCTTTCTTTTATATGGAAAGTTCTATTTATTGTATTTCCCTGAATTTTACATGAAATGTAATTATATTTTTTTTTAATAATTCTTAGTGTGGGTTTGTGTCTTTTTTTTTTAGTTTCTTTACCTTGCCAATTTAGAAAACACAAATAGACTATAAGCTACTGTAGCATTTAAATGAGAAACATGTTTACCTTAACCTTAATTTGATACTAAGATTTCTTCAGTTGTTTGAAGAACCAATACCAAAATTACTCTTGCAAATTAGCTATTGAACTTCCAGTCTGATGCAATCCCCTTCCAGTATCTTCTGTACTCCTTCAAGCCTTCTTTAAATATGGTCTTATCAACCTTTCTCTAGATTTTCCTGAAACTACCATTATTCAGAGTATATTTATTATCTTTCTACTGCTGTGCTACTAGATAAATACATTTCCCTCATAGGACATATACACTGGGACGTTTTAGCTGGATTTTTACTGTGATGTCTTGTGTTGCATGTCTGAAAAATGTATTTATTTTCAAATTTGCCTGTATCATATGCTTTTGAATTGGTAATGAAGACCTAAATATTCTAAAGAGTGCTAAGATGCTTCCATTGCTACAGGTTTTAATTCATGCCCTGGGAACTGCACAGCACAGGAAATAAAATCCTGTTTTTATTTATATATTTCAATTTTTCTAGAGCTTCCTCTTAGCTCATGGTGCAATCATTAAGGGTGCCAGTTTTCCACAAACACAATTACCTATATACTGCTGCTTAAAGAGGTGAGTAAACTAGCCTTCCATAACGTCACTATTGCACGTGGTAAATCCCTGACCCCCCTAATCCATTAGCATTCCCCTCAGAATCCTCAGTTGTAGCCTCCTTAACATCTTCTAGGCTGTAGAATTGCACCTTAAAATGTGCTATACCTGTGATATTTACAGGTTTTATATTTTAAACTGGATAAGTATCCAACTACAGAGAGAAAACGTGAAGAACATTCCACTTCTGAGTGACTACTGTTTCACTGCAGCAGGGACTCAGCTAATAAAGTTTTTTTGTATTAGGAGAGTTATAATTTGCTAGCAGGATCTCGACAGTTGTCTTTAGAATGAGACAATATGCCTTTCCCCTCCCTACCGGGCCTAATTCCCTGGTAACCTTATTGAAAATGTGCATGGGCTACAAAACTAAAGATTAACTGTCCAGGGACCTGCTTCCTGGAGCTTATTTGAAGATTAAATCAAATGGCAGGCAATATATATTTGGTAATTCAGCTTTGTTTCAGACTTTTCCAATCTAATGGCAAGTATAACAGAAGAATCTGACACTCCAAAGCACTAAATGGGTTTTTCTTTATTTTTTCCTTTTTTTTTTTTTTAATTTGAAAATGCCTGATATTTCTGTCCATAGCAAAGTTAGAATTAATGATTTATTTCCTCATGTCTGAAGATCCTGTTCTTTTATTTTTGAACATGAAGCAAAGTAATTTTAATTACAGATGATGTGAACAATTTTCCTCTTTTTGTGAGATACTGTTCTTTCCTTATATTTTTACGTAACAAATACCAGCAGAAGAGTTTTAAGAGAAGCAATAAAATATCTACTACAGCATTACAGCATTCATTTAAACAGAGAGGGAAACACCCTTATTGTTTTTTAATTCAGTGTTTAGACTATGTATTCGTTAAACAGATTTCTATTCAGCAAATTGGATTGAGATGGATGGATATGTTATGCTGTTTTAAAAAACTGTATTTAGAAGGCACATTCAAAGACACTGAAGTGCGATTTGTCCTCGTAGCAGACATCTGAAGAACAAGTGACATTCTTACACAAAATCTATATTGGTGATGTATTTAATTACAGAGTTGATTGAAATTGGCAGCTTCAGTGACCTATGAGTGCACTGCTACTGACTGATGGATGCTTCAAATCTGGTTGCTTTTAAACCAATTCACATACTGTTCAATAATATCCTGTCAAACTGCAAACTGCATTTTTTTGCATGGATATGGACGAGGGAGAGAACATTTTAATTAAAATGAGGTAGAGATGAATGATGCTTAAAAATCGATGTAATTCTGAAAAATATGATCAGCGTGATTTGAGTAACTCTCAGAGTTATTCAGAGTGGCTATATTCCTTAAGAAACATATATTTTACTTTCATACTCACTCATATCAGCCCAAAACCTCTCAAAACAGATTGGCTCTTCAACCTCTTCTGCACATATGCAGGCAGTTCCTCATTAATAGCTAGAGAGAGTCATTGAGAAAACGGTACCTGAGCTTTCTGAAAGCACGTGACATCTGCTAAGGGAGACTCTGGAACTTTTGCAGTCAACTCCAGTGCAGAGACCAAGTCCCACAGAACCAAAATATGGCTCCAGTGGCCACTTTGTTCAGCTTTTCTGGATCATTAGTTGTGGTCTCAACCACAACACGTTTTTCATGCCTCTGTAATAGCACATGTGGTGTAGAGGGCAAACCCAAGTCTGGGATTAGCAGCAGGCAGCTCTTCTTCTTTACCCCTCTGTCTACTTTGCTTCCACTTCTCTGTAGTTCTGGGAGGGAAGGTCATGCTGTTGAATATTGCCTTGAGACTCTGTGGATGGTTAGCTATTTCTTAGTGGTATTTAGAAGCACAGTTTATCTTCTGGAAGAGTAACCAAGAAGGTATGAAATTCTGGCTGAAGGGTTCGTGTTCCGCTCTGAAGAGAAGTAAATGGCATAAAGGATGAACAGGTACCTGAGATGTTAAAATGTCAAGTAGCCTCACAATCTCATTCAGTTAATTTGTCTGTATATCATAGAATCATATCCTGGCAGTAATGGGAGCAATAAAAAAAAATAAGCAAGCTTTTCCTCTTCCTGGATTTGTCGCAGTGATCAATGTCTTCCTTAGTGCTAAATTATATTCTTGTAACTAATTATGTACACGATTTAAAGCAGAAGTAAAGTTAAGGCTCCAGGATATTCCAGATATGCCAGCTCACTTAGCCAGTGACATCACTTCTCCATTGAGCTTGTCAAGAACTAACTGAACAATCATCTTTCTGTTGATAACAGCTGCATTTTCTGAAAGAACAGCTAAGGTTATAAAAACTGTGTGAAACAAATATGATCTGGGCACGAAGCATCAGGCTGAAAAAAAGAATTTTCAGTGAAGATTAAGCTCCTTAAATAAACTGCAAGCTTTCTGCCTTTGAAGGTGCTTTCTCAGGGTAGCTAAAGTTATTAACTTTGTACATAAGTGATGGAAAAATCGAAATTCCCATAGTCAAAACCTACATTTAAAGAAAGTGAAATGTTTCCAATTTACAAAAAAATAAAATAAATCCAGTCTAATGGTATTTTAAAGAAAAATTGTAGTAACTTTTACATTTTAAAAAAAAGTTATTTTTTTACTTTTGCTTCTGTTTCCCTAACACAATTTTGCATTTTAATCATATAAGTAGAAGTAATAGATTTTACACTTCACCCTGGAAATCTAACCTTTTCCATCTGGCTACACTTTCTTCTCTGAAGAACCAGCCACTCTTCATGTGCATTTCTTTCAGGCTCAAAACATGTGGCTTGTGTACTTGCTCTGTGATCTGGGCATAGATCAGATCCTTCTGACCTTTACCTGAACTGTAGATGTAGGACGACTTGCATCTAAGCATGTTTTCTCTGTTTGCTCATTGTGTTAAGTGTTGATTTCCTAGACTAATTTTGACTTGAATGTGTTTTGTGCGACTTCCTTTGCAATAAAGGCTACAAATTGTTTATGGTTTTGTCCACAGGTGAATGACCTAAGTGGAACATCTTAGGTAGAACATCTATGCCTCTAATTGCTTAGCAATCCCCCTGTAATATAGGACCACATTTCTGCTGTTTGTAACTTTTTCAGACTTCAGGAATGTTGGCTGAAATTTTCTGGGTTGAATATCTGCCTCAGGCTGAGTAGGCTGAAAGAGTTCAACTGTTTCTAAGAACAAGATTAAGAGAAATAAGCCTTGTTTTCTCATGTTAAAAACCATTATTTGCAGCGGGTTTAAGATAAAACCTTGCTAATGTCTGTGTTTTAGTGGCAGTGGGAACTGGGCAGTCAGATCTCTGAGTCAACAAGACAAGTCAAATTCAAAGCACAGATATTGCTCTGTCCCCTCTATGCCTTGATTCTTTCAGAGTGTAGGGGAAGGCTAGTAGAGGATCAGGGGTGCATCTGACAAATCCCTGTTTGGTTATTTTAGGACTGGTGATTTGATCAGGTTTGAGCCAGCAGAGCTTATGAATTATAGAAGCAGCATCTGGCCCCTAGAGAGCAGAATCCCGCCACGAATTGGCATAACTGCTCCACTTTTCCACTTATACAATATCCTCTGTAACTACACCACCCTCACTCTGTCATGGGCAGGATGGGCCTTCTTTTGTACCAGGTCAGCCTGAAATTCCCTTTTCTGATTTTGTTTCCTCGTTGACCAGTTACAGAGTGCCTGTGATTTCTCGAACAGAGTAAGTGAACCAGCAGGTTAACTATGAAGTTACCTTCTGAACTTTGTTAGATTACAAACTGAGATAAGAGTGTTTGGTTCCCAGTGTTGAAGACAGTGGCTTGCTGTGATGGTTGGGTATAGAGCTGAAATTTACTGAATCTGTCAAATATTCAGGCCTACTGTCCTTTTTCGATGGTCTCGTGTGTAGGTATTTGAAACTCCTAGGAAAACTTCTCCCTGAACTAATTTTTGCATTTATCTTTTCTCATCTGATTTAACAAAGGTGAGTTAAGGCAATTCTATCTGCAATAGTCAAATGTTAAGCCAAGTCTCGTTTTTTTTTTTCTCATCAGCTTGTTCACCTGGCTGTAAGTGCAGTATAAGAATAATCTCTGCACATCAGGAAAAGAAGTACAATGATGTGAGTATTACACCAAATTTGAACTGAATAGCAGACTCAATGCAATTTTAGTAATTTTTCTTTTCATTCTCAACTTTTCTATTTTCCTCTCTAGCATTTCTAGACAGGCATTCCAAGACCATCAGTATGAATAGGATGTAACAACAACAGCCATCTGCAGGTCAGATAAACCCATCCATCAGCACATCAGCAAGTGGACCTAAAATATTTATAGAATTTTTATTCATGAGAGAAAGAAACCGTTAATTGGTGATTAACATAAGAAGGTAATAATGAACTCAAATCTGTATAGTACAGTTTTGTTATTACTCATTTTCTGCAGGCAAGATAAGAAAACAAAATGAAGAAATTAGTTTTCATTTGCCAGAAGAGCTATTTTGTGTAGATTACTGATGAAACGTATTTTGAAATCTGATGCATCTGTACATATCCAGATTCATTTCTCTGATCTAGTGAATATCACAGATACTTCCCAAAAAGGGAGCTTTATAACAAACAGTAAAATCTATATCAATCACTGTGTATTCATAATAACTCCTAGCCCTGATACTTAATTACAGCTAAATATAATTTCTGTCTTGAAACATTTTCAGCATAGAACTCAGCATATTTCTAACTTAAAATGCACTTTTTTGGTAAAAAAAGTTCAAATACTTTAATGAATTTGAGTCTGTCACAAAGATGTCTATATAGTCAGCAATTACTGAGTGAAAAGTATGAAAATAAGTTGAAATTGTGCAAAACAAGCAACTTTCTTTGAAAAAGGTGATGTTCCTTTAAGTAGTCTTCTTCAGAAAAAGAAAAGCTGAAGTGCCATAAAAAATTATATCCACTTCTCATCCTCTCCTAGTTTAATTTTATTTTAACTTAAATAAACATTTCTTTACATTTAGCAACAGTGGAAAAGGCTGTTCTTACTCGTTTTGTATGATTAAAACTACATTAGCAATATAGATGTATTAATTTACAGATACAGATACTAATTGCTTAAATATTGAGTTCAAAACTAGACACCAGTACTGGGAAGGGATAATTGGTTCTTGCCGTAGAAAAAAAAACTATAATAAAGAACTTGAAAGTGCTGTCACATTTCACATAACAAGCAAAATCTCAGAATATTTGAAAAATATTCTGAAAGAAAATGTCTTGGGGCTTTCTTAATGAGAATGAATGTGGTTTGAAAAGATCAAATAATATCCACATATGTCAAATACAGGTTCTAATAACAGTTAGAGATAATGAATAAAATTAAAGTAGGTCATTTTTAGTCATTTAGGATCCAATAGGAGGCATACCTCTTCATAACTGCTTGTTAAAATATAATTAGAAGCATTTGCTGTATTTACAAAAAATATCAATATCAAAGATTAAAAATATTAAAATGGGATCTTTTACCATTCTTTAATTTTTTGTTTTTGTTTTATTAGCATTTGAGTACTAAATGGCATATAAATATGTTAATATTGTGATAACTGGCATAAAACTGTCATAACCATAAGTAATATGGCAGCTATAAATATTCTGATAGGAGAGGTGGGGTTTTTCCTCTCCTCCTGAGCATGATGGCTTTAGCAACCCACAATTGTCTATGAATATGTGGAACTGAACATACAGAATTATGGAAAGAAAGAGAAGTCCAAATCACAGCGTTCTTTGACCAAGCTAATGTATCAATTCTTGATAATATCAAATTTGTACTGAAAATGTTTAGAAATTCTTAAGAGAAGAGGAAAAAAAATTCATCAGGGTGAGGAATCTGATATTGTCTCAGTTCAGTCTCAGTTGTCTCAGTTCAGGTCAATTCAACCCAGATGCATTTCAGCATTGGTTGATATTTACCCGGCACGCTCTGGTCCTTTGTCCATGACACTGATGGTGAGAAACACAACAGCTTGTCAGGATGTTTGTTTTAGAGATTGAATCAAATCGAACCAGCTCAAAACAGATTAAACCAGATCCAACCAGCTCAGAATGGAGTCAACTGACTCAAACCAGACCAGACTGGGTCCAACACGATGCTCTGTGATCAAAGATGCCCCAGCTGTTCCACAAATAAACATTCTTTGAAGTTTAGACTTCTACTACAGGGAGTTATATACAAAATGGGCACTAGGTTAGTAGTGTTTTCTCATTTTACTGATCCTATGACTACAGACAAACTGATGATAAGATATTTTTACCAATGCACAAATTCTTGCATTTTGCAGCGTGCGCTTCTTGGCTTTATGGGAGGATGCTAATTTAAAAACCAGCACTTCATTTATTTACTCTTTCCCAGGCAACATAAGCTGCTCTTAAAGTCAAGTCCTCTTAATGACACAGAACCTTTTACACCGGTTCTTTTGCTAATATATTCTTCAAGGGAAGACTTGCATGTTTGAAGATTACTCTCAGACATAATGAAGAAACGACAGAAAGCCTGTTGGCCTAGAAAAGAGCCATTCACATCCATTCATTTATGCATATCCCACTCGCATGCTGGTAGTGTTTTGTGACATGTATTTCTATCCCCTTATCCCTGCAGTTATCAGGCACCATATGTAAGGCAGGCATTAAAGCAAGAACATCACCCGTGACACCTAGTTAGTTGGTTAGAGACAAAGTCGTTTCTTCTTATCTCAGCAGGAAGCCACACTACTTTGAGCCCAAAGCTTCTTGGTTCAATTTCTTGCTGGAACTGATTCCTTATAAATATGAATTACTCGTCATTTTGATCTTTTCTCATTTGTGGGCAGGGCAACAGTGCCCCACAGATCCGTGTGTGGAGGGTCCTCACAGGTTTTCGATGTTTTCTCTGTGGAAAGCAAGGAATAGGGATTGGGTGCTTCTGACCATGGGACTTTGGAGGGTGCACTTTATTTGACAGAGCCCTATTGGAATGGGGGCTTAAAAGCTTAGAGGGCTAAAAAGCAAATGGTCAAATATGGCAGATATGCATTAAACCCCTTTTCATCCTGGAGAAATTCACTACAGACCCCAGGAAAAATCTACCTTTGAATGGTGGATCTCTGTGACTTGAGTTGGGATCCTGTTCTGTGATTAATCACTGCACAGTCCTTCCCCAGGTATGCAGGATTAGAGAGGAGGAAAATGAAGCTTTAAACTGATGAACTTTGTGAAAATGTAACATAGATCCTACATTTTCAGGGAGAAATTAAACTATTATCTGCTCATTACTGAGAGACAAACCAAGACATTATCTTCTAAATCACCTTCCATGAGTTCAGGAGTAACAAAGACTGACCCAACATTCATCCACCATTTTGTGTTGTAGGAGTTTAATTTATACCTTTTGACTTTATTTTTATTCTCAATATAATATATGTGTGGGTATACTTGTTAAACCACTCTGTGTGTCTCAGTGATGTGTCACTGAAGTGTTCATATGCATTATCTTATAAATGTTTTTGTTTTTTAAGGAGCTATAACATCACAGAATGACCGAGATTGGAAGGTGCTTCTGGAGATCTAGTCCAACTCCCCTGCTCAAAGCACACTCAACTAGACTAGTTTGCTCCTGACAGTGTTCAGTTGAGTTTTGGTATCTCCAGAGATGGAGGATCTCCAGCCTCTCTGAACAACCTCTTCCAGTATCCAATCAGACCTACAGTTTTTTCTTATTTTTAAATAGAATTTACTGTAGTTCAACTTGTACCCACTGACTCTTGATCTGTCTCTAGGTACTACAAAAAAGGCTATGGCTCCATCCACATATTTCTATGCATTTGCTTGTTTTCCTGTGCACTAGGATGCACTATTCCTGAACTTGCAGAAGTTGATCCTCCAAAATTAACCAGCTCTCCGAGACCTCTGTTCTCTCCATGAGCATGTCATCATATCCCAAATAATTCTTCCAATCAGGTACCTGAACAGGGCAAAGTTTGGCCTCCTGAATTCCAGGGTTGTGATCCTCTGTTTGGCTTTGTCCCTCTTCTCTTAGGAGCCTGAACTCCACCATCCCATAGCCCCTGCAACCCAAGATGCCTTTGATCTTCACATCATTATCAAGTTCATAATTTTTTGTAAGTATAAGGTTCAGCAGCATCTCCCCTTCTTGGTTCCTCAATCACTGATGTCTAGAATTTATTGTCAATGTGCTACAGAAACCTCTTGAATTGCCTGTGCTCTGTCATGTTACCCTTCTGGTGTTTCAAGTCCTTCTGCACCTCTTCCAGAGCTGGTTTGCTGCTTACAGGGTCTCCAAAGGTGCAGTTGTATTTTATATGAAGTTTGAAAAACAGTTGCCTTATCTGATTAATTTTGATCATACAAAGAGATTTCTAAGACATGCAACGTTTTTTGAAAAGGAATGTTATATGACTTTAATCAGCACAGGAAGACTCCATTGTAGAAACCACTGACCAACTGTGAGCCATCAAATGATGCTGCATGTTGCCCTCCTTTGGGTAAGAGGTAGGTATCTTTTTTCACTCCTTTATGGCTTCTTTTTTTTTTTTTTTTTTAATGTATGCCCCTTATTTTGGCCAACATTTCTGCTTTCTCTCACATTTCTGATGTCTTGACTATGTATGATCTATTGCTGAGTGTATAATGAGAGTCAAGTTTGCCAACACAGTCACTCCATTATCTAACTCATTGCTCCATAAAGTGTTCTGAGATACCTTGAATATGAAAGGCCATATATCTATATAAATTCTGTTCTATTCTGTGTGGTACCCAAGCTGTGCCAATACATATTCAGTGTTCTGGGTGATGGGAAGAAAATAGGAGGGGGAAGAAGACAAATCCCATTCTTAACTGTATTACACTAACCTTTCTTTCTGCGCTACAAAACTGTTTTCAGATGTTTGACATTCACTCTTGAAATAGTTTCAGTAGAGTTATAACTCTGTAATGAAACATGGCAAAGAACTCCATGTAAGTAACAAGACTTAAAGGACTGTTATTGAAACAGCAGTTTCTTTTTTTCTAGAGTTAAGGCTAAAAGCCATATTTTAAATTATAGTTTCATGTGTGTCATACTTTTTGTACTACCAGAACCTTATGAAGGTGATACTGAGTAGCTCCTTTTACTCTTCCAGAATACTACCAAGGTCTGGAAGAATTCACAATATTCTCTCCTTTTGATCTCTTCAGTCACCTTTTTGTGGCACATTGAAGTGGAATTATGTTCATTTTCTATGAGTCTCAAGCTTGTTACAGGCTCTTTAAAGGTGTTTTTTGGGTGTTGGATTGCAGACACATGGTACAGATATTCTGCAAACCTTCCTGATTAACATCCCTTGGTTGCACACACAGACAAGAAAAATATGAGATGTCTCATACTCCACAAAAGAATATATGACCATAAAGGAGAGAATATCTTTGCATGTAATTTGATTTCTGAGCAGCTTTTAAAATATTTTCATAAATTAAATCTAAGAGTGGCTAAATGCAACTATAAGGCTGTTTCAGCATTTGAAAATATGGGTGTTCAAGTTAACTTCAGTAAATAACATGACCATCCTGAGGATGAAACTTGGCTGGAAAACTCTCAAGATTTGGCATAATATTTTGGCATTAATGTTTCTGGCAAGGCCAGAATCAGGATATGTAGAATGCAGCAAAGTAGTTAAAAAATCAGAAGAAAAGTAACTTTTCAAGTTACTTTGTTTGAAGTAGAGTTGATTAAAGGTGGCGTTAAGCTCCAAATTCAGAAAACTATCTGGTCCCAATTACTTCATTGTCTGAATCACAAGTTTTTATTAATTCAGCGTGGGGAGAAGAGCAATGTACATGATTTTGGACTTCATGTTAGGTACTGTGACTGTATTTTAATCTAGAGTTTCACTACGCTGTGTCTCAGCATTTGGCTTCATATAAAAATACTTTATATATTACTGATTTTTCTCTGTCTAGTTCTTCCATCCCTACTTGAAACTGGTCTCTATTATTTGTGTCCTATGACTCTAGCAAACTTGTGCTCTTCTTATGGGTTACCTGATGGATATTGCATTAGAAAAAAGCAGACATCTATCTTGAGTTGCATTAATTGTGAGCTGAATGGATGGCTGCATGCCTTCAGTGTTCTGTTTTTAATGTTGCCATGGGCGTCATCTCTGTTTCCAGCTTTTTGGGTTTATTGCACTTTTAGTTTCTGTAGTTTTCTTGAAATGTAGAAGGTAGAGTTATGCTGTGATGAATGAGTCAGGGAGCCTATAGCTCAGACAGTAGTTTGTTCAAAGATTGACCATTGAATGTAAAGTATGCAAGGCTAAGAACAGTTTTGATATGATCCATTGTTGAATGTGCAGTGATTCATTTTCCCTTTCTAAATATGCTATCTTTGCTGAAGTCCTACCATTTGTCACATTTTTCTATTAATAAGTACCCAAAAGGACAAAAGCATGAGCAGGCTTTCCAAAGTTCAGTGTAAAATAAATTAATATATAAGAAATATGTTCTTGACATAACAGAACACACTCCTGACAGCACACCATGTAAATTAGCGGCTTCTGAGATAGTTTCTGCAAAATGATGGCACACGGAAAGCTTTTCCAAAAGGTGATATTGAGACCTGAATGGGAATTCCATGAGCATTTGGGAATATTTGGCTCTCATTTCAGGTTATTTTATTCATAGTTCTGTCTGTGATGGGGCATGTGCCTGTATTTATGGGGACATCATATTTAAACCTGAGCAGGTACTGTTGCAAGTCTCAGGTGAAAAAAGTAGGCAAACATTTACTTTATGTTATCTTTCTTCAGGGAAGTTATAAACATATGATAAAAGTTAATCACATGTTTATATTCTTTATTGAATGGAGGGCACAGTGGTCTGGGTTCCTAAACAGATGTATGGCTGTATTGTTATATGGCTGTAGGCTGTGAGGTTCGTGGCCAAGTTGCTCAAGCAATTCATGATCTTGAAATACTGCAACATACTGGAATCGGCAGGATTTAAAATAAATTAAAGGAAAAGAAAAAATTGTGTGTTTTATCCTACCAGAGCAAAGCCTCCTTACTGCGGATTCCACTGTGAAGATCGGGAGGGTATTGGTTATTCAGGCAATGATAGTGCTGGATTAAAAGCAAGCCAGGTTGGTAGAGATCCAGGGTAAAGAGTGCTAGCTGAGAAAAAATGAAAAGGTAAGCACATATGGCTGAACAGCTGCTTTCAAATTTATAAAATATCTTCTTTAATCCCTGCAGCTTTCTTGGCTTTTTCCTCCTAATTCTGTTTCTTTACTGAAGACACTGTGAAAATCATTCCAGTTTTTTTTACTGTAATTTCCCCCCAATATTAAATCACTTTCATTTCAAGTTTATAGTTTTGGCTTTCACCAGAATACCCCAAATGCAGAAGTAAATACATCTAGAGGAGTTAAGCAGAGTTTTCAGTCATAACATGGAGAGAGAGTAAAGGAGAAGAAGAATTGTTCTATAGCAAGTCAAATTATTTATTCTTGCATGCTGGTATGATTTTTTTTTTCTTACTGCTTTTGCTGCAGCAAACTTCAAACTGAATTTATATGCATGATTTTATACATAGTCCAAATAAGGGAATTTTTCTTGTCTGAGTCTTAGGATAATAGTTTTAAACAACACTAATTTTCTCTACTTTGCCTTGAAATTCTCAAAGCACATTTAAGGCATTAACTTCTTAAATTTAGCAATACACCTAAAGGGAGAGAAAATATTCCAACTTTCAGCCATGAAATGCAGTGATTGTTACACAGCTTAGGCAATACAAGGAGTGTAGAACAGAGTAGAGATTGAATCTAGGGGAGGGGCTCCTGTTCATCATAGTCTTAATGCACAAAAACTTTAATATAGTTCATTTTTATTGGATATATTTACAACTTCATTGTCTATCTCTACAACAGAGCTTTTTTCTTCTTTTAGTATACTCATTTTTATTTTGATTCTTATTAGTGGTGGGAACTGTAAGTCAAATGAAAGATTTTTTTTCTGAGAAAAAGGTCATGTTTCAGAAATTGATTTTCTTTTCAGGTTTCAATAAATGAATTTCTTTCAGATGGCATTTTAAAGAACAATAAGTTTTTCAGGATTTTTCTCTAAAATTGTTTTTTCTGAGTCCTTCAACCAAATTCATGGGAGAAATGCCAAACTTCTGCTTTTATTTTCAAATTTAGATGGGGATGTTCATGACTGAGTTGGATTTTAATATTATTTTAATTTACTGCCTTTTGAAAAGAAACAAAACTAAAAATGTTGCCAAAAACTCAGTTTTGTGTGTCAGAAATGTTCTGTGAGCCCAGACAGAGGTACTTGTTTGGGTTTGGGTGGCAGTACAGTTGCATCCTGATGACATTTAATTTAGCCTTCTGATGTTTATGTTTATGGAGTCCTTATTTTGAGCTTACTACAAGTGCTTTGTCACAGTCCAGCACTATGCCACTTGGACATGGATTTAGACTCCTGGATCCCATTTTTTAAAGAGTTGTTTAGATGGTTTTGACCCGACTTTTCACATCTTTCCCAAAAATACCTGGTAAAACAGATTGCTGCAGACTTAATTTATATTTAAAGAAATCTGTCATGGATTGTAACTGATGTTAAAGAGAAAGAAGATCCAGTCAGGTGGCTTTTTTTTGCCCCTAAATACCTTTAATACCTTCAATATTGGACCCAGAACACCTAAAGTATTTCAAGATGAGAAGTTTTTGAGGCTTGTAAGAGGCATTTGGACAATGCTCTCAATAACATGCTTTAGCTTTTGTTCAGCCCTGAAATGATCAGGCAGTTGGACTAGGTGATCATTCTCAGGTCCCTCTGAACAGGACTGTATTTTATTATTATCGTTATTGCTATACTGTAAATATCATATCAGTACAGTATCAGAAATAATTGGAAAGGTCATTCTTTTATAAACAAACAAGTATAAATAACTTTCAGGTTTGTTTCACTTTATGTACTTTGATGTGTGTTTTACCATAGAAGGATTGAATAATCTTGCAGGTTGACGGTACAAATATATTTTGCAGAGGGGAAAAAAATCCCCAGAGTTATGGCTACATCTGCTTTTGGCAGCTCAGTAGATCTGTATTTTTCTATTTTCCTTCAGCACATGGGAGTTTAATAGCTTACCTGTAGAACAGGAAGTTTAGACCTGGTCTTTAAAGACCTCTGTCCTATTCCAGAGGAGACCTCTATCATTATTCCAACTACGCTGACAACACGGAACACACTGTCAAAGTCCTCTAGGTAATACCCTTATTACATGTGTCATTAGAGGACGTTTGCCATATCTGCTTTAACACCGCAGACATTTTAAGTAGGTTATTCCATCACTTTGCCATTTTGATTATGACAACAAAATGACACCATATTGAAATGGATTTTGGAAAGAAAGGCTAACTGTCCAAAGAGGTCCATGCTCGCTCTAATTAAAATTGGCTTAGGTGGCACAACCTTCATAATTCAGACCATGGCTATGAAGGATATGCATGTTGAAAGCACTCTTTGCTCATTAGTGCTGTTTCTGTCAGACACTGCTACCTGCTCTTTTCTTAATGAATGCTAAGCCATCTCTTCAGAAGATTGTGCTGCTTCCCTGAACTGAGGGAACTGTCTTATTTCCTCCCAAGTTCGCTGAGAGTAAAATCGGGGAGTCACCTCTTTGACATTTCCCAACCTCTGTACTTATTTATCTCTTTGAGACCCTGCGCTCCAGAGATATCACTGTCTTAATTAAGAAGAAGGATGTGACCATGGTAAATTGACTGATTCCATTGATTAAGGACTAGCTGTACAAGTAACATTGATTTTAACAGTGGGTCTACATAAATGTAATTGTTCGAACATGGGGCTGCATAATTATGGTGATGTACGAGAATAGTTGGTTTGTCCTTTTCAACCTTCACTAACATTCTTTTGCATGGTAATGTACCTCGTTCAATTAGCAGAAATCTTAAATGTTACAAAATGTCTTTTGTGAAGGCACACAGTAATCATTATAGTCTAATTTAATCTAACAGCATCAGACAGATACATCTCTTTCTTTTTGTTTCTTTGTTTCTAGATTTTTCTCCCCTACCCCCCCCCTTTTTTTTTTTTTTCGGTTCTTAGGAGCACTCATACACACAGAAATGAAAAAAACAAATGGGAGAAAGAACCTTCCTTGCTCTACCCAATCTGTTAAATATATGATTTTGAGCCAGAACCCAGAGAGCTAATTCATGATTATGGACAATTTGGTTTTTTTCTTCACTTCAGATTCCTTCAGGGCATACTGGACATATTCTTCATCTACCCAGCAACTTCAGCAGCCCTACCTTGAGTGGAAAAATCACATTTTTCCCCAAATGTGGACAAATCTCATGTCTTTTTTGGAATTAACTATCCAAATGTCTCTTTCTCAGCTCCGTGCTCTTCTAAAACAGTGTATGCTTGACTGCACATCTCTGGAACTCCTTTTTGTGAGGGATTCATAAGGCTTTAGTGCATGCCTTACTGTTCACTGGAATCAGTAAGCAGATTCTGGAGAGCCAGAAATTTAAGCAAGGAAGTGGTGGAAAGCAGCACAAGAGCTGAAGTTTTAATTGCTGCAATAAATATGTGGACCACTTTCAGAGTATAGAACTTGTGCTACCAGTTCATAATTATTTTTTATGGTATATTCTCCAGACAGAGCAGAACTCCATGGAGTTAAGTCTTTTGGGCAAGAACTGTCTCTTGGCACTGTGTTTCTATGACTGGTGAGTAATTCTTGGTAAGAAGTAATAACTTAGGTTTGTAGGGTTGTTTATTTGCTCAAAAACTGTGATTTTGTGGCACCATAAGTTACCTGGAAATCTGAGTTGAAGAGCTGAATCACTGGCTTCCCTTTCAATGTTTTGATATTTATTTTCAGTAAACACAGAAGTGGTCATCTTGGCATTCCCAAATTAGTTTGAGTTAACCATTTTCATGCTGCTTATAACTGGAAGATACAGATGTGCTTGAAACCTTGGTTCAATAATTATATAGTTTGATTCAGGAGATCCATGTGGATTGAGGGAGTCACTCTTGCCAGTTTTGGATAAAAGTCTTGCTCATTAATACCCCAACCCTTGGATGAGTGCATTAGCTCTTAGGCAGGAAATTTCACCAGGCAGGCTCAAGAAAGAGTGTCTCCATGAAGATTAGGGCTATCAGGCTAAATTGAATTAATACTTCAGTTTAGCATCCCAATTCAATGGGGGGAAGGGTAGTGTACCCCAGAACAGGAGTTCAAGTTGACACCACTGCTCCTATTCAAACAGAGTGGGGACTGGAGCCCAGGTGCAGCTCTCTGCCAGCTGAGGTATGACAAGTTCTCCCTTTTGCCTTGCTGCACACATCAAATGCAGAAGCTTCCTCCTCTTCATCACCCCAGAGTCCAAGAAGTCAAGTGGCCCACCAAAGGATATAGACAGTTAAAACTGTATCCAGCCTGTCCTGAAAATATTTTTGTTGACATGTATTTTCCAGTTGATCACTGTGTAAGTTGTGTCACACAGAGTCCTATTCCAACACTTGCTGCCATACTGGACACTTCAGGTAGTTTTTGTAGTCATTGTATGGCAGGTGCCCTTGAAAAGTTTCATTTACCTTTTTTTCCCTACTACAAAATGCATCAATATTTATTCCCTGTATCTGCAGTAGGAAACACTTTGGATAATCAGTCTCTTCCATACTATCAAAAATAGGCAAAAACTGTCCTGGCTGTACGTGTCCATGAGTACATGATATATCTAAATGAGAATGAAAGCCCTCCAGCAATCAAGTATGCACACAAGTTAAGAGAAGTGACACCAATACACACACTTCAGCACATATACATGCATACTCACAAAAAAATCATATCCTGGATTTAAAAGGCTTCAAGATTAAAGGCCCAAGGGGCTTAAAACTTAAAGAAATATTTCTTCCACCTCATTGCATATTCATGAGCGAGTATTTTGGCAAGCAGACTGAGCAAAATAGCTTACAGAATTATGGAAGGAAGATTATTGTTGATTCCTGTGTGCCACAACAGTGCTTTCACAGAGAGAAAAGAAAATGTAAATAATCATCCAAATGACTGCATTGACACCAGGTAGCTCTGAGGGCCCTATACAACTCAGATCTTGTTACAAATTTTTGATCCACGTAAGCTGCAAAACTTGGGAAGAGGGTGCTCAAGACACCAGCCCCTTCCAGAGACAGGTTAAAAGGCAAGAAGGAAAACCTGTCCTGTGCAACACGGTGTTGCAAAGGCAGCTTTGCCATGGCTTCTCTCTGCTGCTTTTTGTTTGGTGCAGACCTAAAGCTGCCACCAGACATCAGGGGCTTATGTAAGGTTCTCATGTGTTCCACCAAATTTACTTTCAATTACTGTGCAAGATGAAGAGTTGCCAGAGGCCAATTTTAATCACATGGGTTTTCATTTTTTTATGACCAACCACCTCTGCTGTGCTGGTTACTGATCTGGATTTTTCTGTCTTCCAGTGGTTTTGTTTGTTCTCGTTACATATTTTGCCAAGGCCCTAACATGTCTGAAAATCTTTTTGGGTGGAAAAATATTTTTTCCTGTTTCATTTTGACAGATGCCATGAATAAATGTGATATTAGTGCTTTGTATCCCTGATTAGCAAGCAAGAAATTTCAGTGATAAAACTGAGCAATATTAATGAGACAACAGGTAAATAAAATTAAAATAGCAAGAAAGCTGGAAAGACGCTCATTGAAGAAGTAAAAAAAAAAAAAGCAATTTGCCACTTGTGTACCTTTACTTAAATTGACTTAATTTACATAAAAACAGTGTGAACAAAGGATGGCTTCTTTAAAAAAGCAGCTTGCATGCACCCTCTGGTAGCAGAGGGACAACTGTGATGACAAAATTGCTGCTACCTCTGAAAGCAGAAAGGGTGCTTAGCAGTGTGAAAGAGGTAACAATACAAAGAACAAAAGCATTTTTTACATCCAGAACATGAGACATACCAAGATTCAAGTATATTACTCTAGCAGCAAAGCTCCTTGATTTCTGACATGAGATCACACATTTTGCAGAAAAAAACAAATCTTTTTTTTCTATAAGCAAATGAGCAGCTCTCATGGAAGGGGAAGTTCAGAGATGCTCCAGATGCTGCAGGGATAGCTAATATAGAAATATGCAGCCATGAGAAAGGTGTTATGAACTTAATTCAGGAGGCCTACTTCCAGGTTAAAATAATATAGATCTCACAAAATGCCTTCCTTAAAAATTTTCTTTCTTTTTTTTTTTCTCCTCGAGACTTTAAAATACCTATATTTTACAGAAATATTTCCAGTTTGTGCAGAGGTTTCTTGACCTCCCCTGTGGGGCTGTTTCTCATATGATATAGTAACTAAGATGCAACAGCCTAGTTTTAGAGTTCTGTCCTTTATTTGCTCTCTTCTTTCTTTTTTTCTACCTCCCTACCCTTGTGTCTTTGTAGGTTATATCCCTTTCCTTTGGAAAAGGACTGCTTGACACCATCTCTCTGTGGATCAGTTAAGCTCGACCTAGTCCTTCACTGGGAAGAGAAGGTGAGCTGGTAGGTACATTCTCAAGAACATGAAAACCATGGTTCTTGCTTGTCACAAATTTGATTGCTGCCTGATCTTTGCAGGGACTTTGGACCCTGAGGCACAGCAGGGCAGCAGGGCATTGCTGTGTCCCTTCTGTAAGCCAGGGAACAGGGACACAGGGGTGGCTCAGCAGTTTTTGGCATGTGTAAGGGGGAAGTTATGATGTAGTTTTTCATATTCACTGTTAGTCCCAAGACCCACCTCCTTGCCCTCTGTCATTATCAGTGGAGATAGAAGTACCTTAGGAAATCCTGAGGAGAGGGAGGAGAAGATGCACAGGCAGAGCACAGGCTTTCTCTAAAATGGTGCCTGGCCTGAGCAACCTTTGCCTTTGAAACAGCAGAGGTTCTCTCTCACTCCCATTTATACAACTGGTTAAAACCACAACAGTCATGTATTTCCCAGTGTGACCTCTGTATTTGAATTAACAGCACAAATTGAATTTCTACTGACAACCTGCAATTACTTCAGCAGAAAGCAAAGCATAGCCCAAAACTTCAAGTTATTTGTGTCTTAGACAAGGCCATTTCCCACAGGCCAGAGGATTAGTATGTGAACCAGTGGAAATATGGCTGTGGGGTATATGTGATGATGGTTCATAGCACTTCCATCCCAGAGGAGATTTATGGATCTGCAGTGTACAATACCCTACGTTAAATTTTATCTTGCTGACCCCACTTTGAATCAAAACAGCATTGTAAATATAGCATTGTAAATATAAAAGTTACGCTATTAAAGTATTCCTGATATTATATTAGCATCTAAAGACTGAAATTTTGTGATTTTTCAGTTGATTTGGGTGAGATTTTCCTACTGTCTTGAGCTTTTGCAATGATGACTATAGTATGCATCAGAAATGTTTCTCATCTGCTTCACACTGAGCAGAGACTGTAATGATTTTGTGTGAAACTGTAATACTGAACCTACAATTAAAATTTCTTACACTTTCAATTAGATGCTACAACTTGACCCTTCCGCCACTGATTTTATTAACAATCTTTTGTTTTATCTTTCTGAAAATATTCATGCTTGTTCTTAAAGCAAGGAATATGACAGAATTGTGAGAAGAGCTCATTGGTAGATAGACAAGCTATTTGGAGTACTGGGGTTTTGAAAAACTCTTTCCATTTCCTGATAGCCTTCCATTTTCTCTTTTAAAAGCTCAATTCAGAAACACCTTTACACAAAAACGTTGTATAAGACTCGACTTTTCAAAAAGAAATACTGCACAGAGAGAAATGAAGGTTGGTTTTAAATTTTTGAAAGTATTAGATATGAACTCAAATTCTGGCAGTCAATTATAGGTCTGTGAACATTAAAAACTTTAGAAGGGAGTTGGTACATTTCACAAGTAACATTGAGAAATGTGCAGAGTTTTCAGAAGGTGAGTGAAATAAAATTGTGAATTCCTCTATAGCTGGATTTTTTTTTAATTTATATCTAACTGATTAATATAAAATCTTGTAATTTACAAATATTTAATATTCACCCTGACACGAAAAACTGGCAAAGTTGTTTCATGTTTGTTTGATAAAGTATTTTGTATGAGGAGAGAAAGGTTTTCATTCTTTGTAAATGTTTCAAATACTGATCTGTTTGCACTTCTCTAGCACTTTGAGAATTCCTTCCTCAAAATGCCTTTCTTAGAATTCTCTTTTTGTGGATTGGTGTGTTTTGCTTTGGTTTTGTTTTTTTGTTTTTTTTAAACCACAGACACTAGACTAGTACTTCCAAAGACATGCAGAACAAATATCACCCACTGCCTCTCAAAAATGTCAGGTTTGCAAAACAACTGATGGATGAAAAATGGAGTTCAGTGGAACTTTTTTGATCTTCAGTCTAACCCATGAAACCGTAGTTTTAGGGATGAGTGTCCAGAAAGTTTCCTGTTTCCTGGGTGTTTTCCTAGTTCTGTTTGCATTTCACTGAACTCACAGG
Organism: Manacus candei; assembly: GCF_025592945.1. Lineage (NCBI taxonomy): Eukaryota > Metazoa > Chordata > Aves > Passeriformes > Pipridae > Manacus > Manacus candei. The sequence goes on along the minus strand of NW_026138066.1, from coordinate 21,835,634 downwards.
TGCATCAATAAATGATTAAGACAAATTTCTGAAAACCAAACTGGTAATGGTGCTTCTAACCTATTTCAGAATTTTTTCTCAAATGTTATAAACTTTTTGAAGACAATTAATTGTGCAATGTAAATAGCGTTGGATCCAAAAGAAATTTCATATTTTTCATTTTGGTTGGTTTTGTAAAATGTCTAGTTTGAGGAAATTAGTTAAGCCAAGCTTGTCTTCACACAAAAGTCACACCAATGTAATTTGAATCGTTTTACACATCGATTTTGTTAAACCAATGTGAACACTTGTTTGGACACTCCTAAATTGATTTTGTCCTGGCTTATATTGATTTAGCCTAAGTCAGGAAGGAATTCACTTAAGATAAATTAATGCAAGTCTGAAATAAAAAGTGCCCACATAGGGTTTGCATGGGCTTGCTAAATTGATTTAAAAATGCACTTTTAATTACACTGATGCAAGTTTGAGTAGGCCAGACCTAACACCACAGAGAGAAATATTTGGTTTGCAGAAATTACAAGCTCTGTTGTGTCCTGAAAGGGCCTTAAATCTAGGTCAAGGTGTTACAAGGTTTCTCCATTGATATTTGGAATAGTTTGCAGTAACTTTGCATATCCATAGATTTTCTTTCAATTCAGAGTAAATTTACCTCTTCTTACTCCCATAACTTTCCAATAATTAGCACTGTTCTCAATAAGATTAAAGACTAGTGTGAAACAAAATCTGATTCTGAACTTAAAGACACTTCAAAATCTGTACACATGTTTTAGCTTTTCAGCTCTCCACTGGCTTTAAGCAAAACCATCTCAGAGGCAACTTCCTTCACATCCCACAGCATTGATTTTGGAACAGGGAAGTGCCACTTGCATATTGGGGACTAATTTCTAGTTGAGGCACACTAGGACATTTTATGGCTTCATAATTAATGTTGTATTACTATTGCAAATCAGTCAGTTTTCATTGTACTGCTAATTGTTGGATTTTCATGTGCACTTCAATACACAATTATTAATTTTTCCTCAGATCTATTTGTCCAGCAAAGAGGGTCTAGACACCAATGCCCTTGTGAAGTAACCCTGAATAATGACTTGGAAAACAGGCTGTAACCTTCATGATGCTGTCTGGAATTGGCAATCAAAATCCAAGATTATGCAGAAACCTCTATTTCAAAATGTGCCTTGTTTGCTGAACTTTTACCAGATGCAAAGTACAATTTGAGGGAATCTGCATTACAGATTGTCATGGAGAAATCACTCCCATACCCAACTCCCTGATCTCCTAGGAACAGAAAATAACAAAATTACATGTTTTCAGAGACAAGGCTATTCATGGGACAGTAATCATAGCCAGTGTTGGATAGGGCACACACGCCTGAGAGCTGCTTTACTTCACTTTCAGAGACTGCCCTTTGCAGTTGGCTTGTTTCTGTGGTATTCCCACTTCTTCCCTTCGACTGCTCTTCAGGGAATGTGATACCCTGGATTCTTGCAGTTCAGTTCATTTATGAACCAGGAAACCTGTGCTAATTGTAGATCTGGCAGGGGGACTTTGGCATTGCTGAATCAACCAGCTGTATTTTCCATGGAAGAGTTGCTATCATCTAAGTAAGAAGCTGAGTCTGGACACTCCTCATTTCTTTCTGTGTCTCCCACAAGTAGGAAAATAAACAATGGATAACCTCCATCTGCATAGTCATTGTAGTGTCCTTTGCTTTTCTGCACACACACACACAAAAAGTAGTTTCTTAAACCTGTCCATTTTTTATTTTTCTTGTTGTTCTGCTTGGCACTGTTTCCAACTAACCCACATCTTTGTTAGAGTCTGGCAGCCAGCTGGCAACAGTGGAGCTGTTGTGGGACAGTGGATTCCTGTCTCTTACGTAAAGCACTCCTGCTAACACCTTTTAGAATGAGATTTACCCTTCTGTTGCTGCAAGCAGTTGGCATGTTTTGTTTGTAATACATTTCTATATCGATGCTTTAGGAGTCAGCCCTCATTTTGTAGCTGTGTAGTTGCTTTCTCTTTCCTAAGAGCTAAAGTTTGTACTTATCCATATTTAATTTCATCTTGGTTTTGTGAATGTTAGAGAGATCCGTATAAAGGTCAAATGGGATGGGACAGGTTAAACTGCTTTATTGTCAAATTTAGTTTGAGGCACATTTGTGCAATGGAATAGAATACTTGCAAAACATTTGTCCCTGTCACACCTGTGTTTTGTCAACCACCGTATTTCTAACACCGGACTGTATTTCAACAGTGAAAAACCTCTACTGCAGTCTTTAAACCTGGTATGATTACTGAATAAAAAGTGCAAAGAAAAGTACTTAAGAAGGAAAGGTACACTTACTGGAGGAGTCATTGGCTCAGTCTCCACTGCCTGAAGGGTGCCTACATGGCTCCAATGACCTCCTGAGCTTCATTAGTTAACTACGCTGTATTGTTCACACTTCTCTTTATTTTTTTGTTGTTGTTTAGGGGCATTTGTGCTTTCAGTAGCTACTATATTGAACTTAAGCAAGTCTCATGGTAAGTCCAAGGATTTTTTTTCTTGTTCTTGACTTCAGGGTCTTTTTGAATAGTTCATCTCTTTTTGAAATGCATTTTCCCAAAGTTTATTTTCACATAGAATTTTGTTATGTGGTTCTTCCCTAACTGTGTTGTGCCTTTTTTTTTTTTTTTTGGCAGAAACTCATAGATTCCACAGTTATACTTGTTTTTGTTATGATTCTTAATAATTCTGAAATTTTGAGTAGCAGTAGCTACCAAAGACACCACTTGAGACTTATGGTTACCTGTGCACGTAAGAGAGATACAAAATTAAATACTATCAAGAAAAAAAAAAAAGAAAGAAAGCCCCAACAGAATACCATGACTTGAGGCAATCATCAACAAATAAAACACAGTTAAAAAAAAGGAAAAAGAAAAATAGCATAGATGAGTCAATTAGCCAGAATGGCTACAACAACACTGAGGTTTGGCTTAAAGAGGGATATGAAGTAGTAGACAGTTTATTCAGAGAACTTGCATACACAGGGGCATAAAATGCAGCACAGAAACCAGTTTCAGCAGTGAAATGGAATCCTAGTGACAGAGATATAGTGGGAATGAGTGACATTAGGACTGGACAAAAATGTACAGGTAAGAAAGGAAGGAAACAATTTCAGGGAGAGTGTTACATGTGCAGTGTATAGCAAAGGACTGTCTCTACATCCATCTGTGGGTATGCATCTCTGTGACTATGCAGTGAGGAAGAGAAGGACAGGGCATACTGCTCACAGGGGTGGGGATGAAAAAGAGGTCATAATGAGTGTAAAGCTATAGATAATTATGTAAACATAAATATATAATAGCAAAACGTCCTTACAGAACACACATACATACCTGGTACCTGCTGATAGATCTTGTCTTTCCTTGAATATTGCAGCACATTGTCTCAGAAGAAAAAATTTAGTCCATTTTTAAGTTTTCATATAAGAAATTTAATTCAAGACTCTGCATCAGATTTTTAGTCTATTCTAACCACCCTGAATTTGGAGAAACTGAGGTCAGATGCTACCTGAAAGTTGTGCTTTGTATTATAGATCTTCAAAGTCTATAAATTTTAAATTTGAGCTGATCTGTTATCATTTCTTCTTTTCTTATTGTTCTCTTTGGTCACTGCTTGCTCTGTGTGGTGAAATGTAACAAAAAGGTAGTAATCAAGGTAAAATGCAGTATTATTTAAGGCTTTTTTTATTGTACTGTTAAAAAATAATTCTATGCAGAGCAAGTTTAAGAGTAGAAGATACCTAAGAAGCTGTCAAATAGCACTGTTAGCTATAATAATTTATCCTATAATTTAATGTAGCCCTGACCTCTGTCATAAGTTAATACACCATGAAGAATAGTGTGCAAAAAACATGCTTATTAATGAATTGGAGAAATAATGTGACATTGTTTTTTGCTATTTCCCATGAAATATCTTAATATTGGAGTTAGCAGAGCCTAGACAATTTTTGCTATGTAATTATGTCTGTCCATTTCTTACTAACTTGTGCTGTGATTAAAAGGTTTGTAATTTTAATTATGCTATCTGAATCCAATTGTTTGATTCAAGACAAAAATAATAGTATGGAGGAACTCTACATCATGCATTCTTTTATTTTCTCTATTTTTTTGCCAATGGATTGTCTTAATTTGAAATTCTTTATATATAAATGCTAGCTACAGATGTATGTATATGCACAGTTCCTCAGAGACCAGGCAGTGGCCCAATTATTCTTTTGCTAATGATCATCTCTTCTCATGGCTGATTGGCACAAGGCCCTAAATACATTGGAGCTCTTCTTCTGGAGTTTCTCTGCACAGAGGTAGGGGATGTATGTGAGGCTGAGCATCCACATGGAAAGGCTGGCTGCTGGTGCTGGGATTGTATTCCAGACATTGCCATATCCCATACATGATTTTCTGTACCATTCTTGCAGCCCATGTACTCGCTACTCCTTTGGCCCAGATGATGTGCTAGGCTTTAATTAGCACGTTCCTGCATCCTAGAGAAGCTTTTCAAAAATACCTCTCTGTGTTCTCATACTTTGGAACTAATTCTGAAAGCCACAAATTAAGCCGTGGAATATTAATTAATCTTCCCTCTACACTTTATCTGGCTGTGTGTTGGGATTAGTAGGGTGTAAGTCTGCCTAAAATTTCCTGATGCAGAAGAACTATATGAAAATTGAGGATAAGCTCCTCTTGTACCTAGGCTGGAGCCATACTCTTTGAGTATTCCATGACACACTCTAAAGAGTCTTAGGCTAAGAAGCTTCAAGTCAAGAGGAACTTGTGCTAAGACTACTGATAGCTGTGGAAGGGCTGCAGCTTTAAGACAGCAAGTGTCTCCAGAAAAAGGAGACCCACCCAGCAGACAACCTCCACAGGGATTCCTACTGCTGTAGGTATGTGCTAACAAAGAATGAGTTTGCTCCTCTAAGAAAAAAATATGTCAGGTATTTCTAGACTAGGCATCTAATAACACAGTAGAGTAGTCACAGTGTAAAATGGGAACAATTTTTTATACATCTCCATTTTTTTTTCAAAAATTGAGATCTTAAATTTTGTCTTTCAAGTGTCTGATTAAAAAAAACAGGCTTCAGTTAAATAAAGTATTTATTTATGATACATAGCTTCAGTTTTCAATAAAATGTTTAGACATTGAAACCAATGGGATTCTTAGACAAAACTAATAGTTTCTTTTCTTTTCTTTTCTTTTTCTTTTTTCTTTTTTTCCATGGACATCCCTAAGTGGTTTGGTTTTTCCAGATCAATGAAAACTAACAAGTTCTCACTGATATTGAATGTCTGACCACTTGCTTAACAATGGACTTGATGGGCTAAATTCAGGGCAGTTTGAAACGGCATTACTTTGTTTGCTGGAGCAATTGTTATGATTTTTTTGGATGCCTATTTTCCTGGTAATTTTCAAATAGAAATATTGGGTCATTTTACAACTCATTTGATTCCTCTGAGGTGTTCTAACTTGACTTGTATGCATTGTTGAATAGCAATGGAAGGGTTAACTGCCTTGGTGTTTTTAGGCTTGTACTATACACAGGGACTTGACATTTTCACACTAATTAAAACAGACTGCCTCAGTCCCTATGTACATGTAACTCATATTTAATTCAATGGAAACGTTGAGTGTGCATTGATGGAAGAGTTGGGTCCATACTTGTACTATTGTGATAAGCAGGAAATGATTTATCCAGTGATATATTTAATTTACTCATAGCCTGAATATTGAAATATTCCGGTCTTTGTAGTATTTCATTTAAATTAGGTATTTGTATCAATGAGGCAGGTCTTAAAGACTTCCCTTAATCAAAACTTTCCATAGTTTGGGACTTGAACAGAAGAGTACCACCTCCAATACATTAATGCTTTTGTTGAAGTTTTTGTTGTTTCCATGCAATATGGGTCACACTGCTCTCCTCAAGGTAAAGGAATTTATGGTACATAATTTTTCATGGATTTAATTTCACATTTAAGTGCATATTTACTGGAATACCATGTAGACGTGCAACCCTTCCTTTTTTTGTTACAGAACATATGGAGATTTCTGGTGTCTCTGAGGTACTTTTTATAGGTTTGCAAAATGAAAACCAGGAGCTCTGGCTACATCTAGACTTAAGGGTGGATTCACAACGTAGTAATCATAGAATGGTTTTGGTTGGAACGGACCTTAAAGATCATATATTTCCACCCTTGTTGCCATGGACAGAACCACGTTCCACTAGATCAGGTTGCTCAAAGCCCCATCCAACCTGGCTTGGAAAAGTTCCAGGGATGGGTCATCCATAACTTCTCTGGGCAACCTGTTCCAGTGCCTCACCACCCTCAGAGTAAAGAATTTTTTCCTAAATATCTGATCTAAATCTACCCTGCCTTTGTAAAAAGTCCCTCTCCAGCTCTCTTCTAAGTTCCCTTTAGGTACTGGAAGGTGCTCTAAGGTTTCCCCAAAGCCTTCTCTTCTCCAGCTGGGACAACATCAACTCTTTAATAGAAGCCTGTCTTCATAGGAGAGGTGCTCCAGCCCTCTGATTGTCTTCTGGACTCATTCCAACAGGTCCACGTCCTTCCTATGCTGGGAGCCCCAGAGATGAATGCAGTACTCCAGGTGGGGTCTCATGGCAGCATGTTTTCCTTTTAATCCTGACCCATAAGCTCTCAGTTGGCCCCTCACCCATCCCTAGGTGGAGTTCCATGCACTTCAGAGGGTCACTGGCTTAGAAGGTGACAACCCCTCCTCGTCTCCCCTGCCTGTATCTTTCCATTCCAACACTCCAGTCACAGGAGCCATCCCACCATGGCTTTGGGATGCCAATAAGATCACAGCCCTGCAGGCATGTGCATCTCTCTAACTCCTCTTGCCTATTCCCCGTGCTTTGTGTGTTTGCATTGAGGTATTTGAGCTGGACTCCCCCACAAAGTCGACTTAGTGGCTGGAGTGGCTGGAATTCATAAGCTGAGGGTGTTGGCCTCTCAGTGGCCCAAATCACAGATTCATTAGGAGTATGTGTTATTGCTTCCAGCCCACGGGAGCAGTTCTCCTTTCGCTCAGAACCAAGGATTAGGGAGAGGCTTTGTACCCCAAGGTATACTGATACGTTGCTGGGATGCATTATTTCAATGCTCCTAGTTGGGATACAGCCAATGCATAATGGAGTTGCATTTTACTCCTCTATGAAGCTGGACTGTATCCATGTACCTTCATTAGGGTCCACACCCTTACCTGTGCAAACAGTCCGGTCTCCTGAGAAGATGAATAATGCAGATGTGGGGGAGGGAAGCAGGTTCTTAGGTAACCTTTACCTGGCAGAATAATGCCTCAATTCAAGCTGATTTTCAAGGTCCATAAGTACAATTTTTGCCCCGATCGATGGAAGAAAATAAAACCTAAAGAGGAACAAAAGAACCCTCCTCAGATTTCCATTTAAATAAAAAAGACTTAGCAGCTAAATTATCACAGGTTGTTACCTCCATTCCATCCTGAGACTGCTGTGAGCACTCACAAGCGTACACAGTTCCTTCCTTAAGGTCCATGGAAATGTTGAACTATGTGTCTTAATATAGTTCCTTATATTTTAGAGAAAAGGCAGCTGTAGATGTCATCATGACTATGGACTTTTATAGTGCCGTAAAAATTCAGTGTCATCATAAATTCATGCAGCTGAAAATGTCGACATTTATGGCAACTTCTACAAGGACATATTTTAAAATGATATTAAAACTTTATGCAACAACTTTTATTTAGTTAAAAAAGTAAGATTATAAAGAAAAACATTTACTCTCATTTTTAGAACAAAGAGGCGTGGCAAATAGTTTATAAAAAAGGGAGAAAATGAAAAGGTTTTGTAAAGCAGAGCAGACCTCCAGGACACAAGATGCCTGAATCCTGTTTATATGAAACCACATAATTGAATCAAATAAATAATGTTCATGTATGTTGTCCTTATCATAGACTGTCTATCATTTGGTCATGTATCAGTGGCACAGATATAGTAGAACATTGCTTTGAGGGCTCAGCATTTCTTTATGTGATTGGCACTAAAAAGTCTTAATTTCTACTAATGACTACTGTTATGATTTAGAATTAATGGAAATCTGAGTTCTTGTATCTACTAAAATTTGAACTGCAATGCTGCAGTCCTTTGGGAATCTTGTTAAAAAGGAACTATATGGACCCAGAATTAGCATAACCCTGCACATGGAAACTTCCAACCCAGGGACAGTTGATTGAGAAGCACCTAATCCAGATTTCTTACACCAGTTAAACCATTGATTTCAGACAGCTGTGCAGTAAGCACAGCACATATTTCACAGAAACCAGCCAAAAGACAATGTGACAGAAGTAGGGGAAGGTAAAATGCATTTTGGTTTTTTTCTCATTGAAGATATTCAGGAAGCATCAACTAACTTCTCCTGAGTTTCCATCAACTTTCATTAAAACAGCTTCAGAGACTGATGTACCTCAGAGAACAAAATATATTGAGTATTCCCTCAAAACAGTGACATTTATGTTTCAGCAGAGCTTTAGGGACTGAGTTTAGGGACTGAGCCCATTCCTAGTGAAGTCGGTGAGATAACCCTATTAATTTTTTTGCAGCAATAGCTGCCACTAACACTGAAAAGAACTGAATCAAAGACTTGAACTTTTATACGAATGCATGAAGATATGGAATTAATTTTATGACACCTATGCTCAGATTTGCCTAATTTTTATATATAGGAACAATCTTCTCTAAGTTCAATGGCAGTTTTACTTATGTATCTCTACAGTTCTCCATACACAGTTCTCCAGCATGTGTGATTGTGTTCTCAGGCTAATGAAAAAAAACAAACAAACCATCAAACAACAATATTAGAGTCTCTCTGAAAGAACAGCTAAATAGTTGCAGCAAATTATTATAGAAGAGATGACGCATATATAGCAAATTATCTTGTTTTTGCTAGGGTTATCCACAAAGTTGCCTTGCTAATCATTTCAAAGGCTGTTGATATAGGTAGATATTCATTACATCTAGGAAGAATAATCAGTGCTCCAGCCCATTTCAACTGGGGCAATGACACAGTAGGCTGAATTTGATCCTGAAGCCTCTGCAAAAAAACAAACAAACCCCACACAAACCTGTGTTCTATTGTCAGAGCTCCCTCTTCTGCTGTTTCTTCTGTTTTGCTTCCTTTATTATATTATTACTAGGCATTATCCTCTTTAAACATCTCTGAGGGTATCCAAGGAAGACAATCAATAACTTTTTTCTTTTTCATTTTCATATACATTTTGTTGAGTCTTCTGAATTCAGCATCACTTCTACAAGCCAATGGGTTTGAGGTAAGAAGTCTTTTCAAGTCTCAGTTTTTGTATGTTGTACTCTGAATAACTAATACTTTAGGTTCAGAGACAGATGTACAGATGCATATGATGATTAAATAGTACCACCAGTCCAAGACCATTTGATTTCAGACAGAGAAGCTAAAAAAGACAGGATGTGGAAAAATACTTACTGGTTTTAATATCTTAAATTATTGTGATGAGGAGTAATAAAATAGAATGGAGAGGATTTTTTCCTTACAGTTATCATAATTTGAGATATTTTTTAAGTAAAGGAATAAAAGACATGTATGCTTGATACAGAAGAAATGTCTGTTTGCACCTAATATATTATAGAAAAGTTCAAAGACAGCTTAACCTTGTAAAAATGTTACCTCTGTAATGCTGCCAAGATCAGTAGCTGCATGAATTATTACTTTAAGTAGCACACATGACTTTTTCAGAATTTATCTAACTTATGCATTCATTAATTGGTGATTTTCATATGCTGGTGATTTCATAAACTGATGATTCATTTCCTCTTTCATTTAAAATCCCACCTTTTAAAAACATGCATCTTTCTGCCCTCAGAATCGTAATATTCAGCTTAGGCATTTGGTGACTACTCCAGATTCAATGCATTCCAAATTAGAACTTATTGGAAAACAATAATAATTATTTTATGTTCAATATCTAACATCAAAGATAGGACTTTAGTAATGGCCCTGTGTTAAGGTTGTCCCCCCCATCGTAGGGTATAATTTGGGGAGGAAGCAGAACTGCAGAAACAGAACTGTTCTGTTCAAAATTTTCTTTGCAAGACTAGACAATATGCTTAGATGTTAAATTTCTAGAGTAGATAATTATAATGAAAACCATTCTTCTCATTCCTGGTAGAAAGAGATTTTTAAACCATTACTATGTTTGAACCTTTACTTGATATTCTTCTTTTTAGTGTGATCTATTGATTCTAGACACTGTGGTTTCCTTGTCCATGGATCCATGTGAGTGTTTGGCCGCATGTGACAGTGGATTTAAAAAGAAACTTACCATTCATTGAATATCCCACCTGCCTGGTTTTGAAAATCCACCTCTTCTGCATTTTTAAAATGTGCTTCAATTGGACAAATGTACCTCTCTTTTGCTGAAAGAGAAAAGCTTCTCAGCTGCATGGTCAGGCACAGAAGACATCACTCCTATTTTTTCCAAAGCTTCTCTTTTTATTCGTTATGTGAAATACAAAGATATAGGGGCATGTAAACCAATAATAGATATTCAGTCTAAACTCTAAGGTTAACTTACTATGGGCACTGGAGGCTGAGATAGGATGTTGTATTTGCATACATACAGTATATGGAGAACTGTTCTGTTTTATGGAGCAGCAATCATATTTAGTTTAATGTCTTATAAGTCCCATAAAATGACATTAAGAAATTTTGCTATTTGGCTGGTGAACAATCTAAGCAGTGGTGTTAACTCATCATAACACCCCTACTCTGAAAGCTCAAGCTTCATAAAATTTGGGATATAAATATGCCAGCTCAACTAAACGAGATCGGAGATCTTGCATATATTCTTTCACAGGGTGGCATCCAAAAATCTAGTGTTCACCTAAATCTTTTAAGAATTTTTGCCATTTTTAGGGTACTGGGGAGTCTTAGTCTCAGAAAAATCACACTCTTGCCCTTTTGTTTTTAAACATATTCAGTCACCTGGAAACCTAGCAGACAACCTAGCAGATTCTGGGTGTGATCACAATGCTGGTAGATGTGACATGACACATCTGAGAGTCCTGTTCTCTTACGAAATGGTAGATAGGCAATAGGAAGTGTTCCCAGGTAGTCTAAAATGATATTAGATGATTTCTGGAGTGGAGGAGCTAAAGCACAAGATAGTGACAATAACACAAGTGCAACAGCATGTTAATCATTTTTATTTTCTTTTCAAAGGAAGATGATTAATGTTTGAGTTTCCCTTGAATTTTTACTTGAAGATTTAAGGTTGGCCTGACATAAACCTGAATAGTGTCTGATGATGCTAATCATGAGCTCTGCCAACCCAAAATAAGGGCAACTACAGTTTAGAATTCTTTTGTGTACTCATTGTTCATCTCTGTTTTGATTTCCGTCCTTCTTTTGATGTATTAGGAACTTCCAGGTGGTAGCAGGTGGAGTTACAAATGTTGGATAGCAAGGGCACAGATTTTGCTCCTGGCTACACTGATAACCTGTATACTTTGCAACGTGACAACAAGCTCGCTAAGCCTGAATGCACTGGCCTTACAGAGTTCTGTACCAAAACTCCATCTGGGCTTTACTTTCTAGTCAAACTCCTCCCATCCTCTTTATAGTGGATGTTGACTCCATATGGGTCTTGCTTTTCCTGCAGTTTCACAGAACGCGAGCAGAGATGGTATCCAAGAAATCATTCGCCCATGGTGACAAATTGCCAGAAGCTGATACTCACCTTCTGGCAAATCTGGGATTTGCTGCAAGTAGGGCTCCTCACTTGGGGACACATACTTAGTTCACCCAGAATATCTTCTTTGTGTTTAATGGATGCCAAAGGTAAGAGATGCAGAGAAGTCAGCTGGGCCTGCTGTGCACCACTTTCTGGTCTGTAGACTGAATTCCTTAATGACATTCTCATTTAAAGTTCCTGCTGCCAAATACTGTTTGCTTTTCCCTTTGGTACTGTCTGCATTAACAATGAGAGACTCATCTTGAAAGTTATTTACATAAAGTTTTATTCTCATGTCACTGCCACATTCAGCAGCTCCATGTTGGTTTTGGGCAAACTGAATACCCTGTGAATGAATTCACAGCAGTGTGGTACCCTAGGGGCCACAGGCTACCCTTCCTCCCATCCCTGACAAATCAAACCCTGTCTTTAGACAGTACCAACACCACAAATTCTTTATTAAAGGAAATGCCTTCTTGTTCCTTTGGCATCTGGTTCTGAAGTGACTGGCCCCACTCTGACCAGGTTATCTGGCTGTTGCTGGTGGGTACAGGCAACCTATCCAGAAAGAAGATAATAAGATCTTGTGAGGTATCTCATGTCAAGTGGGGCTACTGGTCACTTCCTGGCTCCACTCATCATAGGAGTGATGGGTTTGCATGACACCAAAGGTTCAGATGTTTCCCAGTAAAAACACACACAGAGATATTTCATTAAAATACCCTTTTAGTGACCCACAACCTGCAGGTAAGGAATGTCCTCAACCACAGATTGTGCCTTTGTGTCTGATGGGTCTTGAAGTTGCTCCAAGGGTTTGTTTCCTAACTTTTTTTTAAGTATTTAAGATCACAAAAATTATATTGTATTAAAATTTTCCATCTGCGCAACAGGTTTGCTTTTTGATTAAAAAAATAAGCATCTGGTTTCTATAGGCTCCAATAATTTATCAAGAAGTCATATTACTTTTAAAGTTAGAAGAAGTAGAGCTGTTTTCACAGTACTTCCAGTCCTCATGGAAAAAAAACCAAGTGTCTCATTTCCAAAGTGTGGCATTTTATGTCATCACCCTTTTTTACCTAGAGAGCTGCACTAAGTTAATCTCAAGTCTACAGCGTTTAGACATTCAGATAAATTTTAAGTAAGTATCTACGCTTCTGGTGATTATTCAAACAGTCTCTCAACCTTTTGTGGTTCACCCATCACCAGTTAATATTACATTAAAAACTGACAAATAATGTTGCATTTTATTGTGGCTTGTACAAGCTGGGTAACCTGCCCATTAATTCTCTGCTGCTTCTCACTCAGCATCATTCTCTTTCCATGATAATAAAAGGGCTAAAGATTGTATGCAGCTAAAATTAGTTTTTTATTAGTAGACAACTGAATCTTCATACTTTGTAACCTGAAGGGGCAGAAAAGAATTTTCATATGCACTGCAAAAAATTTATTTAATTCATGAAAATAAAATACTTTTGTAAGGCAGTAAATTCATTTAAAGTGAGTCAATTTTGTTTCTTCAAAAAATAACCTTTCCTGCAACAAATATACTTTACAGGATTTTCTTATTTACTTCATTAGAAATTATTTGATATGCCTGCAGAAGAAAGGAAAGTGATTTCTTTTGCTTCTCTTTTCCAAAATATGAACTTTCTTTGGGCTTTTAACAGTCAACAATATTGGATCTTGTTTTTCCCTGGGAAAGAAAAATATATTCACAGAATAACCAAAAGCATTCCCAGTGCTGATCAGTTCTACATTCACTTGAAAGAGGATGGTGAGATTTTGGCTTCTGTAATGACTCTGCCCAAGAAAGATGGAATCCCAAGCTATGCACTGTGAAACGCTCCATCTTCAAAGTAAGTGTTTTTTATGTTTTTATCAAAGACAAAGGCACTTGAGATGAAAGATCTAATTCTCTTTTTCTCTGTAGACTCACTGGCACAAGCACAAAGCAGTTGCAACATGATACTAAATGTGAATTGTATCATTTACACTCATTTTGCATTTCTGATGAGGGGCAATCTGAAGAAAATTAACCTAGGCTTTATTAAAGCACACATACAATTCTTATCTTTGTAGGTGGGAGATAATTGTATCTTTATGGATAGTTTTATACACATAAAGAGTCATGCAAGCAAATTAATGGGTTTTAAGATGCATTTCTAATTGAACTGAACAAAAGCCTTTAAACAGCTTTGATCCCTTATGTCCTCATTACATCAATTTGAGGCTGATGTAACTGGAGGGGAGGGTTGCTGATCACAAGGTTAAGGCTCAAGGGACCACAGTCTCTCCTACACTGGGGCTGTGAACAGTGTGGAACCACAGGATACGGCAAAGGCAGCTTTCTATCTCCCCTAATATCCTTGTAGACCATAGGACTATGTTCCAGCTCCCTTAACATAGCCCCAGGTGTCAGTGCTGATGGGGATGCTGCACTTCTGTGCCCCATGAGGGGCTGTGGGTTTTCCAGGAGCTCCCTGCAGGGTTGATCCTGGCTCCAGACTGGGCCCAGAAAGCAGCATGACCTCCACACCAACAGCCATGACGGAGCTGGGACTTCCAGGTTCAGTTCCTCGCCCTCACAGCTGCTCTGGGCCTCAGTCCCACTGTCTCTGAGAGTGCTTTTCTTTTTTGTCCTAGTGGCTGGAGGCTGAGTTCATTCCTGCTTGGAGAAGGTCTGAGGGAAGGTAGCCCAGAAGTCCCCACTTTGTTCCAAGAGATCTAGTTATAGCATTTTCTCAACATGACCAAGCATTCTAAGTCTCTCTCTGGGAACAATTTCTTATTATTGTTGGCATTTGCAGCCTGATAATTTCAGTCTTTTACCATCTTGCTGTTTACAAATGGATGAAAAGGCAGTGCAAACCATTAGAACTAGCAGTGCAAAGTTACTCATTTTGGCAAAACCCTGCCTGCTGTCATTTTCTATAGTTAAGACTTTTGCCTGAAGCCTTGAATGTCTCACCCTGACACCAGCCTGCAGTAATTAATCATTAAACAGTGATTGAGGCAGTGGACCCCAGAAAATATCTTCATATTCTACCATATGCTGAAGCCAGCTGCAGCAAGCACTTGGAGAGAAGCTGCACAGAGGAAAACGCTGCCTGACAGTCCCCTGCTGTGAAGTCCAAGCACAGAAAGCCTCTAACGAAGGGCCATAGACAGACTGTTTGCTTGTATTGACCTTCATTACCTGAGATTGTTTAGAAGGCAAAATGTCAGTGTTAATGTGCTAGAATTTTAAACATTATCGCATTTTAATGACTATTTCCAGGCTCTCACATACTCGCATCGTGGAACAAAAACGTGGATCAGTGTAACGAAAGGTTATAACAACAATAACAACAACAATAATGAGGGATGGGCAGATGTGTTTTGCTTAATTTCAGACTCCCCTGGAGCATCTCGAGTCTGGAATTAAGAGCAGTTTTCACCCACCCGAGGTTCATGTTTCGTTTGGGGCTGGCCCGGTGCCACATCTGGGCAGTCACAGGCCACAGAAGTCGTACAGAGCTGAGGGGGGAGCCTGCCTCCAGCTCTGCTGCACATGGCTGGGTTGACAGATCCCTGCAGAAATGCTGGGGTCAGCAGCAGGGTGCAGAAAGGCAATGAGCATCCTCTGGGTTATGAGATTGTCAGAGCTGGGGCAATTCACAGTATTATGTTTTCAGAAGTCCCCTTAATCAGAGAATCATAGAATGGTTTAGGTTGAAAGAGATCTTAAAGGTCATCCAGTTCCAAACCCCCTACTGTGGGCAGGAACAACTTCCTCTAGAGCAGGATCCTCACTAAAACCCAGGTGACTTCCCTAAAACTCACAGGCATCCTGGATTTACCTCATATGCCTCCCTCACAACGTCTCCATGGTGTGGTCTGCCTTGCACTGTACAAGTGAACAGCAAGCTATGTGAGAGACACATTTTAAGGGATGTTCCCTTCAAAAATTATCAGTTTTGATATTCTACTCTTTGTAAGTAGACACAAAGCACTTGCTAATTGTGCTACTGGCACTCCTGCAGACACACTAGGGATGTTTTGAAGGCTGAGTTGTAGCATTTTTTTGCAGACTTGCTTCCCAGACTGCATGATGGCACCTTCCTTTGCCAGAGTGCTAGAAACTGTCTTCCTCTGTCATTCCCATAGCTGACCACTTTGAATGCCTCCATTTATTTAGGCAAACATAAATCTCCATCTGAAGCCTTCCTTAAGAAGATAAAAGAACTTTTAGGCAAATGTTTTATCGGGATCTCACAGGTCACCCATTTCCATTAGAAATCCAGCAAGCGTTTTTTGCTTCTGTTGCACCTCCCCTGCTCTATTCTTGCTTTGCAAAAGAAGTCAATCACACCTACTTAGCACAGAAGATCTTTGTTTCCTGGACCTTTACATACAGACAACAAAAAATATATAACATGAAGGAAGTAATTTACCATGCAAATTATAGCTATAGTGTGATTATTTTTTGCCCCATGATGTTGTAGCATTCAAAAATATAAATGGTTTCAAAATAAAGTCTGGGAAACCAATGAAAGGAAAGTTTAACTGAAACTATTATAGAGTCACAAGAACAGTCTCTGGCTTAGAACTATGGTTGCACTGAGTTTTTTGCTGATCTAGAAGGAAAAGCATCATTCTGGGACTGCTCTGTTACTTTATCCCTGAGCATGTCCCTTTCATAGAGAGGAGCTGGAGATAAGCACATCTTTCCT
Source organism: Manacus candei (assembly GCF_025592945.1). Classification (NCBI taxonomy): domain Eukaryota; kingdom Metazoa; phylum Chordata; class Aves; order Passeriformes; family Pipridae; genus Manacus; species Manacus candei. The sequence continues at coordinate 21,819,119 of NW_026138066.1, read as the reverse complement.
CCACCTCATTCATATGCACTGTAATACAGGACAGGTCCTGACCATGGCTAAGTGCAGAGTAGGGACTCTGTATGAGAGGACCAGACAGTCCTATATCCATCAACCTTATTTCCGCAGGGTTGTATCTCAGTCCCCCAATACCTCCATCCAGGAAAAATCTACTGGACTATGTTCGTCTGGCATAACAAGTGCAAGAGTGCTTTTTGTTTTGCTGCAAAAGGTCAAAATGGTTTACTTTAAAATTGTTCAGTAAATCATTAAACAGCATTCTTTTTTCATGGGAATAGGGGGTCAGCCTTCCATAATGCAGTGTGAACCTCTCTCAGAACAGCCTTTGCCCAGGGCATGAAGCAAGTCATGAGATCTAGTTACATCCAGGTTCTCACAGGAGACTTGATTATGAGGAGCCTAAAGTCTCCTGCTTTTTAAAAAATTAAGAAGTAATTAAAAAAAAAAAAAGTTATTCAAGGTGCCTTGAGATATCTCATTCGTCAAACAAGGAAAATTTTAAAAATTATGCTACCAAGTATGTTTCTGGCAGAGATTAATAGCAGCTTTACTGGGCAGACATTGGTACTCTGGTGCTTTGGCCCACCTGTGAGAGAGAAAGATTGAACAGAAGTTGCTTTGTGGCTTAAATGACTTACACCATCACAGGTGCTCTCCATACAGTTTTCTCTGCTGTTTTCAAATTACTGACACTAAGAATATGATTCATTCATGTGCTTTTTTAGACTGGAGAAAAAAAAATTTTTGTTCTCAGCCTGTTCAGCTAGAAGATTTCAAAAATTAAGTGAAAGGATATATACATACTTAAACACACAAATCTGACCTCCTTGTCTTCAAGTCTTTCCAGAAAATAATCAGAGATACACCAATTTTATTTTTCAGTTGAATAAAATAAGGCAGAGCCTTACAAGTACACAAGACTGTGGTCCAGTAGAAAATTATCTATGGGGGTGAAATCTCATTGTTTCATGTCCAGGATCTGACGTGGTATTTTCATGATCAGAGGTCTATCAATAGCATGCCCTTGTTTTTAAGTTTATTAGATTTGAGATTACTTTTATAGGAACTGGTGACTTGAGCTATTTTTGCAGTATTTAAATGTCTAGAATTACTGAGTTTGTATTTATTGTAAAACCAAATATATATACACCTATATTTAAATACACACATATAAACATATGATGTTTTATAAAAATGTATTGTTATGTTTTTTATAGACTTATTTTAAATAATTATTTTAAATAATAGGTTTGGGGATTTCTTTAAGTTACTATTATTACACTATGTACTGTATTCATGGACCAGCCCACTGCCATATTAAATACAAAAATGGTCTTTGCCTCCAACAGGGTACAGTATGAGAGATAATAGAAGTGAACTGTTTAATGGGAAAAATCAAGAGTACAAAAAGCCACTGTATAGGGCTATGATGGGGTGTCATCCTCAGTATATTTCAGCAGTGTTTTATGAAAGTTTTCACAGGTATTCTGGCACTTCAGAGTTTTATTGAGAAATCTGAAAGAAAACTCTGAGCTAACTGCAAATGTTTTCAGGTTACTCCTCCTGAGGACAAGGACCAGCTTTGAGAGGAAAGTCAGAGGCGCTTTTCTAAAACCTACTTGGTGAAAAATGAAGACTTATGGACCTGGGGGTTGTGCATTCAGCGAAAGGCTACAGGTAGGATAAGGTTAGCTATGAAATACCTGATGCTGAAGATGCATGTGTGTACCTTATGGACAGAACAGGGCGTTGGCAGAGCGCTGTTTGCAGCAGCACTCTGCATGAATATGATCATGTTTGCTAAGGTAACAAAAATACAATAATCAAAACAAGGGATAATGAGCACCCGAGGAAGATATTAAAATGTCTGGTTGGGGAAGGCAGGTCGTATCTTAAAGATATAAAAAGTATCAAGCTGACTTATATTTATCCTGCGCCTGGGGAGATTAGCATGAGACAACCATATTGAAATAACTACCTAATAATTATTTTTCTTTGCTGTAGCAGAGGAAAACTGACTTTGGCCCAGGCCCCTTTTTCTAATGTGTAAGAATTAATAGTCTTGACAGCAGAGTTTAGTGTTTATATCAGACAGACTGAACAAAGAAGGGAGAAAACAAGACTGTCAACCATGTTTTTCAGGCGGATTACAATTGAAGAGACTTGTTCAAGGAAGTATTTCAGAGTACAGGGAATTATACTTTTTTTTCTCATTCTCAACCTGCTTTCCATGACTCTTCTGCACACACAAGGCAGAATAGCAATGCACTTTTAACATGGGCTTAAATTTAGCATATGTATGATGTGCTGGATCTCAGTTTTGTGCAATAAACATCAGATACTAGACAGAACTGAGTGATTGAGTTGATTAAAGTTTGTATCCCTTCACTTTAATTTTTTACACAGAAACTACCTAATTCAAAGTTTGTTGCATTCAGTAATTAAATAGAGAAAAACTGCTCATGGGTTTCAGAGCAACAATGAAGCTGGCTTGGGTCACTAGTCATGAACATATTGAGGTATGATGAGGCCACAAAACTTGAAAAGTGCTTTAGCACTTCTCACCATTGTGTGATAAGGCAAATGAAGGAGACTACAATGGAAATACAATGATTTATTATCAGATCTCTGAAGCAAAACCGTTTCAACACTACAGAAGGGATAAGTAATTTAGTGGTGTGATTACTGTTAGAGGCCATCATGCACCTAAGGTCAGAGCTGAAGGGGCAGAGAGGAACCATCAAGTTTTCTTTGTAGGCCCCCATTCTCTTCTTTTAGTCTTGATCTTTTGCATCTGAGGGCAGGACATATCTGGACAATGTTATTTTTTTTATCATCAGCAAGGGAGAACAATGCAAGGAACATGTTTTAACAGTTCAGCCCATGTGTGGAGGTTGGAGAAGGGTATCACTGTACCAGGTTCTCCTCTAGAAAATGGTTCTGCTACCAGCCAATATACCTGTTTCATTCAAAAGATTTCCCTATGGTTACAAAACACTTTATAATTTCAGATGAACCAGAAACACCATTACCAAGAAAACAATAACACAGTTTTGATGCATCACTCTTCTGATACCCTCATGAATACAAAGATGACCACCACTAAACTTGTTTCTTCCCCAGATGAGATTCAGAGTCTGCATTGATGTACCCATATGCTGCAATGTACTTTGGAAAAGGATAATGGTACACTTCTAAAAGATTATATGCAACACAATATGAGGCAGGATTTAAAATATCTTCTCCTGAAAAAAAGGGGAAATGTATCATTTTTACATTTCTACATTATTTCCAAAAATGGGCTTGATAGGGCTCATCAGCAAAGTAGCTCAGTTGCACTGTTACCTGATTTGTGAGAGGCACACTGACACAGAGCTCTTTTTCAGGGGAGTCAAGTACAAGAAATGAGTTGTAATCAACAAGCAACAGGGATATGAAAAGCATATGAAAATACATGTGATTGTGGAGGAGCCATATGAAATAAATTCCTTGAAACACCTAAGAGATGAGTAAGACTTAGCAAAACATTCAAGCAATTTGTTTTTTTTTTTAGTGTAGGACAAGGTAGAAAGTATGAAGATGTGAAGAAGATATGAAGATGCCACTGTAATCTTATTTCATTGGCTTGTACCTGCATCCCTTAAAAAAAAGTAGACTCCTTCATACTCTTTTCAATTATTTTTAACAAATATAAACATAGAATTTATGCTTACCAGAAGTAGAGATTTTTTAGGAAACCACCTAATGGGTAGGGTGTTTTGTCCCTTGTACTGGGAAAGTTATTAATGTTTTCTGGTAAACCACCTAAATTTATGGTGCCTGAAGATATTTGTATATGCTTCCCCAAACTACAAATTACAGCAGTCTTGTATTTTTTTTTCCCTGAGGTCTTTTTCATAACTCTATATGCAGATGATATCTAATAAGTTGATTTATACTTCTCTGTCTCATAACAGAATTGCCTATTGTAAAAAATACCTCTTGTCTTCAAAACACCTGAGTTTATAAACAATGAGTCAGTAAATGTGAATACTTAACAAGGCAGATGCTGCACTTCCAAAGATCAGTGCTGGTAAACACTCTTTTAATGGAACCCAGTTTACAAATTTCTGTAATATAAAATATAACGAGTTCTCTTGCCTATTAATAACTATTTTGCTGTGCCCTTCTTCCTGATTTTGGAAAAGTTTTGAACTTCCAGTGGGATCTTTATATGACTGCACTTTATGGAGCAAATAAGACTTTGAATGATCTAATGCAAACAAACAAACAAATTAAAAAGCAAAACAAGCAAACAAACAAACAAAAAAAAATCCAACAACTTTCTCACTTTGTTCCTGGCAGTACGTATTTTGTCTGAGGGGAAGAAATTAGGTGAAACCTAGTGCTTGACATGGTCCCTATAATTCTTCATTTTAAAAACAAATTTTGCTGCTCTCAGTGGACCCTCCTTTGAAACCATGTTCTTCTTCACTACCATTTCAAAGCTACCCATATACCATAGGTATTTTTTTTACCTTTTAATTTGTAAATAATCTCTCTTAGGGGGAAAAAACCAACAAAACAATACACCCCTCAAATTGTCCAACCAAATTTGATGAATCCCGCGTCACAGGGACAGCCAATAATCTTGACACTGGACCTCATGTGAGTTGTATCTTACATATGTATAACTCTTTGAACGACACAAGCCTATAATATATGCCTACCTACAATAAGAGACTGTTATTGCAATATTTACTGTAAGATCCAGTGCAGTGAGGCACCCAAATGCATAAACTTTCCTGTGGAAATCAACTGGCTATTCATGAATATTAGTGGTTTACTAGACAAAGGTCTGGCCTGGCACTGAAAAATTTTCCAGCTGCAGGAAGCAGCTGTTTGTAGCTGTTTCTTGAGAACTGCCTCCTCTGAGTAATTCTGAGAATCTGCACTTTAGCAATCCAGAAGAAATGAGTTTTTCTGAGGTTGGAACCCGAGAAGGCAGATAATGTAGTAGCTTGCAAAAAGTAACCCAAACTAAATGTTTAGAAAAGGGAGTGTGTAGAGCTGTCTTCCACACAACCATAAAGACTGGGCATCTTCACTGCCTTTGGCCTTTGAGTTCAGATTTATTCTCTTCCACAGTCAAAGTTATACAACCCAATGTTGAGTTTTACCTCCTTTCCTCTCTCATATAAGCCTACGGAGAAATAATCTGCAAAGCTTTCAACCAGGAATCCCAGGCTTGCTCCAGTGGTTCCAGGTGTTCTCTCCATCTCAAACCTGAAAAGCAAAAAATGGCAAAAAAGAGGCTTCAAAGTACCACGAGATATTTACCATGGGAGTAATTAACACTGTCCTGAATATTAACAAGCAATTAGAGTGAAGTCCACTTGTCTTGCAGTTCAAAAGGCTCTCAGAGGTCTCGAGATCCCTGAAGCAAGCCCAGGTCTGTATCTTGTGTCACTGCTGTGTCAGTGAGAATGCTGTCTCATCCCTCCACAGAAGACCTCCTAGCTCCTTGTGGTGCAGAAGTTAGAGGGATCCAAAGTGAAGTGTTCACACCACTGTTACTTTGCAGAGTGAAAAAATGAAAAAAAAACCCCAAACATATATTTATTACAATTTACTTTCCAATCATTTACACATGCTGGGTGAGATTTCCAAGTGCAAGGGTGCACAAACGTTCTGAATTCACCAGAATACTTTTGAAAATACATTTCATTATGAAGTTTAATCTGCAAGGTTACCCCTGTCCACAGCAGAAAAAACCTTATATGGTTAAGTGAGCTATACTCTTAAGTGTCTTAATTATCTTGTGATCTCATAAAGAACAAGAATTTTTCTCCTGTTGAAAATTGACATTTTTTTTTCTGATTTGAGACCAAAAAAGGGGTTGTTTAAAATTTTGTACCAGAAGGGGAAAGGAAAGAAAAAGGATTTGAGACCTAAAAATAGTGCTTAAATATATCACTTTAATTTTTCTAAAGTTCATTGTTGCACTTCCTTAAAAAAATTAAATAATATTATACGTAGATATTTTTAAAAATTATAATTATGTATTTTTGACAAGAACAGTTCAGCCAAAATATATGTTGTCAATTCCGTCATTTGGACTGACATTCCTGTGGCACCTGCAGATGGATAATTACTTTCATCCTATTTAATTAATAAAAAGTTTACAACAAAGAAAAAAAAACACATATATTTAATACCCATTATGGTGCCAAATTCCAGACTAGAAAATACACAGCTAAGGCCTACTATATTGTGCTACAGCCTGCAGAATTCTAGTTATATACAGGCAGGGACAGGAAAAAAAAAAGTGAATAAACAAAATTTTTCAAAATCATAGTTGTCCTGCTTAGAAGAACATACAAGAAAAGTTTTCTCACACCAAGTGCTGGCAAAATAGACATGAGATTCCTTCACAACATTCTTTACTTTGAAGAGATGAAACTTCACAATTAGATGCTCTAACAATAATACCTACTATGATATTTAAAAAAAAAAAAATCCATCTAAAACCAGCTAAATCAACTCAACTATGCTGGATCTAACCCAGATAAGAAGATATATTTATTACTGTTATTTGTTTATAGGATGTCAGTCTACAGGGAAGCCAGAGAAGTGTTCCAATTCTTCCTGGGAGTCTCAAGAGGAATGCTGAGGGGTAGCTCCTTCTCTCTGTTGCGTGGAACATCCTGAGCCTGCCAAATTTACACATTATAGTCCTTTGTCCAGTGAAAGCAAACAGATTTGAAGGAGCTGCACCTCGTGCAATATGCATGTACAGGTGTCTTAAAAGTAAACTCGGCCAAAGACTGTTACATTTTTAACTTAGAATTAGGGTTTTAGCTAAAACAAAAACAGTGCTGAAAAAATAGGTTTTGGTTGCAAATTTTCAACTAGTCTACAGACTTCTTCATATTTCCAGTGTGTTTTTTAAATGGCCTTTTCTTTGTCTTTCCTTTTCTCCATCTATCTTATTAAAAGCAAAGAGAAGAGAGAGAGAGAAAGAGAAAGGCACATGAAGTCCTCAAAACATCTTATTTTCAAAACCAAAATCTGTTGGTTAAAAGGCAGAAGAAATCCGTTTCAAACAGCTGAAATCCAAGTGAATGCCTGGCCTTGTCAGAGAGTACGAAAGAATAGACATCTTGATGCTATGGCTGCTTCTTTCAAGGCAACGTTGGTCAACTCTTGAACATAGGCATCAGGCTCAAAAAGGAAATTGTAGCAAGTTTACTGACAATGCAAATCACAGAAGATGGCAAAAATATGTTTCCTTGACAACATGACTGCCCTAGAGGATGCTGAATTATTTTTTTTTTTTTTATTTTGGTGAGGAGAGGCTGCAAAATGAAAGATTTCGACAAACGGGGCTTGAAAACTGGCATGCTGAAATCGCTGCAAATATATGTTTGTGTGCATGATATCTCTCCTTTTCGATGCCTAACTGACACTGGAATCTGAAATGGAGCACTTCCAGCAGTTGAGATTTACACGTTTAAATCTGGCCGTGGAAATACATTTTGATATGTGAGTTACATTTCCTCCTTGCCAACAGCAGCCAGCTACTAAGCCGAGGCTGCCTGCTGTTAATTAAACTGTGTTCCATTAAAAACCTGCAGCACAAATACATGGTAGCAGAGCATGTTCTGTGTGCTGTTCCTCCTCATGTGATAAGCAGTGCATTTCCTCAATGGATGCACATTGCTTACATTTTTAGAGCTATTAAGCCAGGATAATTATGGAACAATCTAGGCAATGTTCAATAGCCCATGCAGATGCCTGACAGGGCATGTTGTCTCTTAATTAGGAATTTGAATGCCTAATGCTTGTATATTAACTGAAATAATTGGATAGATGTTTTACATTTTCTTCCCTTTTACTGACAACCGAGCCAGGGACCACAGGAATCAACCTATCTTCCTAAAACAACTCATTTCATTTGCACTTTCTACGTGATCTGATCTGTTGTTTAAGTGGGATTTTTAAAGAGAATGGATGCTGGCTACTGGGTAAATATATGGTAAGATGTTCCTCAGTGAGTCTTGCAGTTTTAAACTGGTATCCTGTTGCTTCCCTTACTATCATAACCTATACAGTGTAATTGCCTGACTGTGTCTGTTTTGTTCCTCACAAGTCAGGTAAAATTACAATAGTTATCATTCTTTTATTGTTTCTAAGTGCTGGTAATGGGACACGCATTGTTTCAAACTGAATTCTGATGCCATGCTAGCACAATTGCTACTGTTGATGTGAAAAATCTGCTTTGTTTTCCACAGATTGAGGATGCCTTTCAGGGGCTGGGCTTGTTGGACTGGACTCTGCAGCTCTGGCTGCAAAGGAAAGGTCTGCTTGGACACCCCAACCATTGTTCTCACTTTCACTAAACGTGGGGAGAACCTTGATGAGTTTGGCCAAGCTGTGTGGAAGCAGGTAGGACTCGAGTCATTGGGTTCAGTGGTACCATCCATTAGCCCATTTCCACATCTTAGACACCCTCCATCTCCTATCAGACTAATAAAAACAGTCCAAAAATTCCTTTGGGCTTCATGGTAGCACAACTGGGCCCCAAATGAGCAAATTGTTCAATCCATGTCATCTGTGTATGTAAGGAGTACTATGCCTGACAGTATATGCATTGTTTATATTTAGGATGTCTGATAAATGTGTTTATTCACAACTATTAGTATAAAAGCTCCTTTAAAAGCAACAAATTGCTCTCTATTAGTAATGTGCATAATGACCTATTTCCATAAACATTTTTCGTAAGAGAAATTTTAATGTGCAAAACCCTGCAGACATTTTATGGAAATTTGACTGTATTCTGCAGAAGTGCATCACAGTCATATTTTGTTCTTTAATATTTTGTTTTGAGAGGTGAATTACTTTCATTCTGATATATAGTACAAGAGAAACAACCTGGCACAGGAAAAAGGAAAATGAGTCTTAATGTGTTTCCTTCTTGCTAATGTATATTTGCTTGATTGATGTAAGAATGTTTTTTACATAATACATACAACGCCTGTTGGTTGGTGTTTTGGGGGATTTTTTTGCATATTTATTTAAAAAGGGTAATGGAGTCTTTAAAAAAAAAGCTCTTTAAATCCAGTCATGAGGGAAAAGAATAATAAAGGAATGTCTTCATGGTCAACAGGATAAATAGAACTTCTGGGCCTCTATCTGTTGTATTGCATCTGATTTCTATACCTAAATGAAGGTCAAATGTGGAAAACCATATTCGTAAAATATTGTGATGCAGTTTCAGAGGCATGCCTTAAAAAATTAGCCTGAGGGGGTTAAACATATTAGCTTTATTTTTTTTGTTTGCTTGTTTGTTTGAAAAGCAGACAAGCAAATCTTTAGTATTCTGTGGAGTCTTAACAGTATTTTGTATGTTATGTACTAACTGCAATCTGAACATCAGCAGGGTTTTTCATATTAATTTACTACAACTTTGGAGCAAATAATACTTTTTTTCTCCCATGCAGAGCTTAAAGCTCCTGAACTACCAACAGTTCCAACAAAAGCCTGTAAAAATAAGTCATATCAGGTGAAAACTGTCTCATCTGTAGTTCCACCAAATTATATTATTACAAAGAAAGCAGGGTTTTATTTTAAATCAAGCTAATCACAGAGCCACACAGAGAAGGTGGAAATGGGAAAAACATCCACAGAGCTAATAGTAAAGAAACTGTGCAGTATTGCAACTCCACTTTTTGAAGGTACTCTAAGGCAACCAATTTTTAAGGAAACATTGCTCTGTGTTAAGGCACAGGCAGAGCTCAGCTCTGAGTTCAGTTCTGCCTTTGACACTAACTGTGTTAATTTGGACAAACCGCCCAAGTGACATTTTTAAGCTGGAAGATATTAACCTCTAGCATGGTTTTCCCATCCCTACTGCATACAGAGAGAGCTTGGCTAGCTAATAAAGTGCTCTGCAGATGTACAGGAAAAAAAAATCATGAGGAAAGATGTCAAGGACATGAAAACTACTAAAACATGAACACCTTTGGAGATATCCTTGAGAAAAGCAGGTTCCTATATTTCTAATTTTGTCTTGCAAACGTTGATACACTTGCAATATCCATATGTTCCATTCAAAAGATTAAGTATGTGTCCCAGCTGGAAACAAAGCCTAAATTAAAACCTACCTTGGTGATGAGATTTTCTACACAGAGTAGAAACATAGCCTTGGATCATCATATTAGTTAAGTAGCTTAACTTTTAGCATGTGCCATTGGCTCCCATGGTCTTTGAAAGAGAAGTAGTTATAAATGTGACTAAGAGGTTGACTATTCTGGAGTGCATTGGGAAGAGTGTGGCCAGCAGATTGAGGGTGATGATCCTGCCCCTCTACTCGGCCCTAGTGAGACACATCTGGAATGCTGTGTGCAGGTCTGGGCTCCTCAGTGCAAGAAAGACAAGGAGCTACTGGAGAGGGCCCAGCAGAGGCCACAAAGGTGCTGAGGGGTCTGGAGCATCTCTCTTATGAGGAGAGGCGGTGGGAGCTGAGCCTGTTTACTCTACAGAAGAGAAGACTGAGGGGGTCTCATTAATGCATATAAATATCTCAAAAGCAGGTGCCAAGAGGATGGTGCCAGATTCTTTTCAGTGGTGCCCAGTGACAGGATGAGGAACAATGTCCATAAACTAAAACAGGGGAAGTTCCACCTCAACACGAGGAAGAACTTTACACTGAGGTTGTCAGAGCATTAGAACAGGCTGCCCAGGGAGGCCGTGGAGTCTCCCTGTCTGGAGACATTCCACACCCACCCGGACAAATTCCTGTGTCACCTGCTTTACATAACCTTGCCTTGGCAGGGGGTTTGGACTAGACGGTCTCCAGGGGTCCCTTCCAACCCCAGCTATTCTGTGGTTCCGTAAATATATTACTGAATATGAGTTTGGATCCTTCTGCTTTGGTGGAGGATCAGCTGCAGCACATCAGTGTTGCAGCTGCAGTAGTAGCTTTAAGATGTTATTTTTCTTTCAAAGCACTGGGCAGCTCTTAGTAGCTCCCACACATGCAATGAGAGATGAGTACATAGATGTACCAAGGCCTATATACAGCCCTTGTCTTATCTCACTGAAGTAAATGGCTAGCTGTAATTAATATCAGTGGGATCAGGACTCTATTACATAAAGCTTCCAAAGGAATCATCCTTCCTTCTCCCAGTCATTTTATATGAGCTTTCCTGCCATTACCACTGCTGAACATTCATGTAATAGACAGTTGTAAAACCTTATATGAGAATGAATGAAATTTTAAGTGTTGAATTAGTCAAATGAATTAATGACCATGATTTAGTGGTATTTTTGCTGCAGGAAGTGTAAAGAATCAGTCAAGATTTTCTCCTGTGAGGGCTGTATTGTATTGATTTCTTTTTCAAATGACCAAGCAATTAGCATAGCAGAAACCTGGGTGCTCAGCATCTTCTCCATTAAACAGAACAAATGTCACGTCCTATTAATATAGTCAGCTGTTGCATAGTGGTTGATCAGATGCTATCTATCATTATACATTTATTATCTTGTTGAAATAGTGTTATGAGGTTTTGCTGACAATAACTTTGTGTGATGCACTCTTTTTCATTTTAATCCTTCTTTGTAGTTCAGGCACAAACAATTTCATCATGTCCAGGCTATTAAACCATTAACTGTGAGAGTCCAGATTTTCAGCAGTTCAGGCTGGTGCAATAAGTCTTCTTTCTCCATCTACTCTCCCAAGTGGGGAAAAAAAAATCTGTATTTTTAATAATAATAAAAAGACATAATCACTTAATGCAGGAATGTCCATTGCACCCAAACAGCAAATCCAGCTTAAGTGGAAATTTACACAAAGAATTATTTATAGGAATCAATCATAATTACATTTAATGCATGCTGCAGCTGTTTATAATTGTGTTTTTCCCAAGGTTATTCTCCTCCTACTGTCCACCCACACACATATGAAATTTGTTTCTGTGGAAATGCTTAGAAAGCATTATAATTTTCCCGTAACTTGTTACAATGGCAGCTGACTGTTGTGAGGCAGACTAGATCCTCATTACTGAGTGCCACAAAAAAAAAAAAAAAAAGAGAAGACTGTTTTGTCGACCAGTAAAAGAGTCTTGAGAAACTGGTTGATAATAACTATTGGGACAAACACTTTCCATGTCATTCTGTTTTCTATTTATTTTGACAAACAAATCTGACTGGTAAATCCGAAAGTTCATTTTTGGTAATCATAAATTCAAGATAGTGTGGGACAAATGAAAAAGATATGCATAAAGTAATGTAGCTGGGACCTTCTCACACTGAATTAGAAACTTCCTTCCCCAAAAAATTCACTGCTATAGAGTAGACTGCAAAATGCATTTCTCTTTTTAACTACTGGAAAACTGACTTTTCGTAGTGATATAAAAAAAAAAAAAGATTTAATTTGGAGTACTTCTTAGCTCTGGCTATTCCACTAAAAAAAATATTTTATAGGAAAGAAAATACATGGTATACACATTTTTTGTTGTGTTGAAGGTCCATGTGTCCAACCAGAAAGTCTAGAAAGGAACGCATCGGGCAACCACTCGGTGTAAGACATATGGTTAACCACAAAGGATTCTGAGCTGTTTGTTCATACATAGCATGAGGCAGGAGAAGGTGTAAATTTAAAACAGCCATTCTTTTTGGCACATACTCTTCTGGCCCTTCAATTAGTACGTTTAAACTTTAAATTTCATTGCACGTGAGTAGATTTTCTGTAATGGTGATTAGTTCTGAGCTAGTTCAGTGGAAAGCGTGATCTTTATTGTATTCATCCCTCTCAAAGATGATCTGTGTCTGTGGTACTCATACCAGGGTTAGGCCATCCCAGTCAACCCAAACACTGCTGAGAGAAAACTCTACGAAGCTTGAAACGTAAAATCCTCTGGACTTTAGGGACAGTGGTATTCATACTGTTGTCTGAGGGGCTTCGTTATATTTTATATTAGTCACCTCTACAAAATATCTCTTTGAACTGTAAACATTTGAATTTAGATGTTCAGTTAGGCACCTGAGTTTAGAAGTGATGTATGTATCCATTATGAGCATCTTTGAGTCATGTGATAGAGAATTCCTGCAGTAGTTGTAGGGATTTTGGGCTTATGAACTGCAAAATAATTTCCAAGTGTGGAAATAGAACATGATTAGGTATGATTTTAGTTTCTCAATTCTGTCTCAACTTCTGGAGCATGATTGAGGGAATTTGTAACAGAAGGCCTGACTTATATATAATACCAGATTATTACATTTGTGTTTAGATGTGGAAAATCTTGAATCAAAAGTTTGGTAGTTTGGGATGGAGCCCTTCTCCTGACACAGGTAACTGAAAAGTGACCAAGATTTGCCCCTTAGTGTTTATGCACATTACCAGGGGTGCTGAAGGAACCAGAAATGTTGATGTAGGTTTGGTGAAGATGCTCAAGTGACTGAGGAAGTGCCTGACCCTCTCAAGAGCTTAGTCAGTGAGAGAGGCATGGTGGGAAGGGAGGTGGGATTCCCAGCACCCAACTCAGCTCGGAGATAAAGTTATGCCTCTTGTGCATCAGTAGCAGAGCTGCCTCAGTTTACAGTGCAGCTTCTTCAGAAAATTCAGAATCCCAACTCTCAGGTCACTTTGTGGGCAGCCTTGAAAATCCCTCCACTTGTGCAATGTCCTGGGGCATAAAAACAGGTTCAAGCCCATTCCAAATCAATCCACTCACTTGCTATTTGTGCTTTTATTTCTCCCCACATGCCTTGTAGCATAGAATTTAACTGTAGCTGAGATATAGCATAAGTAAATAACCAATGGGGACCAATAATAATTGCAATAAACCTATAACTTTCATGCTCCAGTATTTAACATTCTGGATCAAACTCTGCCCAGCTTTACACTCTGAAGAACCCCCCTGAGGGCAATAGGGTTTCATGGGGTATAAATCAGGGCAGAATGAGGTGATTTCAGAGCAGGTGAAATTGCTGATGTAACTTCCCCATCTTAAAGAGGCTTCAGCAAAAAGTAGAGCAGTGATGGCAATAGGGAAGAAGGTCACAGTAAGACATTCAAAAATTAACTAGAAAAATGCTGAAATAGTTTATTGTTCTATGGATGCTGCTCTGTTCTTTGTAATTATTAGACCAATTTGGCAAGAAAAAAGAAGTACTAACTATATCTGTTGCTGTATAAAATGTTCCAAAACAGGTGCTCAAATTTTTCTCTCGATGGTGATACTCCATATGAATGAAGAAAATAATCTGTCCATGAAGCATCATTTCTTAGCATCAAAAGCTGACCAATTTCAGAGCATTGTAACAATTTAACGCTGAGTCTGGAAAAAAATGACCATAGTTTTACTCTTACAGGCAGGAGGCCTTGAAAATCTATGGATGAAGTGAACATTTGAGTTTGCAGTATGGGTATAGCTCTGTGGAACAACAGTTTCTTTTGTGGAGAAGTAAATTGAAATCTCCTTTATTCCAAGAGAATTTTCAATACTAAATATATTAAAAAAAAAAAAAGTATTTGTCTTACAAATAATCTTCTATATAATAAGATTATTTTATTATTAATTTAGGATATAAAAGATCCAAATTGATGTCTATATGATTTTTTTATTATTTTCAGGAAACAGAAGTTTCTATAAGCATTTTTGTTCTCATTTATTTTCTTTGCAATCACTGAAAGAATTCATCAGATGAAAGCTTCTTCTTTAGAGACAACCAAAACCAACAAAAAATTCAATAGAAAAATAAGCTTCATGGAAAATATTTAACTGAACTAAAAGAACAGACTTCTTTGGCCCCTAACAGAATGGCAGAAACATGCAGCCAAAAGATGCCATTGCTATAGCACCTACAATGGAAGTAATCTATTGTATTTTCTATGGCCTATTAGTATAAAAAGGCATTTTTCAAGCAAACCTGTGGCCTGTATTTTGTCTTTGTGTGTGACACTTGGCAACAGCTCTTATTTAACCAGCTTTCTCTAAATCAGCACTTGGCTTCTTTATTATTCACTTAGATAACTTTTCCTGCACATTGCAGCAGAATTGGACCTGTGAGCTGAGCCATGTTCCTCTTTCATCACCACTGTTGAGGAAAGTGCCTTCAGTATGTATCTGGTGGCTTTGGGAACACAACCCTCCACAGCTGCACTGCGGGAGGGAGGGAGGACTCCAGAGGAGATGGGGATCATGCACCCCAAATCTCCAATGCCCTACACTCTCCACCACCACTCACATTTCTACAAGAGAGGTTTAACACCAACACAAACAAGGAGATTGCTGAAGCAACTTTTATATTAATTTAAAAAGCGACACGATGTACAGGGTACTGAAATCAAATAATGCTTATGAGCCAGATACTAAGCACTGCAGTTATAGTGAGTAAGAAGGTGCCACAGAGGCTTAAAATGGTTAGTACAGCAAATAAACCTCTCCAAAAGAAAGCTCTGAATGTCAAAAGAATTGATTTCAATGTAACTATCCATACGCTGAGAATCCCCAAAGGGGCGTTTTCAGCCAGGGTTGAAAAGTGACTATTTTAGTGCAACGATGTATTCCTAAGCATTAAAAGGAAAACTCCTTTATTCATGTTAAGTGCCACAAAATCTCTGAAAGTCAAGGCCCCAGACACTGATTTTTGGGCCTGGATGCCAGATAGGCTATAAGCCAGTGCCAAAAAACTTTGTCATGTATAAAGTTGTTGCTGACAGACACACAGCCAAGAAGCACGCAAACCTAAATTCTGCCACTTTTGCTCTACCTTGAACTACAGTCTTCAAACAAAAAATAAAGGAATCTTGAGCTGTAGAGAAATGCTGGGTGGCATTAAGAGCCAGCATTCCTAGTTTGTGCTGAAAACTGCATCTGCATTCCCAGTCTGGTTCTAGCATCAGTCGCTCTCAGGAGGACAGTGACGAATGTCCTGTGCATCACCCAGAGCTGGGCTGAGCTACTCTCCCCTATTCTCCCCATTAGCACTTGAGTGCACACCTCTGATGCTGCTTGGAGGTCTGGGGAGACAAATAATCCCAGCAGTTTGCAGGAATGGCAGTGTTTTGCCCCTCACAGCTGCCCTGCTCCTCGTGGTGGTGTTTCGCTGCCCACAGTGGCCAGACTGTGTGTGTGTATCATTATACACAGCAAGGATGTTGTCAGGGCTAAGTAGATTTAGATTGTGTCTTTTGTTTTTTAGAAGCTTTGCTTAATAGTGGTTGCTTAGCTCATTTTCAGGGAAACTAGAGGAAATTAATAGTGAGAGGGTTTCATAGAACTGTATTAATACACAGGGCCTTTCACACTGCCCTGTAGTTTTCAAGCCAGTACAGTGGGAACAACATGAGACCAAAAGCTTGGAGCTTCCTGCCTTTCTTAGCTCCCCTCCACCTTTACTGAAAACTACCCTGCCTGACTGTTGTCTCTTCCCAGGCTGAGAGCTGTTTCTGTCTTGTAGGAATGTATTTCTCTCCAGGGACATTTTCCCGTTACAGATGTCTTTAGACCCTGGGCTCAAATAAGATCTATTCTGTAATTTAAATACCTATTTCTGCCAGGTGCACAAAGTCACTGGCAACAATTAAAAAAATGGCACCTCAAGATTTTCAAAGATACAGCCACTACAACTGTTTAGCACAGACAGGCAAGGCAGCTATAGATTAATTAACTCGTGTACCATTAGCTGTTCCACACAGAGTAATCAACATGAGGTAAATTACACAGGCTCTTAAGAAGGTTTTACAGCCCACACTGAAATTCCTGCTGTTGAGTATGGTATGAAAACCAGGTAGGAATTGCCGTGCTTCAGTAAAAGGTTGGAAGAAGAACTGATGTGATGTAAAGTGTTCACTGCAGCCTTTCCTCCAGTTTCCCTGAAGACATTTGCCTTCACAGACTAGCCTCTGGGAGAAACAAGAAAAAAATTTTAAAAAATTGGCCCACGCCATGTATACACAATTCTTCTTGAAACAATGTCAACAAGCCATAATACACCAAATGCTGAGTGTATATTCAAAGGTTAAGAATAAAAACATTCCTTGTGGATTAAAAAAAAAAGAAACTGCAAATAGGATTTTTCTTCAGATGTGTAAACTGAGTCAGAGATACAGCTAAGCTCTTCATATAGATAAAATCTTCAAACAGTCTGGGCTCTGAAGTCTTAACATCAAAAACTTATTTACATCATTACAATACACCCTGCCTCCATCAACTTCAAATTAAGGGTCTAACCTCCAAAATGCATTCACAGCATATACGTGGGCCCTGCATGAAAGGAAAAGTTAGTTGCCTGGAAACAAAACTGACGTGTTGAGCAAAGAGCTCCATATCATAATGGATTAAAAAGTTCAGGACAAGACTGTGATAAATTCCACTTTTCTCTGAGATGCCTTTCTTGGCAGTACTCAGTACTGTGGTTACTAAGGTCCTTTTCTTCAGACCAACCACTTCTATGTTTGAAAAATATGGTGTATAAGAAGGTGCCACATTTTAAACAGATTCTTAGGAGTCAAAGAATTCATTCCAGCCATGGAAGATGTCAGAGCATTCATTCCAGCCAAGGAGCTTCAGTCTTCTTCTCCGCTGGAGGTTTCAAACACACTTTCATGTCTGGCAGACTTACCTAACCACCAGGATATAGGCAGGTTAAGGAGAAAGGAGAGGAAGAAGATGGTATGAAAATGGTGGATTTTGATTCCCAAGTCCTGCTGTGTCTGTGTTGTTTTAGCTTCTAAATAGGGACAGTAATGACCAGATTTTAGGATGTGCCAAGGTGAACACAAAAGCACTCATGCACCTGCCTACCAGTTGTGAATCTGGTTCACAAATTCACAGTGATTTTTAGATCTGAAAGCAGGATAAATCCTTGTCTTTCTATCAAATACGCTGTAGGTAAAGCCAAGAGGACTTGATCCAGAACTCATTTGCAAATGTTTGGCTCAGAGGAAAACATACCCCATGCCTCTTTTGTTGGTAAATACCAAATCTCAGTAGAAATCCTGGCATGTTGTTGGTTAGTAGCAAAAGTTGCTAGTACCCATTTTTAAAAACTATGGTTAGCTGTGTGTGACACAGACTGCTTTCTCCACGAGTATGCACATGCACAAGCACACACGGCTGCTAAACCTTGTGCACAAATGTGCTTGTGTGTTGGTGTGCTCTGAGTTAGATTCATTTTTCCTGAGCAGTGAAAGCTGAGCAGAAAGTCTCTCACTTTCAGCAAATTCAAGACCAGGACTGTAAGCCATGAGAATTAGCTGCAGGTGCTTAGGGTTTAGAAACTGCTGAAGGGACCAAAGACCAAGGTGTTGGCTCCAGGTTAGTTCTTATGATCAACTATTCTTTTTATCTTCCCATAAGACCACCTCACTCTTTTGTTGGCAAGAGGGAGGGAGAATGGGGCGGGGGGGGGGGGCAAAAAGAGAGACTGTTTGATTTCAAATGGGAGGTGAAATTCCTCAGAAGATGAGCCTGTAGTGATCAGGAAAAGCAGATTAAGAGAAGCAGATGTGGGGAAGAGGGAAGATGGGGAGGGGGGTGGATTTATTCATGCAATTTAGGATATTAGCAGCAAATTGGGAAGGTGGTTTGTTCTGCGTTTAGTCTTATACAAATTCTGCCCCCCTTTTCAGCACATTTTCCCTTTGTTTATCTCCTGAGAGATGCCCACATGTGTACAATACAAAGAATCGAGTCATAAAAGCGCAGGCCTGTCAGCCTCCCTGAGGACCAATTAATGGTGTTCCAAATCTTGTGGGCAGGCAGATGAAAAGGATACAGATAGAGAAGGGGAGGTAGATGAATACTCAACGAGAGCAAGGCAGGTTTTTCTGATGTTGGTAGGAACTTCTTTAGGTATTCTTAGCTAACTTATTTGGGGTTTGGGCTTTTCTCCTGCTTCTGCGGTCCCCTGGTCATGACCGCGACAGAGAGAAAAGCTGCACTACAAAATATAAATTAGGCTTTTATCCAAACCAGTAATGACACAAGGCCAGTGTGGGAGAAGAGGCAGAAAAAGGCCATTTAGAATTTCTCCAACCCTCCTTTCATATATTGGCAGTTTTATGGGTAGGTACTTGGGTTTATATTATCATGTGTATCTCTGAGCTGGGTATTGCTCTCAATGCAGCAGGCTTTGTAGTGCAACCTTTTACTCCTATCTCACCCCCTACGTGTCCACAGGCCTTTGAACAGCAAGCGAGTGGCACTTTGAAATCAGGAGTTGAAAGTGTTTGACATGGAAAGGGGAGCATGAAAGTCTTGCTCTTTGAACCTTTTCTTTTCAAAGTTCCACTGAAAGTAGAGACAGGACAATAATGGACAGGCTGGGAGCTCTCAGGGTGAAGTGGGGATATGTGGTAATGAGGTTTTAAGTGTTTCAGCAGTCGTTCCACCCCACAGTTTCCTCCCCTATGTACTCCCAGTGAATTAAATCTGCTGCAAGATATCACAGAAATCTTCAGCTAGATATGTATTCTGTCCCTGCTTAATTGATTCTGTGATTAAGTTCTGGAAACAAAATTGAGCTGATGAAAACAGGAAAGAATGGTCAAAATTATCATTAGGTTGCTGACTACTGAAGGAAGATCAATTTTTTTGTTGTTGCTGTTAGTTTTGCCTTCTAATTAAATGAAGCCAGATGTACAGTAAATGCAAGTTGCATGAGAAGTGCAGCCAGATGTTGCACCAAATATCAGGCACAGGCCACTCTGCACTCTTGTGCAAACTCACTGTCTCTCACCTGTTGGGGTCAGGAGAGTGAATTAGTAACCTTGGCAGCTGCTAAGATTTGCTTCACTTATTTTACCTGCATAGGAGATCAGTTAGTGTGGAAAGAATGAAAGAAACTTGGAGGCTCTGAAATGAAACATCTCATTTAAGAGCTTCATTATATTTAAGAAGAGAGGAAGTGGAAGGCTAAGTTATTATTCGGAGAGGTCCGTGAGCTGATCTTTCACTCTTTGGAGAAAGGTTAAAAAAACCCAGGCTCAAAAACCTCTTTATAATGCATCTTCTCAATTGTGTAATCCTCTACCTGGAAAGAAAAAAAAATCCTTTCTGAGTGATGTAGCAATCATTTTACACACTCAAGCATGAAATTTCATCACCATTACCTTAGCTTGGATGACTGTACAGATGTTGTTTGGCCATAAAATGTATTCAGTCCTTTTTTAAATCTAGCTACAGTATCTGACTCTATGACCTCCTGTAGCTATTGGTTCCACGGGTTTGGTGAGGAAAATTTATCCATATTCATTATAAAATTAGCAAAGGTAGGAGAAGAAGAGCTGAATAAAAACTCACTCTCAAAATGCCCCAAATTTTTCTGATCAGTCTATTTTGTCTGATCTCTTTAGCTTCTTGTGGCCTATTTCTGCCCAACGTGGCCCTTTTTGGAGCTAGATCCGGGGAAGGAAAAGAGTGTCATTCTTTCAGAATGGCTGAATCTAGAATAATCCAGCCAAAAGTCACTTTTTAAAAAAATGTGCCCCTGAATTTGAGTTATTTCAGGTGGACTGTTCTTCTTTCTCGTGTGGAACAGGCATAATGCAGACATTAATCTGACCTGATTCTAGCAGTTGTTTCCAGTGAATACCAGTAAAGCTGATGCCACCACACTGCTGGGAGCACACACAGCTCCAGCTTCCTTGCAGAACCTCACTGGTGCCTGCAGACACTGCAGGGTCACTGCATCATGCTCGTGGCAGGATTAGTGCCTGAGAGGCTGACGTATAATATCTCCTTGGCAGCTGCCCTTTTGGAGGCCACTCTTGGAAACCCTCCTGTTTCAAGGATTAGAAGCAAAAATTAGATTCTTCCTTTCCTTTTCTAAATGTGTAGTTTTAGCCCTTCTCTTTGTACAGTGATGGGATCAAGACTCTCAAGGAGAAGGGTTCTCTAACTTCTGTGGCTCAAGGATGTCTTTGGGCTCCCAAGGATACAAGCCTCTTAAGGCTTTTCAAAGGGCTGGTTACAATTTTTTTTTGATTACAGGTACTGTGGTTTGCTGCACACCCAGAGCCAGATTTTCTTCCCATATCCCCACTCTCATGAGGCACAAGACACTGTGTGATGTGAGATGGAGTGGGGCAACAGAACTACCACAGGGCTGACACCAGTCCCTCTGCAGCCTAGATTAGCTCACTTGACCTGCCTGCCTGACTTCTTCCATCTATCCATCCAGGTGGGATAGTTTGGACTTGGCTCCTCTGCCAAGCCCTCAAGGCCACAGCAAAATGTTCCCCCCTTCCCATTTTTGTGAACACAGGAGAAGGAAAGAGAAGGAAAAAAAAACTAAAAGACCAAAATAACAGAACCAAAGCAGTATATATATATATTTTACACTCATATGCACTTACAAAAACTATATACATATAAGAAAAAGAACCCCAACACCCCAAAAAAACCCAGAAAAACAGATATACACAGCCAATAAAGAACTAGTGAAAAAAAACTTAATACTTTTATTAAGAAAGCAGAGGCCATGCCACCAGATCTCTCCTCTCAAATCGGGAAGAAGCAACAGTCTCTCAAAATAACTTACAGGTCTACACTGCCACAGGAGGAGCACAGCTGCAGGGAGGCTGAATGCTTTCTCCATCTCCACTGGAGGAGATCTCCCTTCCAACTTCTCCCCCCTTCTATTTATATCTCTGCTTATGTAAGGAATAGAATGGAATATTGGGATATGGGTACTTCCTTAGTTTTGACCTGGTTGCCAGGAAGAGGCCTAAACCAAACCACTACACCAGGTTACTAGTGACTGTCTACATTATAAACCTAGATGTGTTAACTAATTGCTGCCTGTACAAGGGTGTGTCTCCACACAGGTGTCCAAACCACATGCTAACAATCTCATCTGAGCCAGGGTTCTTGTGATTTACCTGACCTCATGGATCACAAAGTGCTATTCCTCTTAATTCCCATGGTTCTGAAATACTATTTATGGTCAAGAACTGGAGTTTGTTTCCTTTGAGATCAGGGCCACAACAACCATGCATTTTAACACTTTAAGTAATGGAATTAGCTTAATAAATATGATGACTCATTGACTATTTTTTACTTTGGAAAACATATTCTCAATGTTTTTTTCTCAATTGGGTTTGTTTCACCTCTTCCAAAAAAGACTTCCACTCAGCCTAATCACCCCAAACTACTGTAGATTTTGAAAGTGGAATCTGAACAGGTTTCTCTGGAGCATTGAGAGATGGATCTCACAGGTAAATTTTCATATTACCTTAGCAACAGAGTTTGTTCCCCTCAGACCACATTTCAGAGCCTACACTGACCTCACTGCCAGGGTGCTCTTTTGAAGACCCAGATGGTTATTTTTTTTTAATTTTTTACTTGCAGCTCTAGTTATAACCTCATATCCCATTTAATTTGTTCCTCCCCATTCTCCACACAAGATTAGGAACAGTTGTAGAGCCTTAACATATATCCTCTCTTAATTATATCATAGCTGAGCCATACACAGATAGCTCTTTTTATCTTCCCTGATATGTAAATTCTTCTGGTCCCCTGACCATTTTTGTTTCTCTTCTCTGAACTCTCTCTAATTTGTCAATATGTTTTTGGTAATTAAGATTCCCACAACTAAATGCAATGTTCCATATGCCTTCATGCCAGATCCCTACAGATTTTCAGGAGAGGTCACTGCTCACAGCTGGGGCCAGGTTTCCAAAAGCACTTTGAATTTTGAGTGCTTTTGAAAATATGGCTATGAAATATCATTAAGGGAGCTTTTCGTTAAGGAGCATTTTGAAAATTTTTGCTCTCATGTAGGTGTCTAAACTGAGTTGGGACTTTGTTAAAAATGTGCTGCCATTAAAAATCTTGAGCAAATGAAAAACTATCTCCAATCTCTTTAAGAAATCTGTCCTATTGAGGAGAAGTTGTCGGGTTTCTTTCCTTCTCAGTATCTTCTATTTGTATTTCATGTTATTAAGATCATTGCTATCTGTTTGGCTATATTGCTCTGTATAATTTTAAGTAAGCAAGGTTAACCTTTAAACTCTACTGAAATAGGTAATTTGTGAAGTTGCATTACAAGTAGTTAATAGTCCTGAAAGACTGGTGCCAAAAAATGCTTACTGATAAGGTGGTTGTCCGTACCAGCTTGCCATGACTTTTACACTTCACAAACAGTGCAGACACTGAGCAAAACAAAGTGAATAAATCAGGCTCAATAGTTAGTTTGAATTTTTTTTTCTATGAATGGTGACCATTTTTACAAATCTGTGTATTTAGCTAACTTCTCAGTGGAAAAAACCAAAACTCTCTCTTTTGTTGAATATACATGGATTAACCAACACTGTTTGGCACTAAGTTTTGGGGCTTCATACAGATGAGTTCAGTTCTTAACTAGGTCCTTTGGGATCAACTGGGATTTTATATTTTCTATTTGGGAGCAGAAAGAAAAACTATTCCAATTCCCTTTGCTAACCCTGCAGAGCACCCATATCATTGACAGAATAAGTTGGATCACGAATTTTTTAAAATCATATGTCTACCAGCCAGAAGTGATTGATGTATGGTGTGGAATGAGTGCTTCAATGATACTGTTCACAGAACAATTCTTATTTTCCTTCACAGTTACCTCCACAAAGCTTCATACTGGACAGTACTGAGAGGAGAGGAGGGAGGAGAAATTTTTATTTTTGTTTGGGGAGGAGGCTTAAAATGGCATAAGAGCTGCAGTTGAAAAATAAATTACAGAAGGTTAAATAATCTGGATTTGTTTCTATGCTGCAGTAAACGTATCAGTAGACAGTTAAAAAATTGTTTATGATATGCCTAATAGAGCCATTCTAGTTTATCAGTTAAATATTTATTCATAATTTTTTAAAAGGAATATTATTTACCCAGAAGACCAGAACAGTTTCTAAAAGAGCTTTTCCAGTCCATAATGTAAATATGTATTTAGGACAAGTGCTGTGTGTACAGTATTAAAAAAAATCCTCTGAAAATCTCTTTGAAAAGTTATTACACATGTCCACTGCTGCAGCAAAGTTTTAAATATTCATATCTCAGCTGTTTTCTTTTTCAGATTTCTCAATTTGGTTGTGAATATATTGTGGGTGATTTACTCTGCAAGAGCTTCATTTGTTGAATGTTAACAGGCTTGTGTCCTAAAGGACAACTCATGTGTGTCAAGCCATATATGTGCTTAAATCTCTTCCAGATCAGGGACTTCACTTTGCGAGGCTGAGTGAAATATCACATTCACATGTAAAGAAAGGTCTTCCTTGTGTGGTCACAGATCAGTTGAGATGGTTTATCTACCTCTTGCCTGTCTCTCCTTCCCATTTTACTGTTGGCAAATTATCTGCACACAACATGCCTGCGTTATTTGGACTCTTTGATCCAGGTTGGAAAGTCCTCCCTGCCCTGCAAACCCTCATCAGAGAAAGCCCTCTGGAAGTTGTTTCAGAAGTCAGTCATACACAATTCTGGCAGATGGCAAAAGTGGCTGTAAGGAGAGGTGTGTGTCTCTGCTGTGTTGAGATTTGAGCTTGTATTGCCCTTTCTCTGTGATGCCAATCATTTGCTGAACAGGCAAAACCAGGTGACAGGGTCAATGCTTGGAAGAGAGAAGGGGAAGTCATCTTAAGTTCTCTTTGTGATCATCCTGGGCACCAGGGAACTGTCTGTGTAGACCTACCACGTCTGGGTTGAGGTGAGAGTTGGTCAGGAAGTTCACTCTCATTTGCATAACATGCTGGGGATTTGGAAAATGTTTCTCTTTCCCTTTACCACAATCAAAAAAGGTGAAATTCTTGTAAGAAACACTGGGCTACATAGACCCTTTTGGAAATTAGAAAGAATAATTTTTTTTTAAAAAAGGAATGAAAGCCCAGCTTGATGTTTCTCAGTACATACTTTGCATGAGCTTGCTTGAAATTCAGTTTCTAATTAATGAAGCTGTATAGGATAAAAATGGGTTTATTTCTACATTTGCTTTGCATTTGGTTTTTTGTTTGCTTGTGAGTACAAGATGGGTGTACAGCAGTAGTAAACCTGAGTTGGGGTATGTTGCATTAATTTGGCAGTCTAGAAATGGTTATGCAATGTGACAGATTAAATAGAGAATCATCATTATAGCAAAGAATTATTTTCTCAAGTAACCACTCTAATAGAGACTTGAATACATATTAGGTACAAGCTTTTTCTTATGTGTCCAGCTGTATGCCAGTGCAGAATGGTATTCTGTTTTAATTCCATGAGTTGGTATGTTAAATTTTATATAATTTTATATACTTTATTAAAGTTATATATTTTTCAATTAATTTTCATTTTCCTGTAAGTATTGCAGAGATATAAGAATCAAAATTTATTTTTTTTTTTTAATCTCCATGTTTTGGACTTAATTTTTCCTTTGGTAACATTGTAAAAATTTGGTTCTTCAGGACATGGAAGCATTTTCCACTGACTTCACCAGAGTTTTCGGCTGTTTTGATTATGTCAAGGTTTTAACCAAAGCAGCAAGCATGAAGATATCAAAATTTGGAAAATTTGAGTTTATTACCTCATGACAGATACAATGAGAAAGTATGGAGTGTCTAAGCAAACTTTTTTAATGTTTTTATTGTTTCACAATGCTTTAAAATAATGTTAAATTCCCAGCAGAGGAGGATGGGTTTTTATGTGAAAACTGACAGCTGTCTTGAATTTCAAAAATGCAAATATAGATCCAAATTTTGAAATAGTCTGAAGTTCTTCCAATAAAATAAAAGCAGTAAAAACTGCATGTGGTTATTGCAAAACAATCAGCCGGAACCTTTTTCAAAACTGAATATATTTACATACAAAATTCCCATCTCTTCCAAAATTCTTGTTGTGGAATCTGTCATGATATTTTTGTCAACATTTTAATTGAAATAGCTTTCAAGGTTTTTTTATGAAAACAAAGCTTTAATTGCATTTAAAAAAAAAAAGAAGATAAATCGACAATTTCATCTAAAATTCAAGTTAGAAACCCTGAAAATCACCTTAGACTTTATACAAACAAAAGATCAACATCTTTAGAGTTGTTTTTCAACTTTTGAGCTCAACTTCAGAATAGATGTTTCTTTGTTTTCTATGTGTTTTTCTATCTAACTTCCCTCTATATTTGACTGACAAAAGAGAAATAGAAAATCCTCTATTTTGTGTCAGAGCTTGTCTAGTTATTTCATTGTTTTTACTCCTACGATTGGTTTGTGTAAGAGATTCTGTTTTCTAAATTTCATTTGAAGACTGGGAAACTGATTAGGATATTAATGTTTTACTCCACCAATCTCCCTTTACCTTTTTTTTTAGAAATCCATGGCCAGCAGCACCATCTGGACTCGCTCTGTGACTACCAGTGTTCCTTCTTGTTCATTCTGACATCCCTCCCAGTCTGTTCTGCTCTGTGCAGATCAGAGGCAATAATCTCCTCTCACTGGATATATGCAATATTTTTTTCAGTGGATATGTGAGACAAGTTTAGGGCCTTCCAGTTAAGGGTTCTGAGGGTTTTTTTTCAGCTAATGTGAGCCCTGTGACCAAATCTTGCTCATATTTAGAAGTTCTCCATTCACATACCTGAAGACTTGCTTTTTAAGCCACCTCCTACACATTGCGTGGAACTTTGTTTTGAGGATTATCTTAATCGTTAATTTTTACCCCGGGGGTTATTAATAATGCTGTTAGCACCTTAGCATCCTCTTGTTTTTATGGCCCTTTAAAACTTTCAGTGCTCTTATGTTTGATGTCTCCCTTCGTCTCCTGTGACTCTTGTCACGAATTGGCTGTGGTGTTCTTCACTTTTCCCAAAGGGAGAATCTGCTTAGTTATTCCTAGGAGGTTGCTGAGCCTGCTTAAACACAAACATATTGCCCTATTTAATCAGTTTCTTGATCTTGTATTTCTTGTTATCTATTTGTTTTCTACTTTAGTAGTTATTGCAAGTAGCCTGAGGAAATATTAAACTGGTAAAGCTCTTCTGCTTCTAGGTCATTGGTTTTCATCTATATAAAGTTGATCAGCATCAGACAGTAAATCTATACAGAGAAAAGGTGATTTCTAACCAGTGGATGGTGTGAATTTATATCTGTTAAAATATACAGGTTGACTGTAAGATCTAAGGGGTTACATTCACACTCATTGAATTTAATGACAGAACTTTGCTTTCTTTCACTGGGAACAAGTTCAGACTCGACTCTTCAGATGACAGAGATGCATATGCAAATGGTCTTGTAATTTTTCCTGGTTTACATACCTGGGAGTGCCATGGTTTTC
Organism: Manacus candei; assembly: GCF_025592945.1. Taxonomy (NCBI): domain Eukaryota; kingdom Metazoa; phylum Chordata; class Aves; order Passeriformes; family Pipridae; genus Manacus; species Manacus candei. The sequence goes on along the minus strand of NW_026138066.1, from coordinate 21,791,859 downwards.
TAGTTTATTTCTTGAATGATATGTTAAGTGTTCTACCTTAAAATCTGATTCCATTAAAACAGCACCTGGCTTAATATTTTTTAGTTATCCTCTGTAAAACCTTTTCAACCTATAAGTAAAGGTTTGTTTGTTTTTTTTTTTAATTTTAATTGCTAGTCTCACGAACTCCAAAACTTTTCTTACCATTGCACAACCTATCCTATATTAGTAGAAAGGTTTTCTGTGCCAAATTAGGCTGCTTCCCATGACACCAATACTTCAAGATCACTCATATGGCATATACCATTGATGCCATGACTTCTTTCAGCATTTTGTGTAGGTAGACCTTATTGAAATGGGAGCCATTCTGGTGATATTGCTTACCATGGAGTAGAGTCTAGGCAGCTGATCTCAGTTAGCTCTCCCTACAGAAATAAGTGAACTATGAGTTTCATTTAAATAATGTCTGTAGAGTTTTTTCCCTTCTTTTTTCTTTTTTTTTTTTCACCTGGAAAAACAAAGAAACCTCAGAAAGCTCCATGGTTTTTAAGACATATTTCAGTGTTGGTTTTGTGCTGTTCCAGTCCTTTGTTTTTAATCAGATCAAGCCAGCTTGTCACTGAGAAAATAACAGTAGTGCCACCAGACTGTAATCTGTCAAGCCCTCCTAGAAACCTCCTTTAATTGCTTTTGTAGCCTTACTGTGTCTTTAAAGAGTTCCTGGGCTACATCCCTGCTGCATTTTGATAAAAGTTCTCCTAATGACCTGTGTGAATGTCAATAATTGCATGAGAACACAGAAGTATCTTTTTGAGGATTCCAGAAAGTGCTGTAGAGTTCGGAGCATCTTTCCTTGCCAACCCATAAAAGTAAAATATGTTACTGACACCCGTGGAAGAATTCTTGAGTGTGTGTACTTTGACACATTTCCCTCCTGGGAGCTGTTGTCTTATTTTCAACAGTATTTAAGCTGTGTGCTGATAGAACTGACCCTAAAAAGCTCTCTCATGTTTTACATTGTGGATGTAAGTACTGGAGCCCTCCTTGTGCTATTTCAGCACTTTGGCTGCAGCACTGTGTCTTTAGAGAGAGGACTGGTAGGGTTAAGTAAAGACCTGCATGAGCATCACAACATTTCATCACAACAGTGGCATTAAAGTGCCTCGTTTGCAGAAATATTGGCCCTGTGATAATCTGCTCCCCTACTTCAATAAAGAACATTTTATTCGATAGCTAATTTGACCTTGGAAAACCTGCAAAGCTCATTTTCTTCTGTTGCAAAAAAGCCTCAGTCCTTTCTATCTTGTTACATAACAATCCCACACAATGTTTAAATTTTACTTCAGATGAAATATCTGTTTCCATTACTTTAGTATATTTACTCACCTCTTTCTTATCACTTTTTTCAGCCAGAGGAATTTTGAATTGAATCTATTAATATACATATATCTATAAGGAATCCAAATGCTGATCTTTCTATTAGGTTTGAAGTATGCAGAGAGTTGACAAGTCACATTTTCATAGAAAATTTCAGTAAAAATAAAAACATACAGATTGTTAACATTTTTCCATAAAGATTTGTTGGTTTGCCTTGTTTTCAAATAATGAAAAGAAAAACATTTTGACTCAGGTCAGAATTTTTCCGTTTAGAAATACCAGTGCAGTTCCTCACAGTGGAATTCCTTTTCAACACTTCTAATCAAGAGTCCAGCTTCCTTTTCAGACAATATTTGCTGTTATGTCTAAGTTCCCTGTTTAGGTAATGCCTCTTAATAGGAATTCTGTACCAGAAGTACCAGAGACCTCCCATGGGCTCACCTCTGAACAGTCCAGGAGTGCAAGGTAAGAGAACTACAGTTCCACAGTGCACAAACATGACATATTTATATTACATTCTGTAATGGCATGTGGGTGATATGGGTTTGAATTTTCTTCAGATGCAGAAGACAACAACTCCAACTTTCACACCTTCTGGATAGCTATCCAGTCCATGAGACACTAAAAAAAGGGATGTTGACAACCCTCTCAACACTTCTGGCCAGACTTTTAATCACAGATGATCAAGTCGTGTCTCCTACACTCAGTATTGTCAGTACGGGTCAGCGATTCTTGGCACATTCTGGTTGGAAGATGCTCCTTGGGGCTTCTGATCAGTGATCCTCCATGGCTGTGCTTGATAGGGGATGCTCACCTGAGCTGACACTTTCAGCTCAGCAAAGAGGAGACAGCTTTGTTTTAGTCAATAGCAGAACTTCAGCAGTCTAAATAAAAATTAATCCAGTTAATGAAGATATTAGTCAAACCAAAGCTTCCTACAGTTTCTCACACTCCAAACTGGAACCTACAGAGGATTTGTGAACTCCAGCACTTACTTTCTACCCAGGAAGAACAAACATTTTTCCCATCTGTATAAAGCCATAATCATGCCTTCCTGGCTTTTGTAGGTGTTCTTCAGGATAAATATTTTAATTAGAGATTTTGACATACCTCAGAATGCAGAGCTTTGGGGCATACAAATATCTAAGATGCAATCTACCATGTTTTAATGTGCAATAACACTTGTAGATTGTTCTAAAGGAAATTCCTGTACTCTGTGTCTATGGAGCTTAGACCCTATGGTAAGGAGAGAAAAAAGTTATTCTTATGTACAAAGATAATCAATTCACCTTGCTGGTGCACGTGATTCCTTGTATTGGTTTATTCAGAAGCCTTCAGGTGATAAGCACATTTCTTTTTGCAGGAATCTCCCCAGGAAACAAAAGCATCCCAGATGCTAACACACCTGCTAATACTTTCATAGAGCCAACCTCTTGCAGCCAGATGGGTAAGCTCTTTTTGTTCTACATCTTATAAAAACTTTACTTGCAGAACAAATTTAATCAAATAATTATGTGTAACAAACAGAAAAACTAATATAGTGATATAAACAGCTAATATAGTGACAGGAACAACTAATACAAAAGCTGACTGGCACTTCCACTGAGGAAGGAGGTGTGATAACATCTGACAGCCCCTACTGAAGATGACCAGTTGCACTTTACAGAGGAAGCACATCATAGCTTCATAACAACTGGTGTGGGAGCACAGCACGTGCTTCTGTTTGTCCACACAGGGGTTTGCTAAGCAACCAAAAATAAATGCACAGTCTCAACTATGTTTTGACCGTTCAAAAGCACTGTAAGGGTCTGAATTCTTAAATGACTCAGGGAGATCAAGGCTGTAAAAATCTCACAGGCCCTCGGGCCATTTAATCTCTTTCCCCAGAAAGTTTTCCTTTCTGCTGTGTGGTTTTGGGGCTACTTCTGAACTGGGTCAGGGAACTCCTCTTTGAGTTGTAAATAACTCATAACCAAACCCAAATGGTTTGTGAATATTTAAGAGGGACAGTTAGTGGTAATGGAGGGACAAAGGATGGCTCAGAGGTTATTTATTGCTGAAAGAAATGGTTTTTTAAGTGCAATTTAAGCCATCAGATTTTCTTCTTTCTCCTGATCTGTACCCTTTCATCCCACTTGCCATACATACCTCCTGGAGCTGTGGCTAAGCTTAAAAATTTCAGTCGTCCAACTGGAATTACTAAGGACTGGATTTCTGGTTTTGGTTTAATTTTGAGGTTTTTTTAATTCAGTTTTCCCTAGCTGGCATGTGGAATGTATTTCAACAGATGGTCATGGAGTTTTAAATGTTGTGAGTAGATTTTTAATAAGTCTGACTAATTTTATGATCATTGCAGTTCATGTGCTCTCAACATTCCCACTGACTTCAACAGGAAGGGTTGGATAGGAAAAAATGTCATATTGCGCTCAGCCGATGTAGCTCTGGCAGCGTAGATAAATAAGGGAATTCTGGCCTCACATTCTGGGCTACAACAGCCAGGTTCAATTGTTTTCCTCTGTTCAGTTGAGTTAAATGTATTATGGGGCTTTTTTACCCCACTGGATAGCATCAGGTATCGGTCACAGCTGGAGGCAGGAGTTAGAATACCCGTCTGATCAGTGGTGACAAATCCCATGTTTCTTAAAGTGGTGTAATTCGTGGGTAACTCCAGCTGCTTCCTTCACTGCATAAAAAAATCCCAGCATACCAGTTAAAAACTCCTGCTCACTTTTCCTCTCTCCAATCTGAGGGCTTTCTCTCTTCGCTTCTTTAAATTCAGGCAACCAAATCACGACACCTCTTTGAAACCTTACCTGTTGTTGTCTCGTGCCAGAACATAATATGTCACAGAGAGATGGCCTACAGCTATGCCTTACAAAGCTGAGATAGGAAAAGAATCTCTGCCCATTGTCACATATTCTTCCTGCACTATTGCCACAGCAGAGATACACTGTCGGCCTGCATTTTCTTCCCGTTGACAAGTTCACATCTCAGGCCATCTGTCCTGATTTGATAAAGTGTTTGGTCATACTGCAAGTCAGAGAGGAGCATCAGGGCAGGTCTTCCTGAACCAGCTGCTTAGAAAATTGCTATCAGCAAGTCAACAAAACAGCAAAATGTAATCATAACTAAGAGAGCACACCTTCAAATCTCTTTTCTGCCCATTTGTTGGGGTTTTCTTAAATTTTGTTTACCACTGGCAAGCATAATCTAGCCACACATTAGAAACTCCCTTTTGGCAGCCATAGGGGTATATTTCAAGTAGATTTTGTTTGATATCTACAAGAAATCTCTGTTCAGTTTATGTAATAAGACAAAAGTATGCAAATCTATCCTCCAATCCTGTGAATTATATGCCTGGAATCAGTAAGCAATACAGTAAAAACTCACTAAGTTGCATTTTACCTATCCACATATCCCATAAAACTGACATAAAAAACAATGGTTTCTTCATTTCTCAGCAAATATTTAATAGCAGATACAATATTTTGTAAGGCCTCACATTATTGCAACTTTCTGACTTTTATAAAATGTAGTGAGAGTGATTCTTTATAAAAAAAACCACTTCACAATATATATTATTGTTTTGCAGTGCAAATATGAGTGTAAATAAATAATTCTGAACTGCATTATCAGGCAAATGTAGCTGTTGAGATGAATACATTGGTTTTGTGAGAGTATTTCTTCATCTGCTCTGACGTTTCTCACAATTCAGTAATTAACTGATAAGTACTGAATTATTTTTCAGTCACTTAGAACATTTTCAAAGTGGGATATATGCCTAGGACTAGTTCTACAGCCCTCACTAAAAGCTAAATCCACAACAGATCACAATGCTTCTTGTTTCCAGCACCTTCAGCCTCAAATGCCTGCTGCCAGGAGAATGTACAACTCCAACTGGACTGCAGGCTGCCTAAGATGAGAACAATTGTGTCCCAGAGCTTAGGTCCAGGAAAGCATATATAAGTGTAAAGAGAGCTGGGTCATCCAAACCAGCATCTTCAAGCAGCATTGGGTACAGAAGTGTCAAACACTGATCTTCTGCTATGCCTTGACCAACCCCGAGTCTTCTTGAGTTTGATACTGATGTCTGTCCCACCTTAAAACACATGTTGAAGGAAAAGCCCTTCTTCCTCTTTCTTTGTGTCACATTGATAAATGCCCAGAGGTCTTAATCTAGCCAGTGAAAGATCTGGATTTTCATTCCTACTTTGTAAAAAAGGTTGTGAACCTGTGACTCTCTAGGAACCTGCCAGACAATGGTGTGTATCTGGGTGGATCTCCGACTGGTCCATCCTTCCCACTCTGCCTGTCATGAATAAGAACTAAATGCAACAGAAATGGGGAAGAAAACCACAAGGATTAGCATGACTGTTCCCTATTGGTAATGGGAGCTATTGTGAAGTGGAGAAACCCACTGCTCCTGTAAGCACTTACCACAATGTGCCTACAAATCTGCACACATGTGTAAATGCACATGGATTTGTGCAAGTCTTCTGCCCGTTGGCTACAAAGTCTTACTCTTGCACTGTTTTCCTCTATGGTCTAATGTATGTTTATTATTCCATACAAAGCTTCAACAAGAAGGACTGAGCAAGATCATCATTCCCGAATACCTGTTAGCATAATGGTTGGAGTTTTCCCCTGGAAGATGCGGGTTTGTTTGTGCTCAGAGAGAGAAAAGAATTGAACCCACATTTCCCATATGAATGCTCTAATCAGTGAAACCATTTAACAGAAGAATGGAGCCAATCTAGCAGGCATGCTCAGAAAATGAGTAATGGAACAGGTCCTGCCAGACAGATACAGAGGAGAGTGACTAAGGTGTCTGTCTTCTGCTGCTGCTGAATCTGACCCTTATTCCGTGCTTTGATCAGAGATCATTCCTTCCCTCATTGAATAAGGGTAACAGGCTGTTTTGCAATTGCAACATGTAAGAATGACCCTATTACAAGAGGGTTTTTTTGCTGCAGAGACTACAAGGGTAGACTTAGCATCTGCTGCATGCTGCTGCTTTTTCCCATTACTCCCTTCAGGATATTTGTTTCAAAATAGCTGTAGGAATTAGCCTTACAGCCACTGCCAGGAAACCAGAGCTTGTCCACACTCTCTGGTGAAATACCTTCCATTGTTCAAATGCTGGTTTGCCAAAAACCACCTGTCCATCAGGCACTTTGGGTAAGAGATAAAAATAAAAAGAGCTTCCACTTTTCATAAGTTGTTTGTTTGTTTGATTGGCTGATTTTAACAAAAGATAAGGGTGATATGAAAAAAAATTTATTTAAATCGAGAAAAATGTTTTTGTTTTTTTCACAACTAAGTAGGACTGTGTATGATTGCTTTTTCTCCAGGTATATGTTTATAGCATCTTTTTCAGTGGCATCACGAAGTCATTTGGGATTAGATACTCAATCCCTTAAACTTGTCAAGCTTCATCACAAAATTACTTAGTTGCTCTCCAGTAGTTTTACTGGAACCTGTTTCAGCAACTTCACTAGTGGTTAGAAAGATTCATGTAATTTTTCAGCTGAAGTTTTTCCAGGACAGTTAGTAACCTTTTTTTCCCCCTCTTGCCAGAATACTCTGAAACTTAAGAACTTTAGCTCCACTAGCTCTTTGATATTCATCATTTCGCTATATCTATAAAAATATTCAAATCCTTTAACCACAGTGTTAGACACTGTGTTAGTCAAGTTCGAGATTTTGGGGAACTTGTGTTCTCACATGTCAAGCTAATCAAAAAGTATCTAACCACACTGGTGTTGTACTCAGCCTAATATACCCACCCTCATGGCCTTAGGACATGTTAGCTTGCTTCCAACCCTGTGTTAAGTTGTGTCTGCTGTGCTGCAGAGCAGCTTGGAGCACAGACACACAGCTTCTTAGAGCATTTTTAATTTTCTGTTATAAGTAGGGTCTCCCTTCTCCTGACCAACCTACTAGTACTTTGCTATCTCAGCTCCAATTTGCATTCATATTTCTTGTAGGAGAATGACCTGAATTATATACAGCATTTCAGGTCTCACCAGGTGTTGTACACTCATACAGTGTCATTAATCACCTTTCCAGCTCAAATGTCTGTATTTCCCTGCCTTGTTGCTGCCTCACACTTGTGGTTCACAGTCACTCTTCCTTCTCTTTGTCACATTCAATGTAGAGCATACAGAGAAATTGTGGGGTTTTTGGCTTCTAAAACCCTTGTATGTACTTCTACCTGCTTACTCTTTTCTTTTTTTGTTCTAGATCTGCTTCTAATCTTATTCAATCTGCTCATGTCTCCCAAAATTGCCATCAAAATTCTCTAGTGTTTTGCTGGTTTTTCATGCTGGGTTCACCAGTGAAAACAGGGAGTTAAACAAGCTTAGAGCATTCCCTCTCAGAACAACCCACAGCAGTCCTACCATCAGCCTCCACCTTGTCTGCAGTACTGCACTGGTAGGAATGGCTTCCCACTTCTATCTAAAAGCCACACTGGTCTTGTGTTCCAGTCTATGAGAAGGTAGTTTCTCAGCTCACTCAGCATGTTACCTGTATTCAATACAAGTAGCAATTTTATTATTTTCTGTATAAAAGTGATGGTTTACATTAAGGTTCGCTCCATGTACTAGCTCTCTCCAGAGTCTGCCACAGTGATCCTCTAGTTCTCTTTGGCTGAACATATTAACATCTTTAATTTTGTGTCAGTGAGGTACATTAAAATTATTTTTCTTGCCTGTGCAAACTCTCTGCCTCCTGGTTTGCCCTTACCTGCTCAATTTTTACCTTTACTCAGAGCCAACGACAGCTTCTCACTTAGCTGATAGAGACCGCATTTTAAATTGTTTTTCCTGAAAAAGAAAATTTATTTACTTCAGAATATGTGAGTTTCCATGGAGAAAACAAAATATTCTGTTCTAAAAAACTTAAAAATATGCATTCAGGGGTGGAAGGAGGGGCTGTGTGATACATAATAATCTTTCTTCGTGGAACTTTAGCAAAACTCTGATTACCACAGAATTTTTAGTACCATTCTGTGACCCAAAATACCATAAAATCTTACAAAACAAACTTGACAGGCAAGCTGGTGCCAAAATGTGCCATGTTTGTGCAGTTTTTATGAAGCAAAATGTTCTATGGATACCTATCTTCTCCATAACAATTAGCAGATTTCAGAAATGACCTGATCAGCTGACAACGTCTACAGAAAACAGATGGTAACAATATTTGGTTACTCCAACAACCTATCAGAGCCCAGAATTTACAAAGTAAAAGGTTTGAAGTCAAATAGCAGTCCCTGGAAACTTCTAGTACCCTGTAACCTACCAGAAATGTTTTTTGGCAATTCTAAGAAGTGATATTGGAAGTATTCAAATCACTGCACAGGGCTTCAGCTACATATCTTACATTGACTTCAGTGGGAATCACGCAGTGAAATCCCCACTTATTGCTTTGAAAATGTACCCCTTAGTGTTTCATGTCATGCTGAGAGACAGAGAAGTGATCCAAGGTCCGGATCCACAGCAGGTAGCAGTACACACAATGTGCTGGAATCCTGTAAGGCACCACTGTGTTAAAATATGCAGGCTTTAAGTTAAAATGACAGAAATCAAGGGCATTTCAAATTAAGGTTCCTAACAGCCTCCTCCCCTTTGTCCCATTTGGTGACGGTCATACCTTTAGAGCTCTAATATGTAAAGTTCTTTTTTGTCTTCTTCCTTTTCTCTCTTCTATCCTGCCCTCTATATGACCTCTCTCCTAATTGGAATATATCTTGTTTTTCGATAATAGAATTTCCCCAGGAGATAGTCAATTTTTAGAGCTGAAAATTAATTTACGGGCCCTGCTTGATTGCATGCATCAGATATGTTTGTCTTTTACTACATAGTGACCTTCTTCTCCCCTCTCCCTTCACATCTTCATAGCTAGGAACTCACTTCAGAGTCAGACAACATGCCTTTTTAGTCTGTGAGACAGGTATTTGTGTTCACATGCTGATGGTTGCACACAGACAGCACCTTCAGAGAGTTGTGTCCCATTCAAAAGATTTGAACTTCTGTCGTTCCTTGCACAGCAGCTTGAGGGACTGTGGCCTTTCTGATTTTGTAGCAGCTTCCTCTTCATATATGTAGGTATGGCCAGGGTGGTCCATACCATTCAGAGATACTTTTTCCTTGCAGTTTGGTACTTCATTATGAACCAGTTCATAGCCCCACAGGACCTCTGTCCTGGGCTGTTTGAAAAAGATGGAAGGGGTAGGTCCATAAAAGTTCATTGTCACATCATGTGGGTACAGTGGATGTGTTTATTTCCAGTCCCTCTAATATCTACCAAAAAAAAAGGCCTTTTCCTTTCATACAATGCCCTAAGAGTAGTAACCTAAATATATTGAGGTTTTTGTTTTTTTTTTCATTTCATCAGTCAAGATTTCTGTTTTTCAAGAAGCCTAGCATGTTTCCACAAAATATACTCCTATGCAGAGCCAATCTTTTATTCTGTTCCACTGATGATGTACTGGAGTGCTCAATTTGAAATGAAAAGTTGAGCAAACACAGATGCTATTCAGAGCTGTGCGTTTGCTCACGCTCAGTGTTAAGGACACTCCTTCAATGTTATTTTGATGAGTTTATTTAAGACAGTGAGTGTGGGATTCACCTCACCTAGACTTAGATGGCCACAGTATAAATTTTTACACCTCAGCCAGCCATCCTCAGTGCCCTTTCTATTCCATAAAGAGGAATAGGCACATTTAGCTCGTAACTCATCTGACCTATTTTAGACATTTCCAATCCTTGCATCCTAAAATCACTGCAGTGAATATAAAAGGAGTCTAAGTGGCTATATCAGATCTAGATGTCAGCAATTGATACATTTACCACTGGTTAAATGGATCCCACTCAAGGCCACAGGGCAACATCTTCTACAAAGTGAAATCTATGTGGCACCCTTTGATTTTAAAAACTTGATCATCCAATTATGTGGTGCTAACAAAGAGGTTTCTGCTGGGGCTTAGCTCAGAGCTGACAAGGTTTGGGTTAAAGAAGCTTTTCAGAGCAATCTGTAACAAGTCTATTTTAATGGCTGGTTTCTCCCAGCTTCCAAATATTAACATGGTCACAAGGTCAGTCAATAAGTGTGTTCAGGTATGTTAGGTTGCTGTAAGTAAGATCCTGGATTTTACATATATCCAGACACACCTGTACATGCATGCACCCACATTTTCCACAGAGTGAATTACTTGCATCTGTTGAGCTCAGTAGGCTGTCAAACACAGAGGAGTTTGTTCTTTAAATCAAGTCATCATGGCCTGTTTGGATAGACACTGGATTTAAGTCAGTATACCACACTGAAAGTCTTTGGGAACACTGTGAGCAAGGGGGAAAAACTGCAGATATCATAAAACAGTTAATTAGGTGAATTGGATGGCAGCAACAGGCAAGACAAAACAACCTGATAATCTCAAAGTGTGAGAAAATGAGGTAGTGTGCATATACACATACATTGCTGAGGAAGATCCAGGTTTTCAGCAGCTATCAGATTTCTAGGCCTAAAATAAAAAGAATAAGAATAAGGATAAGAATAAATAAGAGTAAGAATTTCTGTAGACCAGCTCAGTGCTCTTCCCTAACCAAATTATGCCAGCAGAGAATCTCAACCCTAGTCCTTATTCTGGACTAAAGGGAAAACAAGTAGAAAAAAGAACCACAATAAAATCTCTCTGAGTGAACTTTTATCTGTTTGGTGCAGGTGTGCCTAATCTTTCACAGTCCAAGAGCAAGAAAAATAAAATGTACAATGTCAAAATGCTGCAAGATTTTAAAAAGCACTTAAATTAGTAGTTCACAGATATTTGTATTGGAATTCCAACTACAAGTAGACAATACAACATTAAACTTTGTTGACCTTCATTTGTCACAAACTTAGTGCCGATAAATATTTGAAAATTCCTTGGCACAATACCAGAGTTTTGTTTAGTTCCTTTATAGGTAACTAACTTTTTTTTTTGGTGAAAAACAGCAGTAACAAACCTTGCACAATACACAGTCAGCATATAACCAGCCTCCTACCACAAGACCCTTATATCTGCTGCCTGCATCCCCAGGCACAAGCTCCCGGTTTCCAGCTTCGGCAGGAGCCTCAGCCTGCTGCTTTACTCAGCTGTTACTGATCCCCTAAAAGTGTCAGCAGCCTCAGGTGAGTTCCAAGTCCTTCACCACAATGGGTGTAAGGTGGCTTAGGAGCCAGGCACATCCCATGTCATGTTATCTCAAGGGGAACAGAAGAGCTTTTGTGAGAAGTGAAGTTCTTAGAGAAACAACAACGTACCGGAGAGGGGATAAAGCGGGTAAGTCATAACTCAGGTTGTTCTATGTTCTCCACTGTTTCATACCAACTGCTATTAATGTTTGCCTCTCACTGTTAGAAATGCACAAGTGAAGCTCATAGGCAGGGGTGGAAGTAATTCAGCTTGTAGTTTCTCCTGTGCAGGCTGAAAAAACAGAGGGAGCTTCACAGGCATATCTACTAAGCTCCCAAGTAAAACCTTAGTCTCTTCCAGTACCTCTAAAATCTCCACTGTGGTATTTTATCATTTGGCAGTTTCAGCACAGGTGATAAACTGTCTGTTGTGCAAAAACCCCCACTTCTTATGCTTTTCCCTCACTTTCCTACCTGCTGTCTTCCTGTATGTCTAGTTTTTTTTCTTGTCATAACTCTGTTTTTGCAATTGTGGCCCAAAGACTGTCTACATTTGTAGAACACCTGGTGTAATGGGGTCTAAATCTCTGATTGCTTGTCCTCAAATGCTGCTATATTACAAAGAACTCATAAAACAATTTCAAAATACCTGTAATTTAGAGAAATTACTTCAAGTTTAGATCTCCATCTTTAAAAAAAAAATAAATTGTTACTTTAAAAATTCTTGTGGATAAAAATAAAATTAAAATTCAGTCCAAAAAAGTAGGTTTTATATAACTCAGAGAGTTAGAAAATGTTTGCTTCTGGCTGACAATTTGTATGCAAATGAAAACAACGGAGCTATAGCTGGTGCTCTCCTGTAACCTTCATAGTGTTGCTCACTGGGTGCCTTTACAGTAAAGTGTGATGCTTTTGTCAGAATTACCAACATTTTTCGAGAAGTAATTTTGAGTAGGATTAAAATGACCTTCTGCACCTTAAAAGGGCAATGAAAGGGGAAGAGAGGGAAAAGAGAGAGTAAATCGGTGCATTCCTGTTCATTATGAATAAAGTATAGTTATTTAAATCAGGCCACTCCACAGAGTGAGACATGAGCTAATACTTCATTGCCAGGATTTTGAAAGCCACGTCTCTCAAGCGGAAGAGCCTTTTTTTCGGCAGCTACCCACTGTGACAGCATCCCTCTGTTATTTACAGAGAAATTCGTGGAGAACATCTACGGGGGTAAATGCCTAATTGTGAAAGAAGCTGAGTGCTCTCTGTTCCCACTGAGGACCACAAAGGTTAAAGACATCTTGAAATTCACAGGGTTTTGATCCTCAGGTGTTACCTTGCACTAGTGAGTCTAGAAGTCTCTAGGGAAAAATATTCAAAATTTTCCTTCTCTTTCAGAAGAACCAGAAGTGTCAGTAACTCCTTCTTCCTTATTTTATTCTACTGTTTCCAGTACTGATTTAAAGAGGACATACACTGGGACCTACAAGATGTTAGTAGTGCTCAGGTTTCAAAACCAGCAGAGTTTATTTTGAATTGGATATTTGGAGTGTGTTGCCTGTCTCAGTTTCTGTCTCTCACAACCAGGCAGATCACTGTACTAATAACAGCAAACAGGCAGGAAGACATATAGATCTAAAATATTTTTCGATTCTTGCAGGATCCCAGAGATGAGTCCTTGAATTTTAGTGGGGTTGAGGTCCAAATTAACAAAGGATTACTCTCCATCTAGTTGAATAGAGCAGGCTCTACATAGAGCAGAGCATGATCTGTGGGTGTTATTGAAATGCACATAAAATAATCCAGTGAAAGCCGTGCAAAACTTTGGTTTAACTATAAAGGTAAACAAACTCTGTTATTCTCTGAGAAGCAGATGTGCCAGAAAGACTTGGTGTCTTGTCAGTAGTGATTTTGCTCTGATCCTAAGTGATCCTGGAATCGGGCTGAGTTCATAGCCTGGTTCTAAAAGTGGCTCTCAAAAAATCTCTTTAAAATCAGCTCTCAGAGTTACAGGATGATGAAGAAGGACTAAGGGTGTCTTATTCTTCAGGCCGAGTTAAGCTGCGTACTGCCCACTTGCCCACTCGTGTTCCAGGGCGAAAAAAGTTTTGCCCAGTATTTCCTTTCCAGCGTTCTTATAAAGGTAGCGTGAAGTGATGTGTTTTACGGAGAGGGGAAAGCCGGTGTCCCTGCCTTGCTTTCACATTTCTGCTGACACCCAGTGGCTTCCCAGCACGATTACACACGGCGCCGCACGCTGCACAACCTCCTCCGTAGCGATGGAATAATAAAAGTTACAGCAGCATTTCGGGGACTTTCAGTGAATCTAACTGACATCGTCGTTCTCTTGCTTTTTAATCACTTTTTAGAGGCAAAAATAAAGATAGGGAAATGGTTTGTTTGAAAATATGATCTGGCCAGCACCCGGGCAGTGACAGCCCTGCTCCATTACTTGGGAGCTGGATCTAGCTTTGGAAGGCATAAACGATCTCAGCAAAAAAAACCCAGAGGAGAAGCACTCTCTGACTCCTGGTTTTTCATGCAAGGAGAGGTGAGGAATCGTGTTGTGACCACAAAAGGCATTTGAGCATAAAGCAATTTTTCACAGTACAATGTGCCACCGCCTCCAACCCCCAAAAGTTTTCATGTACAGTTTGGGGAAAAAAAAAAAAAAAAAAAAAAAAAAAAAAAAAAAAAAGCTTTCACACAGCTTCAATTTTCTGTAAAATAAGGTGATTTCCTACAGAAACAAATTTCATACCCTGCCAAGTTTGAGTACCAGGCTCTCAATATTAGTGGCTATTTGATATTTTCTTTGGGTCCCTCTCAACCTTTGGTAAAAGAAGTCCCCAAAAAAAGGAGCTCTTCTAAGGACCTTAAGCCCGGCCTATTATTGCTTTCTTAACAACAGAGCTTTCTGCTTTCAGAGACAGCTGTCTTGTAACTCGTTCTGAGCAAAAGGGGAATGGGATTTGTGTAAAATCCCAGGCATTTGTATAAAAACTCATTTATGTGCAGGATCCAGCTTTGTGAATGTAAACAGTGGCTAAAAACAGCCTTCATCTTTTCTATTCCAGAAACAGGGAAAAAAAAACCAGCCTGTATAAAGCATATGGAATTCACTCAAACTTGACCATCCAAATGTATTAAGAAGTAAAAAAAGTGAAATAATGAAGTAAAAGAAAGTCATATCAGAAAACAATATCAAAACCCCTGCATGGTAGTTCACGGGCTAAATGAAGCAGCAGTGCAAAGAATGTGCAGGCACAAGGAGTGTGCCCACACATCAGGCATTTTGAGGACTCACCAGCTAATATTTCCTATCTTTTTCCAGAAGCCATACGGTAAACAGATAGCACTAACAAAGTCAAATATTAATAACCAAGAACTGCACTTCTCCAAATCCCCTTCCCCCAACCAGCAAAACCCATAGAAATTTACACTGACCAAAGCAAATAGAAAATAAAAGTCAAAGCACTTACATGGTTGACATTTAGGGATAGAACCAAGTACCCTTTCCATCCTTTTGAATTTCCTAAGTTATAACATTAACAGAAAATAAATACACATTGAAATGGAGTAACCCATGATCGTGACATATAGTCACTGAGAAGTTACAGTAATAAGGTCTTAAAACAGAACATCCCAAGAAGAAATTTTAAACTGTCTCTAGACAGCTCAGATCAATTTAGCATTTTGTCACACTCTTAAGCAATCTGGTTAGCTTTGTCCACCCAGAACAGCTTTCTCAGTGTAATTACTTTCCAGCCATACAGTTCTTTCTTTTGAGGAGCAGCATATTTTCAACTCTCCCAACCCTGTGATTGATTTCTGGCGCGATGGAAAGAGAAACAGTTTGCAGAAGCATGAAAACAAATCTACGAAAATGTTGACGGAGGGGACACGACTGAACCCTTCACCTAAAACTTGAATGATGTTTGGGGGGGTGGGTGGTGTAGAATTAAGGAGGAGGAAAAAAAAAAATCTATTTCATATTTTATTGATGTTTCTGAGCCCCATCCAGTTTCAAAAGTAGATACTACAGAGTAATACATAGAAAACGTCTCAGCATCAAGAAACCATTCCTTCTAACCTAAGTAGCTGAGCAAATGACACCAAAAATGATTTGTGTGTTTTCTTGGTTGTTGAAAAGTCAGACCCTACAAGGCCTGCTCACAAAATTGTTCGAGACAGCTGTCTCAAATTCTCACATTTTAGTTGTGCAAAAAGAGAGCGACTACATTATACATTTTTCACCCTCTACCTTTAGCTCCTTGCTTCTTTTAATTTATGAACAGAAAACTGTACAGCTGTACAACAACTTATTTTCCACTGAATTACATATTGAATTTAAATTTTGTAAGACTGAATGAAGCTTAGTTCAGAAACCCCAGGAATTATTATTAATCTAACTAAGATTTTGTTAAGATGGAGTAAACTGGAGTAAACTGCTCTTTACTGACACTAATAAATTATGTTAGTTCATGCAGATGAGAAGCCATTTTAAAAAAATAGATGTGCCAAGAGAAGACAAACTTTTTTGTCTCAGTGGGAGTATTTTCTTTCCTTCACCTCTTTCCACTCTGTTAATTTCCATTGTCTCGTTCCATGAGATGCTTGTTTGAAAGGCAGAAATCTCAGCTTTTTAAGTCAAGAGTAAAGGGTGTAATCATTTAGACATCAAAGTTAGATATGTTTTTGTAAAAGAGATTTCAATCTCCTTCAGAGGCCATGAATTTGGTGAGAACTTTGTTTGCTTCCTCCCTGAAGTGAAGGAGGACTTTCTTTTTTTTTTAGATTAACTCTGTAGTTCAACACAATCTTTTATCTTCTGTGGTAGGTTAGATGCTGCTAATCTTTGTCTATGTGGTCTTATGCAAGTAGATTCATTTTGCCAATCATTAATCATCAGAAAAACATTCACCTTGTAAATATGCATACATAAAGCCTGGACATGAGAAACCCACACCTGTGCATATGTCACCACTGCTCCTTGCTGCTAAACAATACACACCAGTAAGGAATTAGAACCAGACAGTAAAAATGTATTTGCACCACAGCTAACCAAGGATTTTTTCCCCATTGCCCTTTTTCTACCTTCTTATTCAGTATTATTACTGTTTTCCCCTGGTTCAGGACTGGTTCGTTGGCTTATAATTGATTCCTTAGTTTGGATGGAATTGGTTCTACCTGGATAAATGCATTTTCAACCAGGATAACAGGGCTGTAAAACAGTGACAACTTTTTTTTTTTTTCTCCACAGGAACCCAAGATGATGTGAATGTGAGTGTTCACCAAGGCAGAAACTGCTTTCAAGGCCAGGGACTCAGAGCAAGGTGAGTGACATTGTGTAAAGCTCTACTGAATAGTACTGATGGTTCACACAAACCACAAGTTTTGATGTGTCAACTGGAGGGCAACTGGTCCTCAGCTGAAGAACAATTTAAGGCCCTAGGAATAGTAGTTTACTGGGCAGCCAGGCCAATAAAGATTAAGCAATTTTTGGCTTAAAAACAACCAGTACGAAGAAGTAGGGTCTAAATCAACACAAATAATTTTCCCAAGTTAGAAGGAACACACATGTCTAACTACTGGTCCATCACTCAAATACTTCTAATCATAGCATCATAGAATCATAAAATCACAGGATCATTTATGTTGGAAAAGAGCTCTAAGGTTATGGAGTGGAACCATTAACCCAGCAGTGCCAAGACTACTATCAAACCATAAGCCTAAGTGCCACATCTACAAGTCTTTTATGATGTATCATATTCCTTGTTACATACAAGCATAAAATACACTTTTTGCACCCTTGGGGATTCCTGAAGACACTAAAGTACCAAGACAGAAAGCAGCAGGGAAGTCTTGGACTTCACTGAAAACTTGGACTAAACTTGAAGAGTCTTTTTTTTTTTACTGAACTTCTCTCTATGTTGGCCTTTTGTCATGGGTGAGAGTGGAAGTCTTAGACAAAATTTATTTAAAAAGCCCTGCCATTGAGTCATGAGGTGCAGAAAGGACTTCCTTGCTTTCTAAATCCCTTCTCAGAGAGGAATCTGGGTGCAACTGAATCCAATCTTAGCCTTGCATTATATCAACAGTTTAAATTTAAGGAATTACAGAGGTGTGACTGAACCACTTTTGTCCCTCAGGTTTTAACGATTGGCAAAATGAGAATATTTGTATAAAATGAATAATTTATTATTACAAATGATCAGACAAAAGATGTTAATCAGAATTATTTACTATACAGTGTAAAAGCTAAAAATCTACTAGTAGGGTATTATATAACAAAGTAATATAATTTTGCACTGTAACAAAGCAATTATATTAAAGCAATTATATCGAAGCTAACAAAGGAAACAATTATTAAGTAGAGGTTGATATAACTCACCATACAAGACAGCAGGCAGATCTCTCTCTTTACTTAATCCCTGGAGAGTAACCATGAAGAGGCATCCTTGCTTCAGTGGAGAAGCTCCACAATTCAAGGAAGTGTGTGGAAGAGTCTGCCCTATGGAAGTTGGACTGGGCTTTTATAGTTATAAAGTGATGGACTGGTAGTCACAGATTTACAAGCTCGCAGACTGGCTTATCTGTCAAATCCTGCTTCAAAAAGCAGGACATATATTTGAAGTCTGGTGAACCAGGATGGTTTTAGCATAATTTAACACCAAGACGGCACCCTGGCACCAGCAGCTGAACTTGCATTATGGCTTGCATGGAATGCATTCTCTGAGGTCTGTTCAGGGTGGGCTATCCTGCCACACCTTTACACTTGCAACTTTCTCCTCTCTCTATGTATTTATTTGCATTGGAACAGTGCTTGGAAATCCAAATAGTTGGTGAAGACTTCTCTGTGGCCAGAACTACACCATACCCCACAAATAAAAAATCGCTATTTGAGTAACACCACCAATATGAAATGTTAAGTGGTTGTATAGATACAGTCATACAAGTGCAGAAAAAAGTAAGACTGTATGTTTGCATAATCCTTACCTCTGGTTTTTAAAACAAGGGAAAAATAAGCACTGGTATCTCAGAATTTTCAGCATACACTGAAGATGTAGTCATCTTGACAGACTTCTGCCCTCTCACTGAAACTCCCAGGCTTCATATATTTTAAAAGCTGTTATAAACTAGATTTGCAAAGGTAGGATCTAAATTTGAATTTCTCTAGCATAGGGGACTTGTTTGGCCTAAATTAGGAAATTAAGCCAAATATCAGTCAAAATTTACCACAGGTATTATTGAGGTTTATGTAGTGCTTACATTTTTAGTATCAGTTATAAATTGTCTCAATTTCGTTGATAAGCTTTTTGGTGTGGGAATCAAGTTTTCTTCTGACAGAAGAATGATGGATGCCACCAGTGATCAACAAATTATGAATAATTATACCTAAACTAGCTGGACTATTTTCAGTTAACTACACATAGGATATACTAATGGTTTAGGGAGAATGTGTTGAACATGGGCCTCATTTCAGGGAAGGAATATGTGAAACTGCATCCAGTGTCCAAACAGGTGAATATAAAATGAGACTGAGCAACTGCCTGTTAAATGAGACATAGAAATTATCCTGACATTATTTATGGGATTAGGTGCTTTTTTTAAAAAATAACAATATTAAAATACACACATGCCTGTGCATTCTTAAAGGACTAGAGAGAAATTTGTTGATTGTGGTAAGATGCTGTTGGATCCATTTTTCTGAATACATTTGGCTAATATATTATAACAGATAGTGCTTTTCTTCCCATGACATGATTGAGATCTATAGCTGTACTGATTATATATTATTTCAAAACCAAATAAACGGAGAGAATCCCTATTTCTGGGTGACAGTATTCAGACAGATAAGTAATAATAAGAGGAATGCATGTGCTCCAGAAATCCATTTATTCAGAAAGATCCCAAAGCACTTACTAGATTATTAAGAGAAATCACTTGCACAACCACTTTAACAGTGGCAATGTAACAATACTACCCAGATGTCTGGGATGAGAAGAGAAGAATGTCTTGGTGATTATTCCACTGCACTTTATAGATCATCAGTAACCTCTATAATCGTTACTGTTAGTAATTGGCCGTAAATATCTTTGTTAGAGCCATAGACAATGTATAGAAGATGAAGTATGAAAAAAGCCTGATCCAAAACTCTTCAGAGTAAATATCCAAGGGAGTTTAATAGGCTTTGACTTGGTCTCTTAGCTTCCTTTATTTCAGTGGGACTACTTGATTGCTGGAAGATGACTGTATTTTTCAGAGCAATGCTGTTTGGATGTGTTATAAAAACCATAGCTCAGAAATGTTTGGATTCAAAATTACAGTGGGAAGGAGAAATCATGAGATCTCAACAACAGACTGAAGTGAGCTGGAATGTCAGAGCCCTGGCTGCAGCAGAGGATGATGCTCTTGAAACGGTGATAACATAGTAAGCAAGGTCAGAGAAGTCAAGAGCAGTGCCTGTATAGGCATGTAGGAGATAGACAGGGAGGTAGTGAAATTCTTTCTTAAGGTAAGCAAATACAGAGGGTCTGCTGGCCATATGCAAAGGCTGCTTGTTACCCACCCCCAGCCAAAGGCTTCATATACTTTGATGCTAGAAGCAGAAACTGCAGTGCCTGGAGTGCCCATGTAGTTCGAGTACTGAAGACAGGAGTAGAAGCATATATGTAAATTAACCCTGTCACAGTCTGATTGCAATATGTTGTTATATTCTACACAATATGGATATAAATATAAGACTCATTGTGAATATATTCCATTATCTTCCCTCTGAATCCCATTTAACAGCTTTACATTAAACCCTAGTTAGTCCTTTTTCTACTACAGCAACAAATCAGAAATGTTGACAACACTACCTCAGTTGTACCATCCCAGTCTGAACACTGGCATATATCAAAGGACTGTTAAATTATCAATGTCCCTCTGATGCCACTCTGATTTTAGAAGTCAGCACGTTCTAGAGGCAGTACAATAGTGGCAGAGCAAGATGTGAGCAGGGGCCCAGCTCCTCTTCCCTCACTTGCATGCTTGGGAGCTTAAAGTGAATTACTGCAGTTGATGGCTGCTGTCCCTCAGAGAACAGCACCCAGAGACTCACCAACCAGGCTCCTGAACCACTTTTGTTGGACAACCAGTGTTGGAGAACAACTTCCTCGTCCACCACACCTCAGCTTACCGATCCATCCTCCCGTTCCATAGTCCCTGTGTGGGATGCTCCTCCAGTTGACCACCCAGCTGGTTTCTCAGTCTGTAGGAATGGTTGGCAGCATGTCTGGGTGTTTGGATGTCAGTGAGACAAAGTTAACAGCACTGAAGTACTGAAGAAAATAAGAAAGTTAACTCTCCACAGAGTATGTGACTGAGTAGAAGGGAGTATTGGCACTCTGTGCAAAGGACCACGGGGAGACAATGGGGCAGGAGTCATTCCAGGAAGTATTGGGTGATATGTAAATTAGTTTCATCAGAAAGTCCCTCAGAAATCGACTTGCTCTGCTACATTACAGAAATGAATTTTGTTTCTTCCAAGTAACTGTAGCAGCTGAATGAGCAGTGCTTGATTTAGTAGTGAATCAGCATTTCCATTTTCTTTCTTCCTTCCCTTTCCAAACTTAACAAGAGTTTTTGGAAAAGAGTAAGACACTACCAGAAAGCAAAGGCATTCATAGGCTATGCTGAAATGAACGCACATTTGAATCAGCTTTATCCATCTTTGCTTTTAATGGGGCCCTGAACTCAGCAGAGGCTGTTAGGTGCTTTTGTAATACAGATTAACAATAATACTAAAGTTCCTCCCGTATCTCAGTCCTCCCAAAGAGAGAGACTTAGGCTAAGATACTTTAAAGCTCTTCTTAGGCTGTTGTGAGTTCAGTGTGAAAATACATCCATTGCCATCTCACGTTAACACTTTTGGCTCTAGAAGTGGGGGTCTTTTGCTTTTACTATAGCTTGTCAGATTATGGAACTGAAAGAACCATTGATCCCTGAAGGATAAAAATCAGTGGAAGGCTCCTTAAAAGAAAAATACAGTATATTCAAACAGCGTTAGAGAAAGTCCTTTCTTTGTAGTTTGAGATGTTGAAGGTCAGGGGAAAAAAAAAAAAAAAGAGCCCTACATAAAAGTTAAAAAAAAAAAAAGTTTAAGCAAAGCAGCCATTGCAGAGTTAAAGTAGAAATAAAAATAAAACTTTAAAGCTTTTTCTGGTATCTGTCCTTTGTTTTTACCATGTTAGCTATTTAAAAGAAAAAAAAAAAAAAGATTAAGCTCCCTGCTTTCAAACTACTGTATTAAGCTGTTGATAGTACATAGAGTGTCTTATTTATTGTTTAAGAGCAAAAATGTCAAGTTCATAAAAGACCAAATACAAACTTTAGGAAAATCATTGTTGAGGAATTCTGGAGGATTTGGGTATCTAATTGAAGAGAAGGCCATAATTTTTAATGGGAATCAGGTCCCTGTATCTCTCTAGAAAAAAGACCAGCTTTGGAAACTTTAGCATTAAGCTACACGTGTATTTTGTTGGAACTGGAATAACACTTTGCAGTGGGAGTGAAGAAAACCAGAAAATCTGGACGGTGCTTTTAACTGGATAGGTTTGTGAATTCCTTCCTTCTTGTGCCTTTTGTTACATCCTAATAAAATACGTTAGTGAGGCAAAACTTGTCATTTCCATATCAGAAGTTTGTAGAAGGCTTTGGCTGGTGGAGGCTTTCCATGGCAGTCAGAAGCAGGGAATGGGGCCATGTCTCTAACAGGGAGTACTGCTCCAAGAAAAGCCAGCTCCAGGCATGCAGGTCACCAGCAGTCATCTCCTGAATGCTGTGGTCCTGTCCTTGTGGAGACTGACAAACCTCCCCCTGGCTCCAACCTGAGCAGGATCAGGCTGGCAGATCCCAGCACAGCTATTTTTACCTTAATGAGTTGGGAGTATATTGTCCTTAAAGTGAAGAGCTAAAGCACTTTTTTTTGTTTGTTTGTTTTTCACATACTAACCTCTGGCTTTTTGACCATGGCTGTGATATGCTCACTTTATGCCTGTCAATTTAAATGAGTTTTGTTTTAATTTTTATACTAGATGAGTTCAAGTTGTGGTCTTCAAAAAGGCTAGGCAGAGAGTTTCCCAGAAACCTAGCATTTCCAAATAGTCTTTTCAAGTGGAATCACTTACTGCAATTTAAATATTCAAGCACTTTTATTTTAAAGTTAATATTGTTTATAGGAAGCAAATGCAAATAAGTGGTAAAAACCTTTTGGTATTAGGTCATTAAAAATCCATTCTTGACTTCCTGCCCACAACTACATCTTTTTTCAGACCTGTCACCCATTTCATTTAAGCACTTAGCTTTCTCCTAATGAATGAATTGGCATTTCATATTACCTTATTATCCTATAAAGCAAAATGCATACTCAATAACATTAATGGTAATTTCTCATAAAGGCACATTATCGATCCGGGTGCTACCTGTAAGCATTGAAAATTGCAGCCTGCACACAGAGCTTTTCACATCTGGGCCTGAAGAATTAAAGAAAAATTAAATTTGACAGCAGTAAATTCACAGGCACAATCTAGGCACCAATTTATATGCAAAATGAAATGCTTTATGAAAATTTCCTCTATTTTCTCACGGAGATTTGGGAAAAAGATTTCACTAGATGCTTCTTTCTCTAATATCCCTCTACTTAAATATTATACTGCAGTCACTGCAGACTCCCTTTGATGTATAAATAATCAAGTTAAATTATGTGCAGCAAGGAGACTAGTGCTCTGCCATTCTTATTTTACAAAGTAATATCTACCCTAGAGGGTCAAATTTCCCTGACAAATTCTTAATTACTATGTTGCAACAGAAGCAGAATCTATTTGTGCATAAATCCCGGGCATTCCCATGTGGTAAGTAACTAATATTACCAACCATTTCACTTGGCCTGTTCACTGAACTCCATAATTAGATAATACTTTTGATGATGGTACATTTGAAGTCTTAATCCATTTAATTTTTTATGAGATTTTTTTTATTTTAATAGGGATATGTTAGTGACCGCTGCCTATTTAAAAATCATTAAAATTCTGTCCACAGCAGTAATAAAGATTAAAGATTACTAATATGGCATTCATAACCTTTCTGGTTTTCTAGAAATCTGGGGCTTAAGGTAAATGTTAAAGGTCATTTAATATGTTAGTCAGTAATTATAATCCTGGGTAATAGGTTCCTTTTCTAATTATCCTGGTATAAAAGTTCTATTGTTTGGGTCTATTCTTCTGATTTTCTTATTTGGGTTTTTGGGGGAATGAGTAATCCTGGAATTAAGTTTCTGAACATTGATGAAAGTAGGTAATGCACGATGATTAACTGGATAAAAGCCATATGTTTGAATGCCTCATAATATCTTGCCTTGAAGTTACTTACAAAAGATGCAGCACCCCTTTCCGGGAGAAATAAAGCAGAAAGGTCACTGCAGAGATTAATACCTTTTTTTATTTTAATATCAAACATTGACAAATAAGATAAAGGCTTTGTGAGCAAGCTCAGAAGAAAGTGAGAGTGGTTAAACACTAGATGGGAGAGAATCTTAAAAGAATAGTCTGTCGGTCATTTCAGAGACAGGAAAAGGAAACTTTCTTCCTGAGGCCCCAATTTGGGAAAACCTTCAGGCATGAGTTTCATGGAACTCAGCACATTCTATGTGCTTTGCTGCAGCTTGGACCTGCACCTAACTATTGCCCTGAGATGCATCTGGGGTTGCTAAGGCTTGCTGAAGAAAATGTTTTTTCCTGTTTGCTCATGCCAAAAAATTCTGCGTGATTTTGTCTTAGAGACACGTTTCTTTCCTGTGATGTGGATGTTCAGCAATGCCTTTTTCCCCTTACCTAGAAGGGTACATAGTCATATATTTGTGATGTTTGTAGGCAATGAATTAAAAAAATTTACACACCAGGACCTGAATTCTGCAGTAAGCCATTAAAACATATTTAAGTACAAGGCACTTGATTTTAAATGCAGTTTTAAGTTCCCTTTAAGTAAAGTGTGTCCTAAAATGCTGTGTTAGGTAACGGTGCCCTGCTGAATCAGCTCAGACCTTGCAAAGGGTCAAAAAGGACAAAAGTCCCCCAGCAAAACCTAAATTTCTATCCACACATCTTCCTGCTTAGCTGTGGATCTCACACCACGCACCACAGCTGAGTGCTGCAATGCTCTGACTGCAGAAGGAAAAGTGTAAGGGAAAACCAGAACAACAGTAAGAAAATGTCTTTGGGAGGTGACCTGCTCTTTATAGTGTTTTTCAATTTTAGCACAATACAAATACATAATAGCATTAAAAAAAAACTCCAGTGTCACAAACTCTTATTTCAGTAGTAATTATATCTCACTAGCCGGCTTTGGGCAAGTCACTAAGGTCACATTTGAAGAGCATCTGCAGGTCATGATTTTTCCATGGTCACTGAGCAGCTTCTTGAAGTACAGATTTGTGCTGGAGTTGATGTTCTGTACTTTTTAAAATCAAGCTTTTAACGTTATAGCATGGGAGTAGAAAAAAAATGTTGTCAAATCCATGAAAAATCTAGTCTTAGTGCATCTCCTTTTTAAAAGGATGACAGTGATAAGGTCTGTTGAGGTGGTCTGAAGTTTAAATGGTCAATTTTTGTAAAGCTTTTCCCTTTTCAACAGCCAGGCACTGCTAGTACACCGGTTAATAAACCACTGAAAATCAGAGCTCAAATCTTTTTCAGCAGTCCTTTATTCTTGAAGATTTAGAAATTCACAGCCTCTTGTACTTAGAGTTATTTCAAAGGAGCTAAAAAGCAGACTGATGAATATAATTTAACTCTGATTGGTGAAATTTCAAGAATGCTAAATCAGAATTGTATATAAACCCTTGATTAAGAAATTAATCTCTTATAAGCATTTCCTTCATACTGAAACCCAAGTATATCTGAAGCTTTCTTGTAAAGAAGCAATAGCTGACTTGAGAAAAAGTTCAACTTTCTGATTTTATCAGTAAAACCATGTGAACAGCCTTCTTTCAGAGTTTTCTTTAAATACTAGAGTGAGGAGAGTTTGTTAAAGTTCCAATTCTTTTATACTTTTCTGCCTTTTTTTTTTTTTGACTCTTATCTAGCTGCAGATTTCCAATGAGTCTTTCATACCAAATACTACAAATATTCATTTAAAGCAAAATAAATACAGCAAGAGCAATTTACCCATTCACCAACTTTTTGACAGATAAAATTCATGAGCAATTCTCATGGCTACTTCTGAGCTAGAGTGCCACTCAGATGTCAAATTAACAAATACAGTTGAAATTAGTAATAACCTAGTTATGAATCTTCACAGAAACCTTTGGAGCAGTTTCTACCTACAGAAACTGTGATTAAATTTTAGCTCTTTAAACTGAGTGTCTGTCCAAGGATAGAGCACTGGAAAAGGAAGAAATGTATATTGTGCATCACCAAATGAGTTTCCAGCCACTGGAATGACAGTCAGATGATGCCTGTCCTCTGGACCTGCATGGCACACCACCAGCAGCATCCACTCTCTGAGCCATCTCGGTGCCAGTCTGGGCTCTCCAGCCCTTCTCAAAAGTTGGAGCAGCTTCAAGACTTCATCTAATCTATATTTAGCTAAGATATTTTGTCATCTCTTGAGTCAAGATGCTCTTGCCATGCTACCTTCCTACATTATATCTCCCATGCTAGTGATCAAATGTAATTGGACCTGCTTTGCCTGTCCCAGGCATATTCTGTGGAGAAAAGACCCTTGTGGATAAGCCTCATCTTGCACAGCCACAGCTCCTTAAGGGCTGATGCAAAATGCCTCATCTTTTATGTAAAGGATAAAAAAGAAAGATTTAACTTATGGGGTATTTATTTTTACTGTCTTGATCTTTAGTGTGCATCTTCAGAGAGTTTTCCTAAAATATTTTCCATTATTCTGCAATATGAATGAAAAGGGTAGCTAGAAATTTTACAGTATTCAGTCATCTGCTACTTAATACAGCTGTGAAGAAAAGCTAGTTTTCATGGGACCAGAGAGGAAAGAACCACATTGAATGACTGAATACAGTGAAAACCTGCAGCACTCTCAGCACCTTCTTCCCATCTTTAGCAAATGGGTATTCATGGTAATTCTGTCAGCCAAAAAGTCAAACTGGTCAAAGTCTGTGCATGACTATTAGGTGAGGCACGAATCATAGAGCTCCATGATGTCTTCTTGCATATTATTCCATTTCTAAGTGCAGCAAACCCAGGTAAAAGTAAATTTCAACATAGAAAAGAGTTAACATCAGATTTCAGCCAGTCACCTCGTTAATAAAAGTACAAGATTACATTTGGAGTCTGAGCCAGTAAATTTTCAAAACAGCTTTGTTCATTTGGTAAGAATTAACTTGATAACATCTAAATGTATTTGTTTGTTATATCTAAGTTTAGGACTGTAAGTGAGCAGCTTATGTAAAGGGAGAGCTGAGAAACTCAGAAATGATACAAAGAAACACTAGACAATTATTTTATATTTCATAGCTTATTTTCCCTCGAACAGAGTTTCAAATTCTTGGGGTAGAATGAAAGAGAGAATAACACTGAGAATGTTTTAAGCCATGCATTAAAACCAAAACTTTCTTAATCTTTAATATATTTTATGCATAACTTTTCCACTGTTTATTTCCTTGCAAAATTGTCAAAGTTTTTCCCTTATTCCCTTCACTTATGTTATAAGTGTATAACATACTACTACACCTAAAAATATGCCTGGAGAATCTTGAAGTTGATAAGACTATATAGACACAACTTATGACCTGTCTTATAGATCTGAGGGTTAGTTCAACAGCGCAGAGCAACATAATTAGAACTATCAGGATATACTACTTTCTGTCACATATCATTGCTTGAAAAACTTATGCAACAGAAACATATTCCAGTGCCTCATAGCCATGCTGAGAAACAGCAGAAGACATTACCAAAGTGCACATCTTGTGTGAAAAATTCACAGGCACATACACAGGTTGGTCTGTCTTTTATCTGAGGTATTGAAATCTAAATTCAGATTTGATTCTTAGTTTTAATAAATAATATCTTAATATAATATCCCTGTTTTAAATGTTGAATTACTCAAAAGGCAAAAAAATCACAACATTTAATTAAGTGTTCTTTTTTTCCTACTTGAATTCCAAAATAAAGAAAAATATTCTTATTTATTTTTAGTAAGTTGGTCTTTGCTTTTTCTTCTTTTCATTTATAAATCTCCGCCTCAAATGACTCCTTACCTCTCAATCATCTTAACAGGCTAAATCCTGAAACTAGTTGCTGCAGCTGCATTTGGAAGGAGGAAAGCAGAGTGATATCTACCAGACACAAAAGTTCCCTGCTGGTGGGTGATAGGCTGGTGTAGAAGAGCAAGGATAGCTCTGGCAAAAATAACTGTGTGAGCTTGCCTGAGAAATGCAAAATTATGTTCCTTAAGTTAGTACTTCACCTCTCCTCTGTTTCATGATCCAAGCTGGGCTGTGAGCACCTTTTCCTTTGTGGTTTTGAGGCAACAACTGAAGGAATATTGCATGGTACTGCATGTGGCCCCAGCAGAGAGGTGGGATTAGTGACTTGGCTGGTGACACAAAGCCCTCACAAAAATATATAATTCATGGTCTGAAATAATTTTGTGACTGGATACATCTGTCTTCTGTATGCTTTTAGATAGAACTACATTCATAATGTGATTTATTCATCACAAACAGGGCTGAATAGAGGTATCTGAGTTGTAACAGAATTCATAGCTTCGAATTAGATGATTTGGGACTAGTATAGGACACAGTAAACATTCTCAGTAGAACTGCTTATTGCTACTGAAAGGTGTTGGTGTACTGAAAATTGTGTCTTAAATGCTACCAGGCTTTTGTGATTTGTAACAGCTCTGGTAAGAGAGGAACTTAGTGGCAGCTGAGATACAGGTAGGAATCATGTTAAACAATGCAGGATTGGTTACATGCAGAAGTGCCAGATAAAAGTAGGAAGAGACTCAGAGAGGCATAGGAGGGAGTCACTGGAGTAGTGTTAATGAAGATTAATAAAAAATATATATATTTAATAAGCCTTTTGTTTGATAACTATGTAAACTCCCTGCCTGCTATGACTTAATAGTCAAGGGACAGCAGGTAAGTGCTATTTTTACCTAAATTAGAAAAGGCACAGTTCTGCATTTCCTTTGTTTTCCACCTCTAATGTAATGCAAATAGTGGGAATGCAAATAGTAGGCATCACTGTTGTGTCACTGTAATCACCATGTGTTTCTGATTTTTGGTATTGTAAGACCAACAGAATTTGGTCTCTTGCTATAAACTCATGTGGGTTATTCCTACAGAGATTGCTCACTTTGTGAATCATGGGGACAACTGAGACTAGATCTTTTTGTTTTCCTTTCTTTGTATCATGGCAGTTAAAAATCACCTTTCAGACACCTCCTTAGTCCCAAGGTTATAAGATGGCAGATACTATAAGATGGCAGAGAAAAGATTATTTAATTCAAATGAAAAAAAAAGAGAAGAGCAAAACCATTGTTTAGAGGTTAGGATTCTCACCTGGGCAGAATGAACACATAAACTCCATCCAGTTTTTGCTCTTATGGTTGCACACACACTTCACAACAGGCCACAATCTCTAATGGCCCTGCCATAGAATGCAATGCAGTGCTGAAGGAAGCTATGTTTGGGAGGTCTAGAAGGAACACTGGTTTCACACTGCTGCTATAGCAGTAATAAAATCCAGTTACACCACCATGGTGGCAGTGTGGACAGACTAAATGCCTATTGGTAGGCTTGCCTGGAGCTCAAGTATTTAGTAACTGGTCAGGACAGATGATAATGACACTAAAGGTCTTGTCTTCACTCTACTAGTCCCCTGATTCCAGCTTATCCTCCTGAGGACAGAAGTCAGAATTGAAAGGACTGAAACCTTTACTTTTAAAGATGCTTTCTCTGTAGTGTCTGGGCATCTGATTTGGTCATTGCCTGACTGACAATTTTTTGTTTAGAGTTTTCCTGTCTGTAAAATTAAAATGTTGTTACTTGTTGCACTGGGGCATCACAAAAATTATTTCAAGAGTTATAAACCCCTTCTGGAATTGTATAGGGATAAGTATTATTTGTATGCAAGGACCTGAAAAGGGGGATGTTTTGTGTAATCTAGAGCTACTCTATTGTGTTTGTTTTGTTTGTGTACCTGGATCATGGCAGTAAACACAGTTTAGAGAGCAAACATTTGATAGCATATTGTGGTGCATGAAAAAAACACAGGTGTCTAGTTATATGCAGATATGAAAGAATTAATGAAATTTTTAAATAACAGGGTAACCTTTCTGGTCAGACATACTGATATCCATTTATTTAAATTTTATATATATGCATATTGCCACATTCTCTTTCAGCTAACCTTTGTGTGACAGAAACTTCTGCTGATGTCAAAGGACCAGGAGGACATTAGCAGCTGATACTGGTGCCTGTCGGGTGCTGTTGGGTATGTCTCCCCACCACCAGGCTGGCTTCCCTCACTACTGCCAGTGACCTTGCAAACAGCTCCGACAAAGGTCGGAATGGATTCATTGATCAGCCAGGCCAAGCATATGACAGTCTGTGCCTTAATTGAATCCCAAAAGGGGGCAGACTGGGTTTTTATTACAGAGGCCAGACGATAGCACTCATTAAAAGCTCCACAGACTGTGTGGTTTACTAATTAGTTTATTATACAGACACCTTGACGATGGGCAAAGTTGTCATTTTGCCCTTTATCGCACAGGGGATGTTGTTAAAAGTTTAATCAGCTAACACTGACCAACTTAGCTTGGCAGGCTGTGGACAGTCATTACCGAGGTCACCCCTGCTGTAGCAATTCTG
Organism: Manacus candei; assembly: GCF_025592945.1. Taxonomy (NCBI): domain Eukaryota; kingdom Metazoa; phylum Chordata; class Aves; order Passeriformes; family Pipridae; genus Manacus; species Manacus candei. Next base: position 21,761,450 of record NW_026138066.1, on the reverse strand, counting down.
ACAGGGTCACAGCATGAATCTCCAATAAAAAGCACGTTACATAAGGTAAGAGTGCACCTGAAAGGGAACCAGGAAAAGAGATGTGCTCAGTGGGGAGCAGGAAACAGATGGACTGTTAGGACAAGTGAAGCCTGTTACGGTTTCTCTTTGCTTACATTGTTTAACATATGCTTTTTGGAAATATGGGGAGCTCTGAGCTATTGCTGTGATATGTTCATTAGAACACAAGATAGCCCGAACCAAGTGGTGTGTGAACAGGCATTAGGGATCTCTGCTTTTGTGAAAGCAGGGATGATTTCACCAGTTAAGGAAAACCTAACACCCAGGTAATGTGCTGGCCCGGAGAGACAGGAGAGCTTGCACTGGGAAAACCGAAGATCAAGACAGTGCAGGTTTCCCTGCAATGCTGCTTTTCTTTCCAACATTCTTCTTTCCTTCAAGAGAGGACTGAGGGGAGACCCCACAGCAGTCTACAGCTTCCTCTCAAGGGGAAGCAGAGGGACAGGCACTGATCTCTTCTCTCTGGTGACCAGTGACAGGACCCAAGGGAATGGCATGAGGCTGTGTCAGGGGAGATTTAGACTGGATATAGGAAAAGACTTTTCACTCAGAAGTTGGTTGAGCACTGCAACAGGTTCCCCAGGGAAGTGGTCACAACCCCAAGCCTGACAGAGTTCAAGAGACATTTGGACAACAGTCTCAGGCACATGGTGTGATTCTTGGGGCCAGAAGTTGGACTTTGATGATCCTCATGGATCCCTTCCAACTCAGGAGATTCTATGATTCTATACTCTGGGTAATTTTGCAATGTACCTTTGTATCTTTATTCCCTTCAGATGTGGGAATATATTACAGCTCAGAGAAACTTTTCATAAAGTTACCTTTACTTGGTTTTACTGCAGTGACATCTGGAAGTCCCAGGAGTGTTCAGGGCCCATTAATACTCAGTCTTACAAAAATAAATATCCTCTATTAGCTCTGTATCAGAAGACATAGAGTATAATTAGATATGTCAGACTAAGGATGGTGTAAAAAACTGAAGCAAAGTGACAAAGCTCCTTGATCTCCTTTTCAGAGTCCCTTTGACTAAAACATCCTGTAACTTGATTTTTTTTTCCTTAGGAAATGAGCTAAAAATGAAAATAGCTTGATCTGCCTGCCAGTCACACCTATGAGTCAACATCAGTCCAATCTTAGATTGGATAGGGGCCTTAGTTCCTTCAAGTCTTCTGGTAGTTGGTATTTTCCACAAATGCTAGTAGAAAAGTACCATGTTTAATGATTTCCTTGAGGGAAAACCAGGGAAAAGCTGTTTGGTGTCAGCTGGTTAGCAAATCAATCAGTCAGCATGCCTAATGTACCAGATCAGCCAAGGCTCGTGCTGTCTCTTACTGAACCACAGAAGAATTCAGGTAGGGGACACTGAATGAAAAGAGAATCTGTGATAGACCACATGGAACAAGGGCATATCTGAGGGCAGGTTGGGGAAACATCATCATTTTACAGGGAGGAACTGGGGACGTGGATGACGTGGCCAAATAAGTTTAGAACAGACTCTTTGGAGAGGGATGGAAAGAAGAAGAGTTTGTTGAGGTTGGTATTTGCAGAGGATGTGGGACAAAATTCCAGATAAAATGAGACTTTGTTAGATGCTCTACATGGAACAAATAATTTCTTTAGGTGCAGAGCCGTGTGACACGAAAAGAAAATCACTTTCCAAATCCTTGAACAGGATCGCGACAGAAATGAATTAGAAGTGACAGCAGAGGGAATCTCCTGAGTCTGAGTTTCAGTTGGTAGGGATAGGGGTACATCATCACATTTCCAACAGGACAAGAGGAAATGGCCTCAAGATGCATCAGGGAAGGTTCAGGTTGGAATCAGAAAGAATTTCTTCACTGAAATGGTTGTTGGGCATTGGAATGGGCTGCCCAGGAAAATGGTGGAGTCACCATTCCTTTAAGAGATCAAGAAGCAACTCAACTTAGTTGCATTTAGTGCCATGGTTTAGTTGACATGGTGGTGTTTGGTCAGAGATTAGATTCTATGATCTTGGAGGTCTTTTCTGACTTTAATGTTTCTATCATTCTGTGGTCTAGAAACTGGAAGTGACTGTGCCTGAAGGCACACATTCATCGAACCAGAGGCAAAGAAAGATATCCACAATGCTGAGCCACATTTACAGCCTGCAATAGAAAAAATACTGGTCCAGCTGGGAGCATTTAATAAGCGTAGTGACTTTGTTACCCTGTTAGAGTATTAGGGTATTTATTCTTGGCTTCAAGTCATCTAAGACAGAATGAGCTGCACATCAGTGTATTTTGGTATTGCCACAAAGCATCACCTATATTTTTTATCTCAGATATGGGTTACGGTCTCTGATTTCAAACACCATTTACAGTCAGCCGCTGTAATTCCAGAGTATCAGTTCAGAAAACAGAAAAAAATATCAGATATACGGGATGTATTATCTTCTGGGAGCTGGAGGAGTGTATGATATATATTGCATTTGTTTCATTTCTTATTTTGGCTTTTTTATTTGTACATAGACTTCAGCTGAAATTCTGGCTTTGGTGAATCAAATGGTGGATTTCGTTGTTGACCGTAATTGTCCTGATTGTCCTATCCCAGGGCAAGAATTTTGTCAGACCACTTGGTAGCTTTTTCTAGCCCAAAGGCCTTGGTTCCTTTGCCAAAAAAGAAAAAGTTCTAATGTAGTAGAGCTCATATACCCAAAAATCTCATGCTGTTCTGGAGCTGAGATATGGAGATGGGCCCAGAAGGCTGGTTTCACCATTATATTCCCAACTAAATGCATATGGCAACACAAGAAGGTAAAGTGCAACCTGGTGTGCCCCAATGTATACTATCAATTTTCATCTGAACATTAGCATAAGGTGCAGTGGCAGCAGATTTGTATCTGTCACCATACAGACTAAAGATCAATGAGTGTGTACTTACAATATGTCCGGAGCGCAGCGCGCGGTGGGATGTGCAATAAAGGGAATGTGAGAGGGAGCCAGCTCTGTGACAAAACACAACAGATGCACCTTTCTTCACGGCAACCTTATCTGAACGCTTAGGGCAAGAATAGAAAAAGAACACTGGACAGACCCTCAGCTTGCTTTCCTCAGCAGAGTTCCCTTACCCTCAATTTTTACGAGCTGAGTTTGGCTGGTGTCTCTGTTCGAAACACAGATCCATTCACGTTACTCATGCAGGAGTCTGGCTGGACTATATTGCAACACCGGGGCTAGCAACGGGTCATGTAAAATGGAGGTACCATTACTAGTTAACATGTCTTGGTAGTCACCCCAGGAGTCTTCTCACAGTGACAGATTGCTCTGTTACAACTGCACAGGCAAACGTTCCATCATTAACTCACTTTAAAAAAAGCTGCCTTAACTGTGGAACTAAAAGACTCCAACTTTTCCTTTTGCTGTAGCTCCCTCAGGCAATGAACGAATTTGCGATGTGTGTCAATGAGACTTTTGAAATCTCACACATTTAAATCGTCCTGACTTCAACAGCATTTTAAATACACTGAAACTAGCAGCATTTCTAAATTCAAACACTTAGCAGTTTCCTTCCCACAAGCTTGCTCCTATGAGCCTCAAAGGCAGTAGAAAATGTTATTATGCGAACAAAGCATCTCTCTGTAACTGAATTAATATAAATCCATTACAAAGAGAGAGATAATATAATAATTAATACTTTGTACTACTATATTACCTTTCTATTGCAGTCTAAAGGTATTAATTCAACCTTAGCCCACTGTTTCTTTTCCTATTTTATAAATAGAAAAATTGAGGCACAAAGGAGAAAAGTGATACAACTGAAGTCACAAGGCAAATCAGTACCAGGGCAGGTACAAAATCCTGGAAATCTTGTTCTCAGTGCTGCATTCACCATTCCAGCACCAGCCTTACCACAAAGCAAAAACACAACAGACAAACGGTACCACCAGCAGCACTGTCTGAAAATGGAAATACATATGACTACACATGACTACAATCAAAAGCAACAGTGAATCCTCAATCCCCAGATCTCAGGCTCAGAAAGACATAAGGCTCAGTGGAAAGAAAACTCTAAGGACCGTGGCAATGATTTCAAGCAAGCAACTGCATGCATCCAGCGGTGGGCAAATTAGAGAGACTTCTCCACATCATGTGTGGCATTTCTCAGTCTAGATGAAGAAAATCTCATAATCCTGTCCTCCAGTCTTTCACCATGCAAGTGGGTGAGGAGCTCCCATTAAGTTCAGCAGTGTGAGGCTACAACTAAACAGCGATTGAGTCACACAGTGCAGCCCACTGGAGGGATGAGCTGTGCTCTGGCTGACGCGATCAGCAAACAAACCCTTTGGAAGAGCTTCGGCAGAAAGAGTACCCAGCGAGAGGAATGGCTGTTCTGCACTCACAGACATGAATCCGGGCTTCACTCAGCCCTGCAGATGGATAGACCTGTTTATCCTCCAGAGAGATTTCACATGGCACCAGCAGGCTGCCCACGATGCAAAATCAGGCCTTTAATGATTACTTGTGAGAACTCAGAACGACAAAGCATTTCATTAGTCGTCCATTCCTCATCAGTCTCTTAATAGATCTATAAATGAATAAATACCCTAAGGAAATTGCTACTTTAAAAAAGGAAGAAATTGGGTACCACTTTGAATATTGGCAGACACAAGAGTTGCCTTTTAACTCTGGAGTCATTCAACTTTTGTTGGAGTGTTACATAAAAGCTTTTAATTTACCGAGTACCTTTTTGTGAGTCGAGGGGATCATTTGTGACTAATGAAGAGCAAAGAACATTTTAATAATAGTGACAACTGGCTTTGATATTAATATTGTCTCAAAAAAAGTCTCTTTTGAAGTCTCTGAGATTAGGAAAACCCTTTATATTTTATCCAACCGTGTTAATAAAATTGCCTTGCCTACATAATGCTCTCTCTCAAAGCAAGAGTAATTTTCCCCCATTTAGTTCCCTGTGCTATCCTTTGGATATTTTTATATAAATTTTTTTCTCATCTTTCATTTTTCTGTGCATCAACATTTCTAATTTTTTTATTAGTTTTCAGAAATCATATTTAAATGAAAACCCAAGTGTAATGCTCTATTTCTTACAAGAACTTGAACATATTTCATATCTGTAGAAATGGAAGACTTTTCTGCATATCATAGATATTTCTTGAGACTTTTTTGGAAGGAAAATAGGATGATGTTTAGGATAACTTCAATGCTTCTTAGAACTTCTGGAGTCTACTAAAGGACCAAAAATCCCCAGGTCACCCAACAACAATATTGTTTGGTAAAAAACCCTTCATACACTTACCTAGGCAAGGAAATTTAGCTGATATCCAGAAAAAAAAAGAAGAAAAAAAAAAGTTGTATTATCAGTTTAAACAAGACACCAACCCTAGAAATGCTCTACTACTCCAATAGAATTTGCTGTGAGTATGGGAACAGAAGTACAAATTAATATGGGGCCTTTATCCTCGTAAGGAGATAGAACACTGTCCATTTCCACACCCAGTAGTAGGCTTTATGATTCCTGGCCACTTCTCACTTATTGTTTCCAAGATGCATTGCCAGCCTGGTGTCACAGTAACAGGTTTATTAAATACAAGGAATTACACTCTACAGTCTCCCTTAATTTTGCCTCCATTCCATTCTTCCTCCATTTCCAACAAGAGCTTGTTTTCTCATCACAAATGGTTGTGCAGTACCCCGAATGTTTTAGTACACACCATACTGTCCCCAGAGAGATCTGCATTTGAGTGGTTCATGTCACAGGGGCAGGTGCTTTTCCCTGTAAGGTTTCTGAACTGAAGCCTTCTCCAGGAAGGTATCAATTTTGCAGAAATTATGACAACAGAAAAGAAGGAAAACATTAATCTAATTCTGTTCTAGGTTTGCTGTTCTATAAACAATGCCATATAGATCTTACTTATACATGTGTGACCCTTAGATCATGTCATTTATTCAGGTGACATGGAGTCAATCACAGCTAAGAGCAGATTACTTCAGTTTTGCTTGCAAGTTCTGCATCCCTAAAAACTTTATTACATTTTGAAGACTTGTTAAAGTCATAGTGAAACAAGACATGTTTAGGAACTGGGAGACACATTAGTATTTACTTTCACTAAAGGGGATCAGCTACAAATGACTAATGTGAAAAAGTATCTTTAAAAAGGGGTGAAAACAGTATAAGAGACCTAATTCCTCTTGAGTCTAACTTCTGTCCTCACTTAGTCTTTCATTTTTGAGATGAGACACTACTCATTTTTCCCATAGTTTTCAGAGAAGGTTACAAGTTAAAGCAATACACTTGCCTAAGAATCTTGTTGAACCAGGACTGCATATGATGTATTGCAAGTCATGAATCATTTGAAGCATAAACCAGAAAAAAATTCCTTTTCTTCAGTCTTTTTCCTACTGCCCATAATGTATTCCCTCCAGCTCTTCCTTAATTAGGAAGTTAAGACCACTAATTCGTCTCCAGTTGTTTCCTCCAAACAGCAGCAGCAGTAGGGACATTAGCATAGACTGAGCTCCAGACGCTTTGCCATGTGCTCTAACCCTGCTGAGTAGGTTCACATCAGTCCAAAAAAAAAAAACTATGGCTCTTGGCACCTTTTCCTAGAACAGAAAACACAGATATAAGAAGTCTACAATCTTATGCTGATTTCTGAAGGTGCCACATGCCCTTGATATGTTAAATGTGGCCCAGCTGCCGCTCACTCTCTCTCTCTCTTTCTCTCTCTCTTTTCTTGGGTGAATTCCTCATAGCACATATTTGAGGCAGTTCTGGCTAGATCCAAACCCAGTTTCCTGTTTTGATTTTAACCATTTTTAGTCAGAGGAGAGACTACAAGCTTTGTGCCACATTTAACCAGAAACTCCAGGCACGTGATAAACACAGAGAGAAGTTTGCTACAACAGAGGCCTACAGCTAATGTTCATGGACAAGTTTCTAACAAAGGGATGAGAGGTCTAGGCTGCTGACTCAGCCTTCCCTATGTGGGTAGGGATGCTGTCACTAGAGTAAAGATAACTGAGAAGGTTACAAGGGGCCACAGAGGCCCCTGTGATCTGCAGGAGCCAGAGCGCCCACAGAGACTCATTCACTTCTACTGCATCTCAAAGTAGGAGGAAGAAAGGACCTTGGCGAGTGTTCGTTCAGACAAGGAAACCTTTTATGAGAGTCTCTATAATGCTTCATTTTGAATGACTGTGTGGTAACTAGAGCTGGATGACTGTATAATAAGGCTCTCTAGCTCTCTGACAGAAACTTTCACAAAGGAAAAAGTTGCCGATGAAAGCGAAGGGGATTTCGTGTGCGTGTTTCTTGTGTGGCTTGAGGTTTCATCTGGATTTCAGTGCCTGTAAAATGAGGGACAACAGGGGAGAAGGCCACAAACCTTAACTCCCTGTGCTCTCTTCCTGAAAGGGAAGGAAGTGCATCAAAGGGAATGAGAGTGACAGAGTCTCTAACTGAAAGGCATTCTATATTCTTGCTTTAGGTCACAGTCATGGTTTGCATCACAGAGCAAAGTCTGTCTAATTTAACATTTATGAACTCCTCGTTTCCAGGGTGCAGTCTTAAGTGGGCTAGGAAACTTAGGGTGATAGTGCAGAGTTACAGTCATGTTTTTTTATTTGGTTTTTACTTTTGGCAGTTTTAAAACTTTCTATCTCTGTCCAGGTGTTGGATGATTATTACTGATCCTTTCCCTGCAACTGTGTAACCTCTCTTCTTCTCTGTTCATCAGGCTGAAAAAGCAGAAGCCCTATCATGTCAACAAGTTTACGCCAACACTTTTACATGCATTCTTCCTTTGTTCATAAAATATACTAAAAAATTACAATATACGAGTGAATGTGCAGAAACCATCAATGAAGTGTGCATAAATTGCTCCCACCAAATAGACAGGAGAACCTTGCCTATCTGATGTTTTGCATTCATATTAAATTCACTTTTGCATATGGCTCAATTAATGAGAAGGTGAAAAAAGAAACTCATGTAAAATAGTTATTATAATAGGTTGGGAACAACACGGCGCAGAACTGTAATTACTGTATTTACAATTCCAAGAAAAAGTATAAGGTATTTTTTTCCCCAAGATTTTAATAATTTTACAGATGTTGAAAGGTGTTTTGAAGCAGCTTTCAGGCTGTTTCATCTTCTTGCTGATTTGATTTTTTAAGTGCTCAGTATGCAATTTGTTATATATATATATATACACACACATATATGTACACACATGTGTGCCCATACTGTAACCATATGATCTCAGTTATGGGAGCAAATGGGCTCACCTGAGTAAGTGCTCACATTTGCAAAGCATTTGCAAACTGGTGTTCTGTGAACACGTTGAACTGGTGTTCCATTACTGTGCCTCAGTACCAGGCTTCAGCAATAAGCTGTCTTCTTTGAAATGCAAAGTATCTTTTTTGTCTTGTACATCAACAAAACAGGAAGATCAAATACACAAATCTGTTTTTAATCAGTTGACAGGATGATTTGAAGGATAGAATTGATGTTGATAGGAAAAAAATTACAGTAAACCTCATGTCTTCAGTTAAGTTGTTGGGATGCATTTTGTATAGATTCTGCTAATTTTGATTCTGCCTCGTAGAATCATCCATTAGTCTCCATACTCGCTACTGGACTGGCTAAAAGATGATGTTGAAATTCCCAATTCTCTATTCTTCACAAAAAGGAAAAAAAGAAAAAAAAAGAATAAGAAAAAAAAGAATAAGAAAAAAAATCATTTGTCCAGCATAAAGAAATCAAAGATTTATATAAGCAAACAATAAATTAGAGATTACTTTGAAAAATACGAACTTTTCCTATTATTTCTGGGTGTGCTGAAATAATCTAGAACAGGTGGATAGGAAAATGAGAGAATGATTGGAAACCTAGAATACAGGAAATGGGCAAATGTAGTATCTGATTTTTAAACAGCGGAGAATTGCAGATAAAGAAATTCTAGGCCAAATAGATAAGGAGCAATACTCAACCTACCTGTAAGCAAAGGATTTAAAAGTGATAAGTAACAACTGACAGATACATCAGACTGAGCTGTCAAACCAATCACCTTTCCTTCAATGCCGGAGTAACAGGATTCATGGAATGAAGTAGTTGTGAGTCACCATCTGATTCTGACATGATTTGAAAGATGTTACCATAAATAAACCAAGAAAATGCAGAATGGGTAAGTACTGCAAGCACATCGAGGCAGAAAACTGAATTTTAAAAAAGAACAATTATAAATGGGTTTCTGTTAAACTGGAGCAACACAGAAAAGGAGGAGAGGAGTCATACTTTGAACTGTCCTGAGTTTTGTATTATTCCTCATTTTTACCAATGAAGGGTGGAATTGAGCATGCATAACAATTTTTGTGGATTGTACTCTCAAGTGCCCTGGAGGACAGGATTAGAATTCAAAATAGTCTTAGCAAATTAGACTCATAGTGTGGAAAAACAAGAGGTGGTTTAACAAGGCCCAGGCCAAGGTCTTATGCTTATTTTTATTCTCTGCGACCAAACTCATGACTTCTGCACAAATATAAGGCAAGGGAGGGCCACCTACACAGGAGATTTGCCTGAAATTATTTTGAGGTTATAAGGGAAAATAATCTGTACGTAAACCAATAATTTTTACCGCTAGTACTAGCACATGTAAAAAGAAGTGTCACATTAAATCACGACAAGTAGTCTTCTCAATCTTCTGGTAAAGCCCTCAACTCTGAACTCCTGTTCAAGTTACTACATTTAAAGAGAGATGTGAAGAAAGCAGAGGCAGTCCACAGGAACGTGACAAAGATGATCAAAGACCTATACAAAAATGTCTTACAAGCAAAATTTGAGAGTACTGGGCTTGTTTTGTCTGAAGATCAGAAACCTGAGGAGAGATGTAAAAACAGTTTTCAAATTAGTTTATTCCTGTGAAGTGAATGGCAGTGAGTGAACTTCTATGTACAGTGAAGGTAGAAGGGGGAGGATGGTGTGGGGCGTTACATGGAATATCAGAATCTCTTTCTGTCTATGATTTTCAATCTCCTCTCAGAAGAAGGAAATAATTTCCTCCCCCTTCTTACATCAGTCCTTTCTAAATTAAAATTATTCTGCAGGTTTAAACCCTGGAGCCTAAATCAGTATTTAGGTGAATGTTAAATATAAAACTTTTCTAAAAAGAGGCAGCCTGGATCAGATTTAAGCATATGACTAAATTTAAGCCATTCAAATACTTTAACTACTCAAGTGATTGAAGTTGGGTGCTGGTTGTTACATGTATGTGAACTTAATCTGAGTTAATATATGTGTACTTTGCCAATTTAGTTCCTCTATTACTTTGAAATTTATACATATTTAGATAGAAAACTGAACTGATGAACTTGGGTCTCAAACTTCTGAACATATATGTTGTAGACCTTCATTTTTTCTCCTCTTTCCCTTGCCAGCTGGGGGTCTATACATCAAGAATTTGTGTTCTGACCTTATAGTTTGAAAGGTATTGAGTGCTTTAGCCTCCAGTATTGAAATCATTGAATGTCTGTTGCTGACTCAGATGGAAGCAAGGTTAAGCCTGTAAATAGTAACATTATTGAAAATCACTTTTTTAACTGCAATTTCCTGACTAACACCAAGGCTCGTTTTTATCAAACCTCTCCCCTAAAATCACGTGTTAGGGCTTGTACACCTGCACAACTATTAACACCATGCTGGAGAAACAGTCAGCTTTGTTTGCCCACATTTTTGGGAGGACACTTCTGAACATGTAGCTATTAAAATAGTAATTTCTCTGTTGGTCTGCAGTCTGGGAAGGGACTGCAGCCCAGACCTTCATTTACACTGAACACCTGTGGGGACCCACAGTCACCAGGTCTTGTGTGGAAACCCATGCAAATATGTCACTGCTGTTAATTCATTCCACCTTCACTGAGAAGAATGAACTGATGCAAAAGAATCTCTGCAATAGGAAATGAGTGGAATATCTGCCCCTGTAGAACTACAGGCAGGTTGATGGCCAAAAAGTGGCATCTAATGTTTGACCACAAGCAGCTAAACTGCTCCAGGTGGGTGTGTGAGGTAGTAGTTAGCTGAACAAATCCCTTTTACCTATCAAACCCATAGAGAACTGAGTAGAAAATTCTCAGAAGGCACTATTATAGCTAACACTTCTAATGGATAATTTTTTTTTAATCTTTAGCTTTGTAAAATTTACTGCTAGATTGCAACATATCCTAAATTACAGCAGCATGCTAAAATTTCATTCTCTACTTTGAGATGAAAGATCATTTTTCCATCTAAAAAAAATCTGTAAAAAAATTATAATGTTGCCTGCTTAATTATTTGTTTTCATCTTATTTTTATTTTAGTATTTTTCTAATGGTAATTCAAAATATTTTGGTTCTTTTTTTTTTTTATTCCAGCTGAGGACTATTTTTTAAGCAAAGACACACTGTGATGCTGTCAAACCAATATAGCATGAAACCTGTCTATGGCATAAAAATACAGTATGTACTAATCAAGTAGTAGGAATTGCTGCCTTTTCCATTTAGGCAAAATCAACCTTGCTGGTGCAAACAAATACAGTGAAGAAAAATGAAGGTCAGATGCTCACCTGATATGAATCAGCTTTGTTTCAGTTATTTCAAAACACTTACTGGAGTTTGCACCTTCTGAAGTCTGTGGCATATTGTCAGTAACAATTATGGGAAATTACTCTTAAGAAGCTCTGTGTTATACAAAGACTCATGTTTGTTATACACATACAACCACTTGAAATAGACCCACAAAATTGGAAAAATCTCCAGCAGACTCCATAGCTGTCACTGTAAATTTTGCAGTGTTAAGGTTCAGGTAGAAACCTGGTTCTTGGGTTCCACCTGCCTGCAGTTGCCCAGCCAATACTACTTTGAAGTATTAAAATCACCTTTGGGAGCAGCTGATTCTGTAGGAAACATTTTGGTGACAAGTTGTGGAGGATTGAAGGTTGAAATGGACACCTCAATACCTGGACAATTTTGCCGAGGGGAAAAATGATGTCTGATGATTTACAATGAGTTTACCAGTTCTTCCTCTGCTCATCACTGTCTCTCACAGCCATGCCTTTCACAGGCTGAGTTTACACACTGACTTGCAAACAGAAATGGATAACACAGAATAGTCACATTAAGGGGTTTTGAAGAAATTATTTGCAAACAGATCTGCCCTACTTTTATTTTAGTCTTCTCGTTATTATACTGAATTTTCCTCACTGGAGCAGGTGATTCTGGTGGGAAAGATGAGTTTTATTTTTGGTTTTATGTTCATTCTTTCTCTTCTAAAAAATCCCTGTTAATTGAACATTTTCCTGCTTTATCTGATCCAGTAAAACAGCTAAAGTCTGGTACTGAACATCAGTAAATTCAAAAGCTATTATGAATAATTAGTGGTAGTATTGCACAGTGGTTTTCCCAAGGTATTCCATAATAGAAACAAACATGCTCTTGCAGTACAATATTAAGACATACAGCATTTCAGCACTTTCTGTGCTTCCAACAATTAAATTACAGTCTACCCTGTGCTGGGCTACAGGAGGAGGAGCACAGTTCTGTTCCCATACGACTCTGTGGAGTATTAAACCTAGTTATTTTATTAACTAAAGGCTCTCTTGGGAAAGCCAACTAAAATTATCACATTCTCTCACACACATAATGTAATTAAGGCCCCTATACAAAAAGGTACTTAAGCACATGCTTTACTTTAAGCACAAAGGTAGATGACTTGATTCAATCAGGATTACTGCTGGGTTTACAATTAAGTACGTGTGTAAGTGCTTTGCACCAAGGTTCCTATCACCAGAATAGCTAGGGAGATACCAGGAGATATGTTTTGCCTGTTTATTCAGAATTTAAATGCATGATCTACAATGCTTTTGCCTCTCAAGTTAGTCTTGATGCTTACTCATATTTCTTCACAGCAAAACCTGCAGGATCTCTGAGGTTCTCAGCTTCATTTAGAAAAAAAAAAGGTCTCATCTCAATTAAAAAAAAAAAAATTAAGATAGTTTTGATTTTCTGTGGGCACCATATCCTTATTTCCTTATTATAGACCTTTGGTTGGGATTTCATTGGTTGCAAAGTCATTTAAATGATACGTAGTCATGGGTTTTCTTAAATGACTGTGCTAAATGAACAGTCCTGAAAAAGTGTAGGAATAATTGCTTTGGGAGTCAACTCCTCAGTACATTTTTTTTTATTTTTTTTTTTGCATGTGCGTTTTATGGTCAGCACAAGGTAAGTCTCAGCCATCAACTCACTGTTGCCACAATTTTAGACCACTGAGCTATGAGACAGAAGTGGGACTATTCCCCAGTGTGCTTCTGTGCCCACATGCAGTGGTGTAGTGTTCCTACTCCAAAATTCAGTCATGCCCTAGAAATAGGACAGAAAATCTCACATCAGAACTAAAGAAAATAAAAGGAGTTGAGTAGCTGCTCTAAGTTACCTGTCACAGATTTGAACTGTCCTATTGCAAGGAAAAAACAACAAATCCTGTCATTCTGGCATCCTAAACCCTGCTTTTATCCTTGTGTGAGAGTGTACAAGAACTCACACCTGTGCTCTCCTACAATGTACACATAGACCCAGATGCTCCAAACTTGTGAACTGTTGGTAGCTGTGTCAGGACTGGCATTTCTTTGGTAGGATTGCTTTAACAAATTTAGAAAAATTGAGTAACTCATGATGTTAAGATCTTTAGCAAGATTCTTTAATTTTTATTTTTAAAAAAAAGTTCATGGCACACCTGCTGGGATAAGATAGAAGAGGACATGAAGGCCAACAGGCTGTGGCTCTGGAGATTGATTTAACATTACCTAGATTTTTTTTTTATAGATTTTATATCTATATTTCTTTTTGCTATTTATATTCTGCTGTCAAATGCCATGAAATACCTGTGACACAGGCAACACTCCCTTCCTGAACACAGTTGTAAGTGTCTGAGGTGTAATGGAAGTCTTACTATTCTCTGTTCATTCTCTGCTCTTCTGAGTACCAGAAATTTGCATCCACTCAAATCTCCTGATGGTGATGAGCCAGGGATGCTGCTGATCATGTTTCACTATCCCTTTAGACAAATCTTTGTTTGTTTGGGTTGTTGGAATCCTGTCATTCCTGAGCACTAATTTCACATAGAAAATGTTGAACAACCAACCACGTGTGTTATCTTTTGTGCCTTCCCATCCACCTGCTCCTTCTCCCTTTACTCTTCCTTTCAGTCCTAAATGCAGTTTTTTTCCCTCTCCTGGCTGTCAAATGTATCTTTTACTTCAACTGAAGGAGAAAATCTCTTAAGCCACCGTGCCACATGTTCAATGCAATCAAAAGGAGTTTGGCTTGTGTTAATCTAGGTGTGCTATATTGTCTGCACCTGGGGGGAGTGTGTGGCTGTGCCATATTGAGAAACCATACATTACTTATCTCTGAGCTGTAGCTCAGAGAAATAAACAGCCATATGGCAAATGAACTTCATTTTTTATTACTCGGTTTTATTTGTTTCAAAATAACGCAGTGCCACAAATCCAGAATATTAACAATGCTCCATCTGGAATGTGAAAGGTTTTGCTGCTTTGCCATTCCAGCATGTTTGCTTTCTTGATAAACTTCAGTTGCTCTCCCTGCCCCCCTGCCTTGCACCTCAGGGATCTGCCATAGCCAGGGAGGTCAGTGAGAACAGAACATCTTTCTTTTGTCTTAGCTGGGCTCATTAAATACTCAGATGCACAATGCATTATGTCAGATATGAAATAAAGGGAATCAAGTTAAAGCCATAGTTTGACAATGCCTTTACTCTGTGATTTCTCTTCCTTTTAAAAGGCAAGGAAGTCATCTGACACTCTTTGGCTGAAGAGCTGTTGGGGAAAGTCAGTGACCAGCTTTGTTGTTCCAAAATAAAATGGAGGTAATTCATACTACTCTAAATAAAAAAACAATGATTGTTATGGTATGCAATGATCATTTGTCATTATTCCTATATTGAAATGCACAGCTATATAACCAGTCCTCCAAGGAACCTGTATGTATAATTTAATAAGTTCTGAGCTACCATTCACTTTACTACTGTTTCTTTCCATGTCAGAGTAGCTTTTTGCCATCTAAATCACTTAAAATAAACTATTCTTGGCCTACATTTGTAACCATTATTACCTCTTAGGGGTGCAAAGTCACAGTGTTCATAAACACATCATGATGTTCTGATGCACAGCTTGTTTTGCAGAGTTTACAATCTGACCATCTTTGTACCTAATCCAGTTAATATGTATTAATGATTTGTAACTTGTGATAATTATGGGAAAACTCCTAGATAGTAACAAACATAACCACCTTGTTTTCCATATTAGAATTTTAAAGTAACATGTTTTTAATACCTATTGTAACAGCCAAAAGCATGCCAATAGAAACTTGTGAAACTTTGTGTTCAAATCCTAAGTCAAAGTAGCAGTATAAACATCCTTTAAAAATGAGATATGACCAAGAGTTATTTAAAAAAAAAAAAGGAAGACTGGTTGAAGATACAGATTAATATTTGCAGGTAAATAAGTTGCTGTGCTTATTAGTTATCATTTTTTAATGAGACAGAGGCTTTTTGATGAGTAAGAAGCCAGCAAAGAGTGCAGAACACAAATGCAAACATTTATGCATGAAAATGCATTTGTCCATATGTTTGTTTACATAGAACTTAACACATTACCTAAGTTCAGATGCCATTTCTCAACTTGGATATCATTATCCTTTTCTGTTATTCCTCTGCCCTTATCCCTTCTCTCTTCTTTCTTCTTTCTCTCAACTGGAACTTGTCATTCCTTTCAGATTTTAGGGGCGAAAAATTCTGGTTATGTGTATTTACATGTGATCATATTTTCAGTGTCTTTAGCTCTTTTCACCCTTTTCATTCCTCAAGCAACCAGGGGTATAAGGGAGTCTATTAAAAACTTCTACAATCATGAACAATGCAGTTCTAATTATAGGGAAGTACCATACTGTAGTCAATCTCTAAGCAGTTCTAATTATAAGACATCATCAGATTAAATTAATAAATAATGAAAGTTAATTTAGAAGAACTTCTGTAAAAATGTAAACGACACTTTGACATACAAGTAGAATTTGTAGTTAAACTGAAAAACGTCATACAATAACTTCACAGTTGCATGCACAAGTCTGTGAATTCTTTGCTTTGATCTTTCTCCTCAGATGTACTGGCAGATCATGTAGGCTGTCAAATGGACATGCTAATTATGCATTTACAAAATATTCTGTGCTTAGTAACAGATATAAACTCAAATCAAACTATACTACAGTCTATTCTAGATGTGGACAGCAGCACTTTGTCCTTTACCTGTGTATTTATTCTTCCTGTTCACCTCTTGACCATTTCACCTTTCTATATTTTAACACCTATGTACCTTAACCATGCAGAAGAGACTTGAAGTCTTTTCATGATGAAAGCAGACCACTATAATATGAAAATTTTTATGCATTTTCTCCACCTCTCATCAAAGCTTAGATGGTTTTCTCTATTCTTGGCTTCTTGTTCTTTCCCAAAAATCAACATGTATTGCTTTATTTTGGTTTTTTAATATTTTTATTAAAGAAAAAATATCTCATAGACAAGGTTCTCTGATGCCTGCCTAATTTTGTGATTTCCCTTCATTTTTATGGAGTTTCTCCCCCCCACCAAATAGATTCCTGAAACCAGCCCCTAGAAGGGAAAGGTAAGGTGTTCAAAACTGACTAATGATCTAGGGAGTTTGGAATGCTGTCAAATTTTATTTTGTCAAGTTCCTTTATATGTTTGGTGTCACTCAAACCAAGTATTCACTTCTCAAATTTCTCATCAAATGGACAAAATATATCCCTATTTGTAGATCAGTGTCAAACAGAAGCCTTGCCTTTGATTTTTATACAAACAGGCATCAAAAAAAACATTTCACTTACAAAGGACACAAGACTTCAAGCTGCCAAAATTCCTTAGCTTCAATTTACTGCAGCTTTTTCTGAGATCCATACTCCTACTACTACAGTTGTCAACAACACAAGATATGAGCTTGGAGTTGACCACAGCCTCAGAACAAGTGTTCAGTGGTTTAATACCAATGCAGTAAATGAAAGGAATGGGCAAAAAAAAAGAATTAAAATCTTCCCTGCTTAGCAATGGGCAGCCTTGAAAAACTGGTGCCTGTGGAATAACTTTTTCTGAATATAGTGCTGTTTGTGCCTGAGAATTCCCATTCTAATGACAGTGAAATGGAATAACCATGAGGAAATAAGCGCATTTATCTTCATCTCAATTTTATCTACTCTTGTGTATTCTTAAAGCTCAGCATCTAAAATCATGACAGATAGACTCTCTGCAGCTGTTCACTTCTGTTGTCAGCTCCATCACTACAGGGAGATCAAAGTGCTCTTTTAGTTCCATATAAACCCTTACTGCTCTAACATGTTTTACAGAGGTATAAAGAGACTCTACCACGAGCTTTACTTGGCTCTTCCAGTGCCTTCCCTCTTAAAATCATAACTGGTGTTTCCTGGAGAAATTTTTTTTTCAGGAAGGACCTTTTCAATTCCCACAGCTACCCAACAGCACAGCTGCTGTGTCACACTCTCTCCTTTCATCCTTACCACAGGGTCCAACTCCTTCCAGAATACAACACTGAATTTAAGGATTTGATGAACTCATTGGAAAACTTTATCTCTTGTCCAGATCGTGAAAATGAGTGATCTCAAATAAGTGACTCAGTAACAGCTGAAAAAGCAAAAGCTGAATAACCTTTTTTTATTACGTTATAACCATGTTTTCCTAAACAATCCCACGATTTCCATGGGACCTAATTTATAGTTCCTCAACATTTTGAACTGAATGTAGCGTAAACAGCCAGCAATAAAAAATTCATTCATCGCATACACTGGTAATTTGCATTAAAGGTGAAGGATGCCTGGCTGACTCATTGCAAATTAACTGCAAGATTATGAAACATCTTTCTGGGTCCAAATTAATGCATAAACCAGGGCAGGAATAAGATGGGAGAGGAAGCAGAGGATGGCAAAATTACTTTTTTTTCTTAAATGAGGACATATTATGATGACATACATTCACACTCAGATTTTCAAGACTTCAGCCTAGTCGTTAGCATTTTATCTTTTCTGTAGGTGAAACCTAACCAGAGACATGTAAAACTGTCCAGTATGCATGTTCTAGAATTGGAAAAATATCCTATGTTCTTGAGTTTTTTTTACTGTATACCACTGTGTCCCATATAGGCTGTGTTACTTGAAATGACCACTATTTAAATTCTCATAAAGCTTACTCCAAATAATGACTTTCATGTGCTTCTAATTATGCTGCTGGAGTCCTACTGTCTCTCAGAGACGTAACATAAAATATGTCAGATTATCCAATACTTTCACATGAATAGCTTTTCTTAATTCAATTACCTATAAAATGTGTGGGTTTTACTTACCTTTCCTCCAAGATTCTTGTAAAAGTGAAGCAAAGTTGGTAGACTTCCCAGAAAAATAAAAACTGCAGTATTAGTGGAACAGTGTGGTATAATTTGTTCCTTGCAATGTTGCACTAATGAGTGGTTTTGGAGAAACAGATTTGGTCTTCAAAAGTTTCTAACTCCAGGATAATTTTGCATGTTTATAGAGTTGTCAACTGTTTTTAAGACTGGGGGCTTCATGACTGGTTTGAATTCTACCTGAATTCAAATTATTGAATTTTAGTTGAATAGCTTGACTTTCAAAATCATCCTGTAGAATTTCTTGGCATTAGTCTCATGTGTAGGTTTCTGAAGGTTAAGGCTGTTAGCTCTGGACTTCTGTCATCAGCTTTACTGAAACCAAAAATGGGCTGAACACGGTGCAACACAAAAAGAGTTTGGTTCTAGCTTGCCAGCAGACAACTGTCTTAGACCACAATTATCATTCATGAAAATGAGTGTCTAAGATAAAAAAATAGGTTCATTTGACGGGGGACTGAAAAGTTAACAGAAAATTAAAGCAAAATTAAAATTTTTTAACTTAGTTTATTTCTGCCTTACCACCTGCAATAATTTTACATTTCTCCTGCCCACACTGAATGCAATTAGCATCTACTTCTTTGCAAGTTTTATAAAAGTACTTTAATGCACATTATGTATCAAGCACAAGTAATTTTTTTTTTCTTTTGATCTAATAATTATTGAAGACTAAAGCACAGCAAATGCTAACATAGGTGTTAATTTATTTCTGGAGTGTGTGCATGTGTGTACACATATGTGAAATGTAGCTTGTAATCTAAACCTGGCAGGGGGAGCTATTACACTTCAGTAATATTTGTGAGCCCAACTTGCTGAGAATTCAAGCCAGATAGTTTTCTATTCCTTTTAAAAACTAAAAGACATGATATTATGATGGCAGACAATACCTAAATATGCTTTTCTTACCTCATGTGTCTTCCCTTCATGTCCTAAAAGGAAGCCTGCCTCTCTGAATGGAGATTCTCATTTAATTTCTAGTCTTGTAGCTCAGAAAAATTAGAAATGTGTTTCCCTGATGTTGGTTATATTCACGTCTGGCCTCAGAGCAGCAGGTAAAAATCTACTCTGTAATCGACTCTGTACTTTGCCTGCTTTATTTCACTTGGAACGAGTAGCTATCAGAAGCATAAAGTACTTGGAATATTTAGGTATGTGCCAGGGTGCAGATGTATATGAAAATTGGAAATTTAAAGGTAATGGTAAATATTATGGTTCTTCCCAACACTGGGAAATTTGGAATTTTAACTTTGGGAGCTAAGACTGCCCTGATAATAGTCCCTTGAACACGAATAACTTGGAGATCAGCTTTGCAGAGTGGATCACATTTAACACATGTTATCAATTCATGCAGGAATTGATGCTGAACTGCTCATAAAGATGGAAACCCAGCCCCGTTTCACTGATGTCACATGGATTTTGTGAGAGTAAATGAAAGTCACAGGTAGTAAAATCAGACAAATATTTAGAATTTGTATCCTGGACTTCTGTTTCTCATATTTTAGATATTTTGTTTTAAAGAGGTATTCAAACAACAACAGAAACAAGTGTTTCATGGGTAAGGGAAAGCCCTGTTCACACACATTGAACAGGAGAATTCACATTACTTCACTCTAGAAGCATAATAAATAAAGCTGTTCTGATTCAGATGGGTCCTTACAGGAAAACACCACGCAAAAGAGAAAATGTATGAAGACACTACTCTTCTTTCCACTAGTCATCTTCAGTCTTTGGTTCCTGTAAGGTTCTCTTTTACTAGACAACCCTTGCAAAATCAACAAAACCAGCAAATTTTGTACATGTGATGGCTCACAAAGAAAAATTTTTAGAATGTTTAGAATGTTTCTTGTTTCTTATTCATATTGCTTATGTGTCTGTTCAGCACCTGCTCAGAGTGCCTATCAAATTATAGCTAAAATCTTTTTCTTTCTCTTCACAAAAATTCCTTATGTTTAGAGAAGTGACTGTGTTGTAGTCCCACTAAAGGTGAGAGTGGATTGGAATTGCAAGACCAAAAATGGAACCGTATCCTGCACAGCCCTCTTGGACCAGGACATGGAAAGGACAGCACTGGAAGGCTTATGCACTACCAAGTGTGCTTTCACAACCTCTTTGGCTACAGAGACATCCTGCATCCCACATGCATCTCACCTGGTAAGAAAATCGTGATATTGTAAAAAAAATATTGGGGAAAACATGGGGTTGAGGTTTTTTCCTTCACTTTCTCTATCTTTTTGTCTGGACAGGTAAACATGAATTTGCTCTGGCTATTCTTTACACCAGTAGAACACAAGAAAGTAACTTTCCAAAATCAAAATAGTGGACAGCTCGAGCTCATGCACCACCACAGGAATTAGTAACACAGCACTCTTTCTGTGTGCTTTTTGCTTCAGAACTGCTTTGTGTCTGGCTTATCTGGAGCTCAGGACGAACTAGTCTGTAGCCTGCCATGCACAGCCAAGATTTAGAAGCATTTCCCCAAACTTGAAAAAGTTACTTTTATTTTAGAAGGAAGCAGAGATCAACACCTAATCCCTTGACCACAGGTGCTGGGACTTTAAGAAGAACAACAAATATCACAACAGTCCCAAAGAAAACAGTGAGAGCTGGCATTGCTGCTGTTGGCAATTTGAATTTGCGAACAAAGTTCAGGCAAACTATTGGTTTCAGTCTCATTTTTACATTCAGGGCAGTGTTGATTTTTGAGTACTTCTGGGGTGTGATCTAAATCACTTTTACTCCACTAATTAGGATGATACCTTTGATGCAGACTGTAGCCCCTAGGCTTCTGTACTCAGTTCAGTTTGGTTCCTTAAGACTCAGGTGAGAGATCTGCATTTCCCACTTGTCACAATTATAATTTGTGACACATTTGTGGCACAGAAGCATCTGTATGATGCTATATGATTGCTGTGCAAAGCCCAAAATCTGTGATTTTGCATTGAATGAGACACACACATTTTAGTCTCAGTGCTGCTCTGTTTTTCAACAACTTTGATTTAAAATAAAGTTGGGTCTGTGATAAGGACACTAGACCAGGGATCAGGAGAATTTGGTGTTATTCCCCATTCCAATATTGGCCCAAGAAGTAAATCTATAGGAGTCATTTCATTTGTTGGTACCATTTTTCTGTCCAATTTTACTAGTTTAAAAGGTAAATTGGAGACTACTGCTGACTCTGAGACAAGGATGTGCCTATAGAGCTAAACCTAATCAACATAGTAAATTAAGACGTGGGTGTGCAAGTGAAACATTTGTACAACTGCTCACTAAATAGCTATACAAAAATGCCCATTTGAATTTGTGAACTCTGAGCTTAACTGACAGATATTTTGCTGCAAGTCTGTTAAGCGTTTGTTTCCGTAAACAAGAATTGTGTCATGGTGATGTTGTTTGGGTGAAAGTTTCCTGCATGTTTGGGATTCTTTGGATAAAATGCTGGCCTAAAAAACATGATCCATACCAATTCCTGTGAAAAATATACAGAGTTTGAATATGCTTGTCTCTATACAGGGTCCCTGTTGTGCATGTTACCACAATACACGAAATGTTGTTGACTGAAAAACTACATAAAAAAAAGAACAAGAGTGTCAACAGAGGAGCTCAAAAGTTTCTGTCATTTAATGTAGAGAAGTAAAAACTTCTTAAAAAGGCAACTTTTTAAGTTTGCATATTTCCTATTCTCACCTTGACCCCACCCCCCCCCTTTCAGACTAACCCTCAAATTTGGGTCAGGTGGGGAGCTGTGCCTTAAATAGTTCCTTAGCAGCTCGAGTGTTAGTTGCTGTGCTCTCTTTGCTCTTCTGAGTACTCCAATATTTTTATATTTCAGCTTTTTTATATTTAATAGGGAATTCTTTCAAAAGGAAAAAGATATTAAGTCAAATTTTCAAGAACTGGAGCAGCCTACAAGTCTCTTGAAAGGTAAGGTCTCTTGAAAGTTTCCTTTTGTGATGTTCATGTTCAGATGAAAAATTAGGGATGAAGTTATGAGGGACAGCTGTTAAGACTGTCATTTGAAACTAAGAAATGAGGAAATAATGAACAAAAAGTGGTACGAATTCAAAACAGGGTAATTGTTTGCTGGGGAGGAGGGTGATGATATGGCATTGAATTAACTTAAGCCTGCTTTCTAAGTGAAGAAAATGAGTGCTACTGAGAATGCTGGCCCTTTCTAGAGCAGTGTATGATTTGTTTTCAGTACCTTGAACACCTGGAGTCTGAAGAGTTGGGATTTAGTAAGACAGTAAAAGAAGCAACTGTAATATTCAAAATATGAAGTGATTAGGATTGCAACAGGATTGTAGGAGAGGAAAACTCAAGGGAAGGATAGATACAGACAGCTTTCTGAAGGTACCAATAAGCTTTTACATACAGAAGCACTAGCTGGTGTTTTTCTTTCTTTTTTGAATTTGTTGCAAGTTTCATTGTTAATTTGTCTTCTCACTTGAGGCCTTTCTCCTAATAGCGTAGAAATCAAAGTTTCTTGGGAAGGAGTGTCAGTAGCTCGATATGTTTAGCTAACTCTTGTCCTAAACTGTTATGTGCTGTTGCAGTATGCTGTGTAATATGTACCACAGTCCCCTGAGAGACAATTGCATTTCAGTGATGGTTACAGTGATGATTATCCACATACTGAGGAGATCTGTGTCTTATGTTTCAGAGTTTTGTGGCAAAATAAATCCTCCTATATCTTTACCACTTCATCAAGTGTACCTCTAACAAAGATCAAGCTTCTGGACAACCCTGAAAAACCTTAAGCATCCTTTTTTTTTTTTTTCTTAGTGAGGCCCCAAATTTCAAATTGATTCCCCTTTACAGGCAACCTTCCTACCTTGCAAGGAAGGTTAATAATTAGGCTGGGATAAGCAGGATGTTTGAGAATCAATAGTAACTAATTTAGTATTATTAGAAATAAGGAACTTGCTGTTCCAGAAAAAGAGATGCCCAGTTGCACATTTTAGTGTTGCTGCCTCATGCATGGAGGCCCCAAAGTACAGGATATAAAAGCAAGGCATGTTTGATTAATGAGGACTAGGTCGAGTTCATCTGATGGCTCTCGAAGCTACAATCTAACTATTATCTCCTGATTAATGTCAGGCATCAAATTTACACTTGCTAACTATGACTGTCCACGCCAGGCTTTATCTGTGCTGTGAGATGTCGGTCCCATTTAGATGGTATCAGCCTGCAGTGAGAATTATTATACTACCATGTGGTCATTTTAGCAGCTCTTGTGCATATTCTGTGTGGGATGGCTAAAAGTTATGCACCCAAGTTGGAGCTAGTCACCTCAGGCTCCCTAAATACTCACGGAAATACAATAGATATCTCCAGAGTGTGATTTTTCTGACCTATTTTAGACACCCCCTTCTTAGGGTAAGATAAATTGCTCTCTGGAGATGCTGTTTCTCTCTACAGATAATAAAGGAAACTGAGGGTACCTGCCTCAGACCTTGGGCAGATGGTGACTAAATTAGAGCAAATGAATCACACCTTTGCTATCATTCAGGAAGAGTAAAACAGGATTAGCCTCTTCATTTGTGTGGCAGGGGGAAGAAAGGAAAATAAGAATAGGGAATTAATGTACCTCCATATGCAATGAAAGAGTTCCAATGCTGTCAAAAAAAAAGGTGAGTGGTTTATTTCACTGATCTGGTTAAGACTTCCAGATCAGCACTAGCTTAATCAGAAGATGAAAAGTAATAATTAAAGGCAGAAAAGGTAACAAAAGGCAGCATCTTGCTGAAATGCTTCATCTTCCTCCCAAGGCACCCATACATCATGTAAGAAGGGAGCCACTTAGGCTCTGTAATAACCAAAATTGATGATGATGATTATTTATACTTACCTGGTGTTCTTTGCACAAAAATTTTAAACCTCTTCAGAAATGGGGATGAGTATGATTGTCCTCAACATATAGAGGGTAAAACTAAGGCATAGTATGGCTATAATGTGTCAGAGATTGTGATTAATCAGTACTAAAGTTGAAATGGGAGTTCAAATATTTTACTCTCTGTCATCAGATCTAGCTCTTGGTGCTTTTATCTTTCTTCTCTCTACATTGTCAAATGCATAATATGGACTTCGCTCCTGTGGCTTTTTAAAGAATATTTTGGAATTACTCTCAAACTTTTTAGAGACTCAAGTTTGGTTGGTTGGTTTTTGTGAAGGCCACAAAACAAGTTCAGCTTCTACTGCCATAGGAGCTGCTAGCTGAAGACAGTCAAAGTATTATCAAATTTATATTGAGAAAGCAGTGTGGAACTGCTCTGATGTGCAGTTACATTGTGTACAGGGAGAAAAAAGTTACCGAAAAAAATTTTATTTGTGTTATTTTATTTGCTATTTCCTTTTTAGAGAAAAAAAAAAAACAAACCACTAGTCACATTTTATAAATATGAGTTCCAAGAAGCATATTGCTATCCTTTCCTGCAAAATAAGTTAAAAGTGATCCACCACAAGTACCAGCAACTCACTCCAATTAACACTAGAAATAATTCTGCAGGTGGCTCCCCTGATTTTAAGAGCCATGTCCCCTCAGCTTGCTGGGAACAAAACCAGTCAAGATGACCCTGAGGAAACATCACATGCATTTCTACCACTCGTGATGGCTCACATGAGAAATGTGTCTGCACAGGCAAGTTTAACTGTCCCAAGAGCAGAGCTCCTGCACTCTGAACTCGGTTAGCATCTATTTGAGATCAGTGATCACAAGTAGGTTCTCTTTCTGTTTACTTTTGCTTCAGCAAAAGACACTGTCTGTGGTCCTGAAGGCAGTGAGAAGGAAAAGAAAATTGAAGTCAGGGTATACTGCAGCAGCAGAACATATGTATGATTCCTAGAGCTCATGAGAGAGACCACATAAAGACAAGGTGTGTAACCACCTGACTTTTGTTGTGCAGCTCCTTCTAGCACTTGCATTATGTTGAGGGTGCATGAAAATACTTAAAGGTACACTGGCAGCTCAAATTCCAGAGATGAGGTATGTGTTAGAAACATGAAATCACACTAGAAATATCAAATCCTAATTGAAACATAAATGTAATTAGAAGGACAATAACTTTTCAAAATTAAATTCAAGAACTGCAAGCACTGCTGTTTCAAAGCAAATAATTTTATTTCCAACCTTAACTATGAAATTTGGTTGAACTATTATAAATTTTGAAGGGGATTCTGTATGAAGTGACACCTGATGACTCTGTCAGGGAAGGAGGATTTATCTGTGGTAGTTAGTGCTACAGAGATAAAAATGAATGAAATAGAATGCACTTAAAATTCTAATTTTAAAGTGCCATGAAACCTGACAGACAGAGGTCCTGAACAGGGACCTGGGCAGCCATGTTACAACAAGGTCTATGAAATTACTCTTGCAGAGCACCAGTGACTGCAATTGCATGTATTACAGGCTTAGATGTCTGTCAATGAGCAATTACACTGCCAGATGGTAAGGGCATCAGAACTTCCAGGTCATCACAGGACAAGCCCTCATGCTCATGGATAGTCCAAGGTCTTGCTGAGATGTTTTGGAAGAACTGATGTCAAACCAAATAGGGTTTTCTTTAAATAAAAAATAGTTCCGTTTTTTTACTGCTCTTGAAGTCCCTGTTGAGTCACTTTCTAAGCCAATGAACTGATTATCCCCAAATTCATTAGTAGTAACAGCATTTTGTGTTCTGATTCCATGAGATTCTGACTGCTTTTCCACTCCTGTTGAAAATCATTAAGCATGCTCGAGATTTTTTTAAAAAGGATTAAGCCTTTTATTTCATTATTTTCTATTTTATTTTTAGCTGGCATTATCTTCATAGAGAGAATTCTTAAAAACATCATAGTTTCCCTTGTGATAGTGGGGAAAACTTTTTAAAGAGTTTGATTTTCATTCTAAATTAAACATCAAAATGAGGGAAAAAAGGATCATGTTTTTATTTTTTTAAATAGACAGATGAAAGATTTTGTTATTAATAATTGACATGAAAGCCTTTCGTCTTGAACACTAGTGTATGTAAACCTCAATAAAATCCTAAAAGTGCTTTTGTAGAACAAGAACAGTCACAAAAATCTGAATAAAGCCACCTTTTCAAAGAACATGATGAGAAAGGGGAAAACTCTTAGATGTGCAGAGCAACACATTTTACATTCATGCCCTAGTTATTAGGAAGCTTTGAAGTATTCACTGTTATTGAATACAGTGTATACTGTAATTCATTTAGTGCCTTCATGTGCAGCTAAAAAGTTCTAGCCAAAGTGCTTTGGCTATTTTTTTGAGCATGAGAATTTGGATGCAGAGAGAAAAATGGTGTTCCAGTCTTAATCTCATGTAGTCTTTAAGGTCTGACTTTGGAAATTATCATAGCAAAGCCTACATGAAACTAAAATAATAAACACTTGAGGGGGGGTGGGCCAGGAGATGGGATTTTTTTTTTTGTCTTTGGATTATGTTCTTAGTTCTTTAATGCAAAGAATAATATGATGATGGTTTACAGTGTGAAACTAGCTTTTGGAAGATAATATAAATTGAAGATTGTTTACAGAATAAACCAAAATCATCTCCTAATCCAGTGCAACTTCACTGAAACAAAGCCAGTTACCTACACTCAGGGTAATTTTAGAGGTAGATTCTAGACTGTACTCAGACCACAAACCAATACTACCTTTAACTCAGTTAGACATGAAATATATGCCATCTCTTAACTTCTTCTTGATTAGTTGTTCCCACCTCCTTGGGAAGCAGAGATGCTGCATTATCATATCTGAGAAAGCAACAGTAAGAAACTCATCACTGACCCAACCCTGCTGGCTTTTTTTCATTTTCATTGGACCCCTGTAAAATTATCCATTGGCGCCTGATAAACACCGAGTAACCATCCATTAGATGAACATTACTGGGAGTTAGGGTCTATCCTTAGCTGATATCTTGCTTCTTCAAACCCATTTCCATACTATCCTCTGATGTATCCCAGACATGATCTGCTTCAAGAGGTGACAGCAATATTTCCTGTTCTGTCTCTACTCATTTCTCCCTGCAGAAACCCTCTCCCTGCCAGGTGTTACAGGGCTTGCCAATACAGGATTGATGTGCTCATGTGTTTGTGTGGACATACATTCTGATGTGCTGAGATTATTGCATGTATTTTTTTTCCAAGGCACTGAGTAAATGTCATAAGATTAAAACTGCTGTTGATTCTTGCTTGAATCCAACTGGTGTCCCCAAGTGGAAAAATGTGCACCCCATAACAAGGCCTGCTCTAAATCAATATAATTCAAGGAAAAGAACTTCTCCCCATCTCTCTTTCTAAGATGGCTTACTGTCAGGAGTTTATATCCAATATTTACCTTCAGTGCAGTCGTGGTCAGTATGGTGTCTGTTTTACTGAATTTCTTTCCTCCAGATTGCTTGATTAATTTAATATCAGTTTCTATGCACTGCAAGCAGTTTCTATGGAAGTGAGTGTAAGGGAGCAACCATTTGACTTCAGGGGACCTTCAAGTAGTGTAGGTTAACCCACAATAGAAACATTGTTCCTAAACTTAAGACTGCCACTCAGTAGACTTGTGTTGCTTTTAACCTTCCTAAACACCATCTCTCACTTCCTCTCTTTCCTCAGAGAAAGCCCTTCTCAAGCAATGCCTCTGATTTGTTACAAGCCTGGAGGGGAAGAAAGGGACCCTTCAGCTTTGGCAATTATTTTTCTGGGAAAGGCGGATACTTTTTTTTGTTGTTCCTTCACTGTGACTTTAAACATATTAAGCAAAATGAAGCATGTATTTTTAAAGCTGTTTGAATGATTGTGGTAAATAACTGAAACAACTACATTTCTTTTTAAAAGCACTGTGATTTTTAGACTGTTTGTTAGACTATAAGTGTAGGGAGGAACTGAATGTTCCCACAATATTGTTATAGAGGCATTTTGTCAGAAAAGCAAAAGACCAACTTCTTCAGTATACCTGGCTCTACCTCTGGAAGCTGGAGGATATTTCCTGCCTAGGCCCTTAGTTCTCAGGTGGCACTAAATTAGCACTAAAGTAAAAGGAAATTGAACTTGAGTTCTACAAACCAAACAATCTTGAAGTCTTTTATGGAGATGTTGAGTTGCACACAGACATAACACAATGCTTTATCAGTGAACTTATTTTGACACTTCAGCTGACTGATCCTGGTGTGCTGACACAGGAGCTGGGAACACCTTTACCCATCTGCTTTTTTAAATTATTTATTTTTATTTTATTTCATTTTATTTTTAAGGGCTTTTCCAGCCAGCTTGATCTCTTCACAGCAATACTCTAGGGCCAACCAAATACCTGTATGCACACATTTAAGCACATAAGGAATGGCAGCACAGGGCCATGAACAAGCTGTCAAACATTAAATTAGTAGGGAAAAAAATGTAGCTTTAATCTACTAGGACCATCTTTTAAAACCTATGTTTCCTGTATTGTGAGGCATCTCACTTAGGAGAATAGCTACAGAAGGCTTCCATATAGTCAACAAAAATAAGATTCTTCAAGAGGCAGTCAAGATTATTACATCAGCCAAGAGACCCTTCCAAAGAGATTATGGCAGGAAATTAAATTGGGGTGACTGGACTTCCATATCTCTGTTATATGTGTTTAAGGTTTGATGGCAAGCTGACACTTAGCAGCTAGAACTTCTTGCTACAGGAGCCTTTCAGAAGTTTGCTTCCCTGACCTTCCTGTCCCTAGGCAAAGAAGGATCTTGAGCAAGTTCTGTATATCAAAATGTAGGAGGAATGGGAGATACAACTTTGTCTGAGGAAAGAAAACCCAGCTAAGTGTGGCTGCTACCAGCATCACCATTACCAGCCCTAAAAAGGGAGACAGGACAGCCAAAGTTCAGATGGAACGCTGGTTGTGCTTTTCCTTAGAATGATCTCCCAAAAAACCCAAATTATTTGCCACAAGTACAAGTAGAACAAATAGCTCTTCCCTTTTTAACAAAGATAGCTCAAACCAGCTAGGTAAGATTTCAGCAAAATTAGTCAAAACTCGCCCGATCGTTGTCGAACACAGTTTTAACTGATGTGAGAGTGTGCCAAAAGAAGAAGACATAGGTGGATGGTTTTTTATATCTAGAAGATGCAGTCAGTTCTAATGAGTACATGGCTACTTTGCATCTTTTTTCTTTTGTAGACTATATGTGTCTTCCAGATGGTAAATATTTTTAGTCCCTATTTTTGTCCTTGTTTCAAAAGAGATTTGAAGATCTCAGAGGAAGCATGTTCATTTTCCATTATGTCAGTTTAAAGCCTCTAATGAAGTTTGAGAGCAGAATTTGGCCCATAAAACATATTTCTATGTCTATGATACATACTGCACAACTCCCCAAGGAACTTCAATAAATGCACTTATTGAACTACTGTAACACTAAAATATGCTGCTGGGCCCTTTGGTTTCTTCTATACTAGGAGTTTTCTGAGAATTGTTGTTTACATCAGCACTTGTACAAATGGGAAACTAAATCATTAATTTATAAAATGGCATCTGGAAGTCTTAATTTCTGATTGATCTAGCTCCCTCTGGATTTTCCATGTCATACAGCACCATAGTTTTTGAGCATAATGTAACTTAAGTAGGTTAACATATCACAATTCAGGGCAGATTTCTGAAGGGTTTCCACCCTGCTGAATTCTTAACCAAGACTGAAGAATCAAAAAGATTCCTTCTTAAATATCTTTCAAGCATACCTCAAATAGCAAAAAATTTACCAGGTAAATTTGAATAGTTCATAACACTGGCTCTGGATGGATTCCATTTTGCAGACTGTGTCCAGGGATCCCAGATAAACTCAAGCTTTCTATTCCTCTCAGTGGAGTAGAACCACTAGCTCAGGGACAAAAGCAGGGAAGAGGGGCCTGGGAGGGTTGGTGATGTTGACCCCTTTTAATTCTGCACCACATTTAACTGCCTTCTGTTTCCTGCATGCTCAGGTCTTTCTCTCTGATGGGGTAAGGGCATAGCAATGGTTCTTTTTCAATTTGTGACTACATCTATATCGTTTTTTGTGCTGGGGGAAGGGGGTGGGTTTTTAACCCAGACCGTATTACTGAGCTTTAATATAGGCTATCAGCTGTTCTCACATGCCCAAACTGGGCCTCTGGTGGAAGGCAAGACGTGGGAGACTCTCTGACCCAGGAAATTTCACAAATGCTTCTCAGCTGAGGGGTAGAGGCAGTCCTGGACCTCTCTTCTTAAGGAAAATAACCCCAAAACAGGGGGTTTGCTCTTCTCAGCAGCAGTTCTAGCAGGCACCAGCAGTTAGCAAGATGACCTGCAGTGGGATGAAGTGACAGGCAGAGCAGGCTGGTGCCATGATCCTGAGCAGCTCTGGTTGCTTTCCATCATGTGTGAAGCAGATCTGCCAAGCTCTGCATGTAGGCAGTCAATGGGAAGAGCTGGGACTCCTGCCCAGCATCTGCCCCATGAGGTTGGAGCAGCCAACACTGCACTTGAGTGGTGGCAATGCCCTCTCCTCCCTCTTTCAGGAGGGCAAATACTGGTCTCTGTTGGACTAGGGTTGCTGGGGGAATCCTGAGAGGAACTGAGCAGCAATTCACTTGTTCATTCAGTCCTGCTTGGGAGAGGAGGCTGAGAGTTGCAGAGGGACAGAGAGACTCTGAAACAGAGGCTGTGGTAGCCCAAACATAGGAGATAAATGCAGGCAAGCCAAGGTGCAGGTGTGGGTTACTCTGGGGCAATCAGCTCTGTTGTTCCCTCTCCTCATAAGCACACTTAATGTGTCACATTTGTGTTTCAAAATCATCTTCTGATGAAGCAGTAACCTCTCTTCCCCTCTGGCATTTCCAAATATGAAGAGGTTTTTTCTTAATCTTAGATGTATGACCTGGAACTGTGTACATTACATATCTTTTCTGTGACTAAAGTCCTTAAGGACATCAGTGCTATGTCTGCATCAGCAAATAACACAGTGAAACAGGACCAGATTTGCTGGGTGAAAGAGCTTGTGCTGAGGGCCCCTGTGTTCCAAGCTTTTGGGCAATGAAGAGAAAATCCTACCAGCCTTAACCTGGTCCTGTGTAGCAAAGACCCCCTAACAACTGGGCTGCTCCAAATGAAAGCACTGATGCAGATGAAGACCTGCAGTGTTTTGACCCCCCTGTATACTGACAATATTTCCTGAATTACATAATTCTTAGGGAATTTCAACAGGCCTCTTTACTGTGTGTCAGGGTATTAAATGAAAATAAAGATTTTTGCAGGGACAACTGTTGACAAAGTATTTTTAGACATCCTATGGCTTGGCAAGTACCCCTGCCAGCCTTGTGAACTCTTGTATCTGTGTAGTACTCGCTGTATAGCTACTAACTATGCAACTCCAATCCTCATCCCCTCCTTTTTAACTAGAAATGCCATCTGTAACACAAAATCCAGTGCTTTTCTCAATACCAAGTAGATTAGATCTTCAGTGTCACCCTTGTCTAGAAAATCGCATCAAAGGAGGATGTCAGGTTTGTCAACTCCTACCTTTAGCAAACCTGTGTTACATTTTATCTTACTCTCTACTTGTGTCACTATTTTCTTATTTTGCAATTCTCTTGTCAAGATTTTTTACTGGAGATTTCTTTCCTGAAGCTCTCTGTGCTAGTAGGGTCAGGTGATCCACTGAGGCAAAGAGTTGCTCACTTCCTCTCCAGTCTTTAAATGCAGGTATGATGCTGGACTTGCTAATGGTGTATCATGCTGCCTGAATTTTAAAACCTCAAGAAATAATTTGCTACCTCATATCCCAGTTTTTTACACCATACTTGAGCATATATTAGTGTTTTAACATGAGTCCCCCCAGCTCCTTTCTCTTTCTCTTGCTTCAGCTCTATACAAGCTTACCACTTCTTTTATTAAACTATCCCAACTTTGACATCAGGTTTGGTAACATGTCTCTTATTGAAAACCAAGGTTTAGCTTATGAAAAGTATCTAAATTATTTTAAGTTTATGCTCCTCCTCCTTTACATAGCAGTGTTTTTTCCATTTGGTTTCATATAGGTGAAAAATCATTTACTATTTATTTTCATTACTTTGCAGTCTGTTTGGTCGTTCTCACTTAATGCCTGTTGTCAACTATAATCATAGCTTTCTTTCTGATAAATATCTTCTTCCTCTCCTTGAAAGCTTTCTGTTTCTTTCTGGTATTCCTTAAAAAACTGTTACTAATCCTGTTGTGCTCAGAGACCTTCTCTGTAATTCTTCCCTTGTGCAAAATACAGGTTCTATCCAATTCGTGTGCTTTTGGGGCTACAAATGGAGAAAGCTTAGGCTCTCTGTAATTTCCTACCTTTTCAGTACAGATTTTAACTGGTTCATCAACCTTCTTGGTCTTTTCAAACCAGAAACCTTAGTTATGGATGGAGGAGGGAGGGGTCTTTGCTTCTTCCATTCAATTTATGTTTAATCAGGTTATTATCACTTATGGTGCTTATATTCTAAATAATTCTGCAATTTATAGAAACAAAGCATAAATAACATCATCTGGTGTTAGTTTTAGGGAATTTCTGGCTATCCAAGGTCTTCTGGAACTTTCTATAATTAGTCTAGCTCATTAATCAGCACTATAATTTTGTATGTTTTAAGGAGAAGGTGCAGCAGACCCCCAGAATCAAATTCTCCTTTTCTATCCCTATTCTTAGTTTTTTATAACCTGAAATAAGTTGTTATTACTGGAGCAAATTTGCATAGGTGGGTCCACGGACAATAAAAAAAAGGCAAAAGAAGTTGTTCTGCCATTAGGAACAAATTATATTTAAGACTTTCATATGTTTGGTACCTGCAAACTGAGCCTTATAGGGGAAAAAATATGCAAACCTGTTGAAAAGCTGAAACACTATTTTCAGTTCAGTTGCCACCTGATAAGGAAAGCAAAAGCTAATTGGACTCTTTGATATTTGCAGCAGTCTACACAGTAAGATGGAAAAAAAAAGACCTCTGAAAAATTATGCATGTACATAATAAACTATATTTCATCAAATCTATAAAGTGTTCCAGGCATACACTTGTTGAGCAAGATAAATTGTTGTGCTTTAAACAGTACATGTCAAGTAACTACTAAAAACAAAAAAGGTGAATTTCTTAAAGAAGCCCTGAAAGAAATGAAATGCAAACCCCAGGTGCCCAAGTCTCCTAGGTGTGTTCTAGATTCACAGCTTTAACAGATATGTGTGTTCTGTGGCCTCTGATTTTCATTCAAACCTCAAAGCTGCACCAACACTTCTCAGTGAAACAGAGCATCCATTCAGCTCAGACTGCTACAATCTATGGATTTTATTTTTCTTGAATCATTGAAGAGGGAGTATTTCAAAGCCTGAATGCAGCCAAAAGCCGACTACAAAGAAACTAGAAAGTAATGGTTTGGCAAAATGTAAATAAGTAGAGCTTATTGCTATTTATATTGAGTCTTGTCCATCTCTCTTTTTTTTTTTTTTTTTATTGCATAAAGACAGAGCAAGTTGAAAAATATGGTGAGGAGTTATTGTGTTGGCAGTGGTACGTGTATTTTCCAAAACAAACAATTTAAAGGCCCATTAAACAAACATATTTCACTCTTGACATAAGATCACAGTGCTGCTATCTGCTTTTTAAAGCCTGATTTACAACAGAAGGTGCAGGGTGGAATAAAAATGTGTGAGAAGCTTCTGATTAGGGCGGTTGTAAACATCACCCCTGTCAATGAGGTTTTTTCTTCTATAGGTAATGGGTAGAACCACACTGTTGGCATCTTCTTTCAGTGGCTTTATTCTGTCCTGACCAGATGCAAGTTAGAAATCTAGGTTTTTTGCACTGTTTTCCAGTGATTACTGTTAGAATAACCCTTGATGCAGATTTGTTGTCATAATTTCACGGATAATATTGGCAGTGATCTTAGTTATGATGCAGGAAGACAGGATAAGTGTGTCTATATATTCCATTTCTATCTATCTGTGACCCAACTGATTGGTGACAGCAACACCGTAGTACCTAAATAGAGGCAGGCATTTATTTGTGAATCTGGAATAAACCAATCTTAAGTGATCCTGAATTTGTGCCTAGTGGAAGGGGAATAAAAAAAGACCATCACAACAGGCTATTATTTACTCTTCTGCTGTTAGTCTGGTAAAAGGTATCAAGAATTGAAAGGTTTCACTGGCAGGTCCTTGGGCCCTTGGACCAGACAACTTAGAAGATGCAAGAGGTAGGTACCAGCAAACACCTCCCCAATATCTTTACTTTTACACCTTGACAGCAATTGCACACTCCAGGAAGGCATGGCATCCTTGGGGGGGTCTTGCTGACTCGACTGGAAGCCAAAATAAGCTCAGCATTTCAGGAGTTCAAGGCAACCACGGTTTAAGTAGGTTAGTCAGCTGGTTTCTCCAGACTCCTTTCTGGCCAAGGGAGGGCATGTTTACACTGCAGGTGAAGCCCAGACATCCCCAGGTTTGAGGCCTGAACTGCTTGACTGTTGACTTTGTTAAAACCAGATTTGAGAGCTCCTTTGCTCTGAGATGTTCTGGAAATTGCTGTGCCCTCAAGGGTCAGCACAGTGAGGTGCCTATATGCAAGGTAAATATACTTGAAAGACTAGGCTTAGCCTTGCTCAGCCTGGGATAGCTGGAATCTTGGGTCATTACTGCTTTTGAGTTTTCTGATCCCCGTCCCTGCTGCTGCTGTGAGAATCCCAGCCTCAGCATCAGCCAGCTCCTGCTTCACAGGTCAGCAGATGACTGCTCAAGCACTAGAGAAACCACAAAGCCCCTGTAGGGGTTTTATTTCCTGTTAGCAGGTACATAAACAAAACACTGCGAGGCTTTAGGAAAATTAATTGCTTTTTTAAAAAAGATGGGTGAGAGGGGCTGACTACAGTCACTGGGAGCTGTCATTAGACATTAAAAGAGAACTGCAGCCTGAGAGTGAAATCCTCCCCTCCTGCTGCAGCCACACAACTTCAAGAAATTTGGCTGGCTGGTCTCCCAGTGCAGGAACCCACCCCTATAGCAGAGCCCGGGCAGCAGTGAGGAGATACCCACAAATTAATTCACAGATATCCATACTGGCTTTGCTACGTGGCATTTAATTGAAGGCAGAGATTTGCTGTATTTTTTTGGCTTGGAAGGTGTCTGTAGAAGCAGGTCCTGATCCTGTACAAAACATGTTGGAGATTTCTGAGGTGATTTGGAGCGTGCAGTCAAGCTCCTGCCATGAGTCTTCTTCCCTTCTCTTTCTCTTTGTTTACTATAGAGGGGCTGAGGGTTGTCAGCTGATTAGCAAACAATGTCATTTTTACCATTCTTTATCTTGTGGGGTAATGCCAGCACTTGGAGGAGTCCTGACCTGCTCATCACGGTACTGGGTGCTGCTCTCCACCCTCCATCTCAAAGATGGAGGTTTAAAAAAATTTAACCTACATCTTCATACAAACAAAGGACTTTCAAGTGCAATTGCTGAGCTCTGTGCAGAAACAAATAAACAAATTGACCTCCCTTTTCTCCTTTAATTCACAGAACTCCTGTATCAGGAGCTATAGATGCCCCCAAGAAGAATATTTAAACTTCAGGTCAGAGGCAGATCCTGTTCATTATGGTCGAAATTCAACCATTGAAACTATCTAAAGTGAATCAAATACTAACAAATAATTGGCCTGATGTTTATTCTTTCCCCATTTTTTTCCACCCATGAATTTCAATAACACTGTTCTATTTGTGATCACACAAAAGATTTTAGGCCACCACTTATTTCAATTGCTGTGGGCTAATAGTGTAAGTTATTTAGGTCATGATATTCTCTCCATCTTTACCATTCTCCTTGTGCTTTTGGCCATTCCAGTGTTTTCTCTAGTGCTACAACTTCTGCTCTTCTTCCCCTCTCTTCTAAATCAATATAATTCAGGGGAAAGAACTTCTTCCCATCTCTCATTCTAAGATGTCTTGCTGTCAGGACTTTATATCCAATATTTATCTTCAGTGCACTTGTCTTAATGTGATCCCATTACTTACAGAGATAAGCCAAGCAGTCATTTTCAATTTATTATTATTAGGAATAGGAGAATTTCAGTGATATTAGTAATTCCAGTCCTAGTTCAGGACTTCACTGTGCTTAAAACTGTGCAACTACCCTTAATCCAGTCCCCTAACAATAATGTTACTAAAAAGAACTTTAGTCCATATAAACAAAAGGATATTTAATTTTGCTAATGGGCCTTTCTTGGTTTTGCTTTTTCCTCAGTATGACTGCACTGATGGACAAGAAAAGGAAGATAAGCTTGGATATACTTGCTATTAACATAAAAAGAAAATTCAAGGGACATGTGGTTTGGGGGTTTTTGTTTTGTTTTTCCACAGAGCTAGTTTAGATTGTAGCTCTAGAGACTTTTGTTGGCAGAACTGAGTGGGTGGGAAATAAGTAGGTAGGGTTTGCTGTATGTCAGTCCAGAAATGACTCTATTTCTCATGAAAACCTTCAATTTGTACATTTTATTTCCCCAGCATATTAAGCCAAACTGTTAGTGATTTAAATGTTCAGGCTTATTTTTTAGTGTACCCATAAAATAGTTTCCTGGAAAAGTGCCCAGGGCAATGTAATAGTGATTATGTCTTCTAACCCCAAAGAAAAGGAAAACTTTACAGGTACATAACATACAATTTCCTTTAATTTTACAGCTTATTTTTTCTCGTTTAAGTAAGAATTTCTTAACTCTTAAGGGTAGAAGTAATCCTTCACTTCAAGGGGAAGAGACCCAAAGGAGTACAGGGCAACATCCAAGATCTAGGTTCTCCATACTGATGGATTTTGCTTCTGTTCTACCACTGTATCCTTATAGGCTCTGCAAAACTAAGGTTGTTTCTGATGTGTTTATGTTTGTGGGGATACTCAACTGTTGTGATTTGCTATTTTTTCACATCTTTAATTTTTTTATTTGTTTAAGTGGCAAATTTCACAGATGTATCGGAGACCTTTGGCCACCTCCTTGATTTCAGTTCTAAATTTGGTGAAATTACCCAAAGGCCACATGTCTAATGGGGCTGCAGTGATTTTTGAACAGTCATGCTACTCATAAGGACAAGAGTAAGGAATGTCTTGAAAAGTGACTTCAATACACATTCACTTCTGATTTAACAACCACTTCCATCCCTTGAAAAGTCGTAACTGGTGTGTCATGTTATAACACAGTGTCAACTCTTTATTCAAAGTAAGCATGTACACGAGTGCTGCATGATGGCTTTCAGACAGCCAGACATCTTTTTGCTTTTCAGTAAGTTGGTTCAAATTTCCAGAGCTATTAACAAAGCAAACAGAATGGTTATATTTTTATATCTGAACATAATTATGCCACCACCTAGCTGTCGAACTTATCTTGCTGTCCCTGGTAGCTGACTATAAGAGCGATTCTTATCATTGGGAATATATTTGATTTAAACTCAACATATTTGAAAACTTCACTAAAGTTTTCCTCCTCTGGGCAGTGTTAGCAGAAGCAGTGTGCTTCCAGATTTTTAATGATTTTTTCATCTGAACATTAGTCCATATTGAGTCTCCAGATATTAAAATGTGTTTATTTAACCATTCCTTTTAATGAAAAGTTGGGGGAAATCCTTAACCTCTTATGAAAGTTAAGTGCTGAGCTTTGGGGTTTTTATATACTTTATTCCCATTAATACATATAATACGAACTGAACAGGGACATAATTCACCTATACAGACTTCAGCCATGGTCTCTATCATAGCAAAAAGTGACCATCATCTCTGCTAATATATTGTGTATCCTGAGTTTTGCCTTGGAAACATACTGATGAGTTTGAGGGATTTAGGCACCGAAGGACCTCTGAAGAATTTGTCCTTCTGCTGTCTTTCTGACAATCTCATTTTAAATATGCTACATGTTAAGGGAAATAAATTGAATAATCTATTAAAAGTACCTTTAATCACTAACATTTCACCACATAAAGAAGAACACAAACGTTAAGACATGAATATAGAAAAGAATGCAAGTTATAACATGCTTTTTACTTATGCATCTGAATTTTCTCTGTCTGACTACAGGATGAGATCTTTGCCTTCCTATATGTCAGACTCCATCTGGATCTCATTGCCAGTGAGGTTTCTTGTGAATTTGAAGCGGAAGATGCTGGGGATGGGGGAATTATACTTTTCCATAGGGTAATTCTAACTATACACTGAAATACTTAGCCAAAAGATCCATATTATGTTTTAATAAGATTTCTAGATATTTCTTGTGATCCAATAGTTTGAAACTCTTCATGGGAATAACCCACAGGTCTTCTGTTAAGCAGGGGCTGTACTGGACTACAGGTATAATACAGAACTGCTAGTTCTGTATCTAGTTCCACATCTAGATACAGATGTGGAACTGCTGCTGTGTGTTCTTCCTCCTTCCAGGCATGATTGGAAATCCTCCACTGCAACTGGAGGACCTAATAATTCCTGAGTTATCTCTTGGTAGCCTAGCCTGGTGAATTAGGGGGATAGCACTCCTGCCAAACTGCAGCAGTACCTTGATGTTACTGCTTCCTGCAGTGATGGGACAAACCATGGGAAGATGGTGTTCCTCTTGAAGTGCAGCTATCACACCACACAATGCTTTGGGATGCATGCAACTATCCATGTGAATTGAGGCCAATGATCTGCAGAGGTCCCACTGTTAGTCCAAGACTGGGATCAAAAAATTATTTGTGGTACATCTCTTTAGTTTGTGTCTGTACCTCAGTCTCCTCTGAGGATTAAATTCTCACTCCTCATCCAGTTTTAGATTTCCAAGCTGTATATTTCATCAGCACTCAGCTCCTACCCATCCCCATATGGTAGGTGATTGCTCTGATATTTCTGAGCCAGTCCTGGGGCAGGTTTATTGACAAGTTAACCTGTGGTCCTGTATGATGAGCTAAGGCAGATGGTGGGTTTACCTTGGCCTGCAGCAAGAGGGAGGCTCTTCTGAATATCTTCAGTGCAGTCTCTCTAGAAATACTTCTGTGAAAGTTGAAGAATCTCTTTCCTCTTCATCCTGCAGGGTACTGAAGTCTATCCAGTAAAGACAGATTCTGCCAGTGCGTCATGCACGTTTTTTCAAAAACATTTATGGAGTGCCTTTTAGCTGAAGGACAGTATTTGCTTCCCTTGGTATGGCTTCAGATTTGTCTCAGTTTCTTCAGTTTAGTTCTCATACCAAAATATATCAAGGGCAGTACATGCAAAGCTGTGATCCCTTGTTCTCCATCAATGAGGATAAGGGCACAAGTCTGCTTGTGGGACCAGGTGACAGGGGGGATACGACCCCTTCAGCCTTGCCTTAAGTGTCTGTGTACCTTCACATCCATCTGCTCAAATGGCAGCAGAACACCTTAGGGTCAAGTCAAATGCATGATTTCTTTGCAGAATGCAGAAGGGCCAGTGGGTTAAGGTAAATGCTTTCTTGGCCACATTGCCTTTGATAACAGGTTTTTGACTGTATTCAAGACCCTTAGTAGGAAAATTAGGGGAATAGAAGGGAACTGTTTGATCTCTTCTGCACCCCAATGTGCACACTTCCCATTTAATGGACTACAATCTTTATTGCACAGATTTTAATTTCTTGTCCTCCTGGTGGACAGTAAGAGGCTCTGGAGCAAGATGGGTTTGCTGGTTGGCTTCTACTGCCCCTCAGTTGGCTTTGTAATCTATCACACACAAAATAAGAGACGATCTGTCTTACTATAGAAAAAGCCAGGGGAGGGGGAAAAAAACCCACAGTATTTTCTTTGTTTGAAAACTGTAGCAGATGTCTGTGGCAATAAAAAGGCAATTATACTCGTATTATCATGAGAATTTCCAGCAGGAAATCTTGACAAACTCGAAGTTTACTTAACTGAGATAAATACAGTAGATAAATAGCAAACTGAATTTAGTTTACTCTTGTACACAGGTGTACTACACATTTCCTCAAGCCATGATTCACAGCCATAACCTTTCCTAATCACAGGCACAGCAAGATATGTCAGAAGTAGGAATGGGCTCATGTTATGAAATACAGCTATAGATCTAAACTTTCTCCAAAGTTTTGGTACACTTGGAACTTATAAACAGGCTTGGGTTCATTTCTGTGTCTCTAAAGGGGAGGAACCAAAGGGCTCAATTTGTTTTTTACCCTAGACATTTTATGCTGCTATGAGGATGCAAGGTTTTGATTGAAAATGTCTATGGGGTGTCCTCCACTGACACAGAGCCAATGGCACAACTAAGAATTGATTTCTTTCCTCTCTTATAGCAGCCTGGGAAGCAGCTACTCTCTAAGGCTGCTCTGATTTATACTGGGAGCAAGGTAGACCCTGGCAGCACTTAGAATCTGGGAGGCCCACAGATAGCATGCAGTGCTGTAATATAAATAAGGAGCAGTACTCTGGGAATTTGGAGAGTTCTGCTCTTGGAAAAGGATGCCAAGCAGTACTTCAAGTAAAATTCTCTCTTCGTTTTTGTTTCCAGTCAGGCAAGCAAAATAATATGCAAAACCCAGCTGTTCTCTGTTTTACCACTGTTTTACTTCTGTTTTGTCACTTCAACTAGAAAACCACTAGATATGTCTGATAAGACACCAAATTCTTCTTACAATTTTGTTTGTTGAATTAGTTCTTTTCACCTCACTGAGAGTCTATTTTTTATACCAAGAGTAACCTTAGCTGGCAAAATCAAATTTGAAAGAGGTGATTTAGGCTTTCTTAGGCTCAGAAATCTGTATGCTGTTTAGTGGTTACACAGCTGTACTTCTGCAAGAGATTTAGCCTCTGCCTATACTAAGAGCTGAAAAACCATTGATGTTTGTGAGCACTGCTGAATTATTGTATAGTAGTTTTATTATTATGATAACCAGCTACAGTAAAAATAAGAAACTTACTGCAGATGAATATCCAATCTTCTCGGCCATCTTCTGACAGATCAAGAGGTATTCAAAAAGTAACAAACTTTGCATACATGGGAAAAAAACCCCAACATTTTTTGGTCACTTAAGAGCTGTAGCCCTTTTAATAAAATAAGCAGATTGTTGGAAGACTTGTTTTGTCAACAATTTAATCTTGTTTGAAATAACAGCATGCTGTATCACTTTAAAAGACTATAAATAGGTTGCTGTTGTCACAATAGACCATATTAGAAAGGATGGAACATTAAGACTGTCATCCAACCCTTCTTTTTGCTGTTGAATATGTGTAAGTGTATCTGCAACTTTTTTCTATAAATCCTCAGATGCTGCTGAACTGTGTGCAAGGATTTTAAGCCACCTCAGTATCTGCCCTCTTTTCAAGGGAGTTGTTCAGCTACTGGAAAAAGCATAAATAAGAGCAATCTAAAGGTTATTCTCTCTTATGGCCACTGCTGTCCACACACTGCTCCTGTAATCAGGGGTTGTTGACCATAAAGATCTTCCTTCCATATACAATTTGTTGTAACTGCATGAGATAAAATATCAGAGGATTGTCTTTATATCACATTAGACTTTCACTGCATGTAAGGCAGCCTTTTGCTAATAGGGAAAATAGACCTGGAAGCAACCTTGAAGTCTGGTCAACATCCTGACCTGAGGTGGGACCAGCTTAATACTGGCTGTTTTTTACCACATACTGGCAAGAAGAGATGGCATAACCATACTTCTGTAAGACTGGATCACCCTGTTGAACACCAGCCTTAATAATTAGTTTCTTTTCTTTGTTAGATATTGCTCTTTTCTCAGATAGTGACTGTCTTTAAATTGCTGTGCACAATGGGTCATATAAACCTTCACTCGAGGTACTCCATAATGGGCAGAATTCAAAAATGAAGGGCTGAAATAAGAAAGCTACTTTAAAATTGAGCTGTGAGAATATTTAATGCATTCAGCCTTTCAGAGTTCTACACTGAAGTGCTTGTAATAATATTTATGCTTCCCAACTTCGAGGAAAAAGAGGTTATAGTGTGAGATATATGACTGCCATATATACAAGGAGACCCAGCTAGCCAGACCAGTACAAGTAATAATATGTACAATGCAATTCTTATTAAAACCCAACAATAGACTGAAAAACGTATGTTAAAAAAGCTCAAACAAAAATATAGTTAAGGAAATTGTTTGTTTATTGATGTTCTGTGTGTAATAAGGTATGGGTGTTTAACACAGACACTTTTGCAGGTACATCTGCAAAAACAAACAGCAAGAAAACCCAAACAGAATTGAAAAATGTTGCACTCTCTCAACTAGTATATGCTTGCTCACATTGTTTTTCTTGATGTCATAATGGACTGGGTAAAAATTGTCAGTCCTGGGACTGGTGGTCAAAGGGATTGGTGGTCAAAGCTCACTTGCTTTCCACAAAAGCAAGAAGAAGTTGTTGAACTCACCATAAATTATGTAGAAAGGAGAGAGTGCAAAGACACACAGATTATAGTTCATGCTTTCAAAAGGAACGAGAAAGAAGTGGGCACTAGAGAGAAAAGCAGCCAAAAAGACCCCAAAATCTTTGTGACAAAGGTCACAGTTGTGTTACTGAAGCAGGAACCACCAAGGTCATTTTCAATATTTCAATGAATAACAGTAGGCTCTGTACCATGCTAAAAAAGACAAACAAAAACAAACCAACCTCATAACAACCATAACATCTACTCTTATGATTTGAGAAGGAAAACTTCCATCTCCAAGCTTCAGTCAGTGTGATGTGACATACAAATTATATCTACCAACCAGGCATATGAGAACTGCCCCAGGGCACATCCATGTCCCCTGCAATACTTCCTGCTGGGGTGGTCTTTAGCAACAGGATTTCAGCTCTGTCCCCAGTTGCAGCACACATCCATTTACAGGGGCTGCTGGTCCATGTGACAGCGGCAAAGGAGGGAGAGAACTATTTCACTTATGTCCAGCTTTAAGGCCCCAGGTGAGTGCAACGAACGCTGAACCAAATCCTTACCTACAGCATAGGTAGACACGGGTTTTAAGCTGCTTTTCTCCTCCTCTGAATTTCTGAGAGTCCCTGGCAGTTATCCAAGTTCCCAGTCTAGCACAAAGCAAACTTAAAGCTGCTCTAGAGCAGTTTGGCTGCCTGTGAGATGCTACCACTGTGCAGCCTGTAGAACAGCGTGGTTCTGGCATCCCTACTCTGCGCTGGGGAAGCGGGTGCTGCAGATCTGGCTTTACGAGCTGCCTGCTGAGGACTGGATTTATGGCATCTGTACTCCACATGAAC
Source organism: Manacus candei (assembly GCF_025592945.1). Classification (NCBI taxonomy): domain Eukaryota; kingdom Metazoa; phylum Chordata; class Aves; order Passeriformes; family Pipridae; genus Manacus; species Manacus candei. Next base: position 21,717,678 of record NW_026138066.1, on the reverse strand, counting down.
ATGGCATTGACCAAAATGTGACTCAGAATTTATGGCTAAATTTACCCAGTATTACAAGAAAGAAGTTTCTCCTCCCTGCTTTCGCAGCTCCGGAGCCCAGCGGTGCTCAGAAGATGGGTACACAGGTGTATAGCCTAAAGATCAAAACATGACGCTCTATTTTTGTTAGCGTGAGGCAAAACAGAAGGAAAGCCAGGAAAATTGTCAGGGAGCAGATTGCAAAAGCATGTTTAATTTTGTTTGCAAGAGAAATAATCGGTACTAGCTAAAACCCGCAAGTTGTAATTTCTAGTACATTACTGTTAATTAGTAAATGTATTACGGCCTAATTTGATCTCTCAGAGAAGGCATCTTTTAGGAAAAAGATGTTGCTATGATCAAACAGGGAGGATGCCATTATGTGAGATGGGTTTTTTTCAACTTTTTGCTGTTGAAGCACATTGCTCATAGGCAGAAAAGGACCTGGGAGTTTGGATTGACAGGAAGCTGAACATGAGCCAGTGTGTGCCCAGGTGGCCAAGAAGGCCAATGGCATCCTGGCCTGGATCAGGAGCAGTGTGGCCAACAGGACCAGGGAAGTGATTCTTCCCCTGGACTCAGCACTGGTGAGGCCACACCTCGAGTGCTGTGTCCAGTTTTGGGCTCCTCAGTTCGGGAAGGATATTGAGGGGCTGGAGCAGGTCCAGAGAAGAGAAACAAGGTGAAGGTATTTGAACACATGTCCTATGAGGAGAGGCTGAGGGAGCTGGGGTTGTTTAGCCTGGAGAAGAGGAGGCTCAGGGGAGACCTCGTCACTCTCTACAACTCCCTGAAAGGAGGTTGTAGCCACACGGGCTTTGGGCTCTTCCCTCAGGCAGCTATCAGCAAGACAAGAGGGCATGGTCTTAAACTGTGCCGGGGGAAGTTTAGGTTGGATATTAGGAAGAAATTCTTTACAGAAAGGGAAATCAGGCATTGGAATGGGCTGTGCAGGGAAGTGGTGGATTCTCCGTCCCTGTAGGTTTTTAAGGTGAGACTGGATGTGGCATCAGTGCCATGGTCTGGTAACCACAGTGGTGTTGGATCAAGGGTTGGACTTGGTGATCTCTGAGATCTTTTCCAACCCGGCTGGTTCTACTAATGATTCTACTATTCTACAGTTCTGTGATTCTATAATTCTATGATATTTTTATATCCATGGCATCTGCTACTGCTCTTTTCCACTTTCTTCACTCTTTCAGGAAAAGTTATTCTCTGCTCTTTATCTGCTGGTCCTATTACTGTGCAAATAGTTCATGCAGTAGCCTATTAGTTCTGCTCTATCAGGGTGCAATGGTCAGTATACCAGTGCTTATTCTCAGTTTCATTTCACAGTACCAGTCATACCCTCCTCTCATTCCTCTCATCCCTATCCAGACCATGCCTGGCAAACATGCTTTTGTCCCACACTTTCTGGGACTTTGCTGAATGAAGGTGACCCAATTGGTGTTTGTACTTGTCTCATTCTCACACTATTTGCCTGTACAGCTGCCCCAGTGAAGTCAAAATCCACACAATACGTACATTTGTGTGTCTTAATTTATATCCCCATGTCATACCTACTGTATAATCCAGTGCTGTTAATGTAGTTCCTTTGAGAGACTTCTATACTTGAAAGTGTTTCAAGCCTCTTTTCTCCTGAACCGTGTTAGCAAAAGGGAGAGAGAGATTGCTTTGGTGTTTTAAAAATGATGTTTTGCTTTTGATCAGGCAGCTGTTAAAGATGTTTTCCAGAGGCTCCGTTTTTTTGTGCTGCCTTTTGGTGGAGACAAACCCCTATCTATAAGTGCTTTGTATGTATTGAAAAGCATGTTTTTCCTAGTTTTTGCCTTAAGTGATTCTATATGCACTTAAAACATACAAATGCATGTTTGTTGGGACACAAACAGCCTCAAGAAAGCAAGAACCAAGAGCAGTACAGAAACTACTTACTGCATATCTATATCACTAGGAATAGATATTGGATAGCTTTTTTTGTGGTTCAAATATTTTCAATTCAATTGGATTACTCAAAAATATGAGGTTACTGAGGGATGGAACCTCTTGCAGGTTGGGAGCTTTAGATTGGCTGTAATTCAGTTTTTCCTGGGTACAATAATGCTTAATTTTTTTTAAGCATGTTGTAACTTAAAATATCAGAAAAAATAACCTTACCTAATAGCTTCATTCTTAATTAGTCTTTTTTTTGTTTATGTTTTTAGTGGTATTGATTTATCTTCTAAAACACTTCCTCTGATTTAAGAAAGAGCTGAAATCAAATCCCCCAGGCTTTATCTGTGAAGTTGGAGAGGCTTATTAGGATTTTTAACATTCCATGTTGCTTTCTGAACAGATTGCACCAGCTAGTTGATGAAACTTGAGCTAATTACTCTAATGTTGACAAATGCACTAGCACAAAAAGAGTCATCTATGAAAAAAAATTAAAAATTGCACCTCTTCAAGAAATGCTAAGTAGATTCAGTGATTTGTGGGTGTGAGAAAGATGTTTGCAGAGGTTTCTTTAGGAAGAGAAGAAAGAAAAGAAAAAAACAGAATGCCATTTATAAACAAAATGATAAATGCCTGTGCATAAATAAATTTGATAGTTGGTAGGGTGAGGAACTGCCTTCACAAAGTGGTCTTTCTATGTTAGGGGATACTGAGAATTCCTACAGAGCCTCTTACTCTGTAACATCATGCACAGGAGAATTGGGTCACAATCACTGAGTGCATCCCTTAGCTCCACAGGGTTCTCAAATGTGGTTGGTACTGCATCAAGTTCTCTGAGCTTTTGTTACCAGCCCACAAAGTAAAGAGGATTTGCTTTCACTAAAAACCTCTCTGCACTTTAGCAGCCCATAAACCATTGGATCTATGGAGTTGGTTAAATCCAGCCTCAGAATAGCTATATTAAAATCTAGAGAGATCCTCAAGTCCTGAAATGAGAATAAATTCAGTCTGCACTCATCAATTTCTGAGGGGTTTTTGTTTTGTTTTGTTTTACATTTCTGCTTGTCTATGTAGATGCACACTTATAAATTAAGGGGAAGAAATAAGTAAGGATATAATACTAAGATAATGAATATCATCATAGAAAAGCTTGGATTAGAAGAGAACTTAAAGGTCATCTCGTTTCAACTCCCCTACCATGGGCAGGGAGACCTTTCACTAGAGCAGGTTACTCAGAGCCCCATCCAACCTGGCCTTGAACACTTCCAGGGACGAGGCATCCACAGCTTCTCCAGGCAATTTGTGCCAGGGCCTCACCACCCTCACAGTGAAGAATTTCATAGAAACATCCAATCTAAATCTACCATCTTTTAGTTTAAAAATATTCCCCTTTGTCTTATCACTATACATCTGTGTAAATACATGTTGGAGGTGATCCGAACACCTTTAACCATGTTTAAATTTTGTTTGTCAAAGAACAACCAAAAATGCTTAACTAATTGCTGATATTTCAGTACAGCACTCTTTAAGCTTAAATGGAAGCATTTTGGCTATGACATGAATGTTTCCTGCCATTTAAACTTATTATGCCTCAGAGAGAAATATGCTGTCTTGTCTTTTTTCTTTCTTTTTACTATTTACTTAATAGTTTTGACCTTTCAGCCAATTGTCCTTATCCGTCATTACAGTGTATGATCAATCATTTCATGCCTTGTCATCTATAAAATACCAGCAGGAGGGAAATGTTTTATGTTATATTGCTTTTCTTTCGAATTTTTTTTATCAGTGTCTTCCTTTCAGAATGTTTATTACAAAGAAGGAAAAAAAATGCTTTGAGTCTCACTGTTTTAATCAACTTCATGGGTTTCATGAGTGCAAGTAAGTGAATGGAACTCTACTGTGAGGATGGTGAGGCACAGATTGCCCAGAGAAGTTGTGGATGACCCATCCCTGGAAGTGTTCAAGGTTAGGTTGGATGGGCTCTGAGTAACCTGGTCTAGTGAAAGATGTCCCTGCCAATGGCAGAGGGGTTGGAACTAAAAGATCTTTAATGTTCCTTCCAAACCAAACCATTCTATGATTCTAAAACTCACTGGAAGCTTATTATTTTAATTTGGGTATTTAATAATGGTCAGTACTTCAAAATGCACCAAACAAGCCATTTCTGTTTGTCACTAACTTCCTTCTGAATTTTTGAGCAATAAGCAGGGGCAGAAGTAACCTGTGACACTATTTACCTGTGCAAAGGCACACACAGATGTAAACTTAGCCATAACCACTGTCTGTCTGAGGATGGTTCTTCAGTTAGGACAGGGTTTTGGCTTCCTGGAGATTCAGGTAACCATTGAAAAAAACTTGTGCCAAGGCAGAATATTCAGGAACACTTGTGTTGCAGGAGCCTAAATGGCATTTACAAACTCAAAGCATCACTTAACAGGCTTGTCTGCAGCAGAAAACCAAAGAGGTGCAAGGCTCATGAGCTGCTAGGAGTGCTGCAACACAGTGTGGCACTCTGCCAGCATTTCAAATCAAGTCCTGAAAACAGTCCACTGTTCTCAAAAAGGTCTTTCTGGTTTAGGTGTAGCGACAAGTAAACATTTCTAATGATTCTTTTCCCAAAATGTAGGCATGTAGGCTGCTCCCCAGTGGAGTACAGTGAGCAGCACAGGAAAGGCTGCTGGCTTAGCCACACTGTTCCTGGAGCACAGCACAATGTGACTTGTAATGAGGGTTAAGTGACTCAGGATCTGAAGCATTTTCGGAAACCATGCTTTTTGCTGTTGTCTTCATTTTCCTAATTATAAACCAGAGATAATAGCACTTCTTGCCTTCCCGTGGGGTACTGAGAAGATGAGTACATGAAAGATTGAGAGAGATGTAGCTGCTGCATGGTGACCCAGCAATGGGGGCACCCAAAGTGCCTTTAGGTAAACAACTTCAGCATAAACATCCATTTGCATCCCTAAACTCAAAAATGTCAAGTGTATGTTTAAAAACTTCACAAGTGGTTTGCGTGATGTTGTTTTTTTTCAGGGTGGGGAGTTCTTCATGTCATTATTTCAGGGAGGCAGACTAGTCATGCAAATGATTTGGAGAGAATGAGGGAACTTGAGGGAATACACATCAGACAGAGTAAGGAGGAAGGAGACCAAGCATGTGACAAACTTCAGGCAAATGTTCTTTGTACAATTATTTGGCATTTCTTCTTAGCTGAAAGAAGTTAGTCTCTCCAGCGCCTCTGAACACCAAGGACATCATTTATTATCTGAACCTTTAAAGTATCTTGGTTTCATTTGGGTTAATTGGAGCTGTTCTCTCAACAGTTTTTCTGTGATCCTGCCACTGAGCATGAAAGGATAATATAAAGAAAGGTGAAGATACAAGCATACTGCTAAGGTCTTGGGTTTGTAAGGCAAGTTTTGCACCGCTCTAGCTGTAATTCTTCAAAATATACATTTGCCCCCTTGATGTTGTATCAAATTAGAAGTCAGATACAATGCTCCCAACGTAGTTGCTGTTCAGTGCTGAAGCCAATGAGCAGCAGAGAAACAGGGGAGTGTGTTTTGAAGTGCTTGGTATTACACATGAAAATAAGAACTTCAATGAGAATGTACCATATACAAGAGGCTGCCACTGAGATGAACTTTAAAGTCAAAATAAGGACAGCAGATAGAAAGTTCACATTCAGGTTTGCATTAGAACCTTCTTGTGGGGATATTTATATCCTCAGCCAGTGCAACAAATTGAAAGGAGCAAAATTTAAAGTTGAGATCCAGATCAAAACTTCTGTGGATGATGGATCTGTGTTTGCAGTTCTAGTCTGGTTTTGATCTCTAATACCTTGCTCATCAATGGCTTTTCAGCAGTGCAGTTCAAAGGGCTCTGTGAAAATGGAGGGGAGAACTGTATAATTAACTTTATTTTCCAGAACAGAATCCAAGGCAGAAAGCCATGTCCCAGGGAGGTGTAGTGGGACAGGTAGGAGTGCACCCCTCCTGTCCTACTCAGAAGGGCAGAGTGGTGCTGAAGCCATTGTCTCTTAATGGGATTAGTTCTCTTCAGCTGAATATAAACCCTATTAACTATATAAAGAATCTTATGCATATTGAACACAAGAAAGAATCATTGTAATGAATGCACAGTGTCCACTGACCAAAAAAATAAACCAGTATTTTTATTTGCTTAGTATTTGTTTATTCCTACTTCAAGAAGGGTTACCCTTTATAGCATTTTTCTAGACTATTATTAGTATTTATGAACTCAAGTGTCTGATTCTCTCTACTGTATTGCACTTTCTACTGTTACTTACTGCAGCATATTCTCAAACAAGAACATCTTTCAGAAGATGGGACAAAGGGGTTTTGGTGGTTTTCACATGGCATTTCCTACCACTTTGTGCAGTGGAAGGAAAAGCTTGATGCTCTTCTGTCTGGGCATGAAGGAGTCCATTTAACAGTTTGTGTTATTAAACAAAACTTGCTCAAAAAGGTGCTTTCTCACCCTCCCTCCCAATCAACAACAAACAGCGTGACTTCATAGTGTTTGGCACTTGGACATAGTCTTGCTAACACGTCTATTTTCATACAGTACACTTATTTTACAACTTTCAGAAGCTGTACATGAGTATTCAGGAGTCTCATTATTAGTGAAAAAGGTAGTCTCCCTCTGGCACTTGCTGTTGTGTCCCCCTTTTTCCCCTCACAGCTGTTTTTAGTTTTTGTGACTCTGAGGTTGTGTGACTTTGTTTTAATAATTTAGAAGGGTTAGACTAATTAATGTAAGGTGAAGAGGATGAAAAAACCAAACAAATAAACAACAAACTCGATGTCTCGTGCCAGTTAGTAGTTTTTGTGGGTAGAGGTAAAAAAAAATAAAAACAACCTGAACAAAACCTTTTTTCTTTTAAGACACCTTCATCCAATCTCTTTCAGCTCCAACTGAGAAATTGTGAACAATCATTGCCTAGTGACTTTGTGACACTCATGATGTTTATTGCTTTCTCTCTGCCACGGCTTCCTTTCTGAAGAATCCTATTGAATCACTTGTTGAATGGAAGCTGTGCAACCTTTGCTATTCCTTAATGTCTTCCTGCCTTGACTCCTTTCTAATTCTGTTATACAACATCATGACAATATTTTCTGGTTTGCTCACTGCTCCTCTCCTACTTGTTCTTAACGTTGGCTGCTGGTTTTATCCCTAGTAAGCTCCAACGTGGCATATTTACAGAACAAGATAAAATGCCCCAATGTTTTAACAGGAACTGATTGGAAAGGGAAAAGAGTAACCTGGCTGTGGGAGTTCATCCTATACCATCTTCCTGTGCAATTAATCTTTTGTAATACTCTAATGTTCTGAAACAGGACATCTCTCCAGAACCCCACGAGGGCCTGGGCTTTGTTTTCATTCCCTTCAGGACCTTGTGAACTTCTCTCCTTAGTCCACAACTTTCAGTAATATGATTTCTCCAGAAGTGGTGGTGTTTTTTGTTGTTGGTTGGTTGGTTGGTTGTTTTTTGTTTGGGTTTTTGTGTGTGTCTGTTTTTTGTTTTTAAAGTGACTCCAAAATGACTGCAGCTACCTGGAAACCTAACTCTTCATTAGGATTTAATTTTATTATAAAGCTATTGATATGGATACACTGCAGAGATGAGTTTGAGTGGTAAAAGGAAAAGAATCTGATAATACAGATGAGCAAATTGGAAGGAGGGAGAATAAATAAAAAAAATCAGTGATAGAGAAATATTTGAATGGTGCACCTTAATTATGCCTTCTTGGCACAGAGGAAGGAGATGAAAATAATTCCTTTCCCTGATTAGCAAAAGCACAGTTCACTGTTACAAGGAGGAAAACTTTTAACTCCTTAAAGGTACAAACTGTGCTGTTTGGTTTCCTTCTGAGTTTTCCCACCCATTGTGTTAGAATTGGAACCACCCAACCAGCTTTCACAGACAACAGCTGATCCAGCTGCTTGATGTCAGACTTTCTGACCTCTGATGCTTATTCCTGTTTTCGTTAGGATTACCTGTTCCTGCTTGCTCAGTCTGTGAATGGTCATCAAAGAGTTAATTTACATCTTAGCATAAATGAAAGGATGGAAATTTCTAACAGGAGAATGGGAAACAGTAATGATTTTCTTTTTCTGATCAGTTACTACTTGTGCTTAGAAAGCAAAATGTGCATCTCTAGTTAGGAAGGATTATTTCTTTCTTTTCTTGTTAGGTTGTTTTGTTTTCATGCACCAGAAAAATGCTATAATGCTTGCTTTGCAAAACCTTACAGAGAAATATCTTCATGAATATATACATTACAGATATTTTTTTTTGAGGAAGAAAAACTAATAATAATAAAGAAAAACAACAGATCTTGAGTTTGAAAGGGTTTCTTTTGGGACTAATTTACAATTCTACTTCTCAATATGTTTAAGTAATACGCACAGATGGTGGGAGAACTATACAAAGATAATGGATAAACTAGCAAGGGGGGCTGATTTAAAAGGATAGGCCTTAACATTTGTATCTAATCAATATCGAAGTTTTAAGTCAGCTCAGCCTTATGTCCCTAACCAAATGACTGAGCATAAGTGTATTTTTATATGGCTCTTTAATGTTAAGTGACAAGGAAAGGCAGCCACTTAAAAGTATTTGACATTCATAAGCATCCAAAAGACTTTCTGTCATCTTCTATTTATTCATTCACCAGACTAGAAAAAGCCACAGTGCTTTGTTTTCCCCCTCTCTTTCAGGGCAGCAGTCAATGCATCCGTGTCAAACCTTAGCTCTTCTCATCTCTGCTTCATGGTGTCCATATCCCTTGCTTCTCTTTCTCTTTGCTGTCACTGAACTGCTTTTGAGTGCCCATTAGCAGTGAGGATTGCTGCATCTGGAAATTCTGACTCCCAGTCTGAAAGGATTAAAGGGACACCAAGTGTATTTCTGTCCCTACTGAGGTCAGCAGCACGGCCTCTTTCAGCAGCAGCAGCAGAACTGGTCTGTGTGCCAAGTGAAAGTAGTTTGGGAAGAATACCCAACTAATTTTAAGGGCCTTGCTTTAAGAGTATTTTAGGTGCCTTTCTCACGTAACACAGGAAACTTTTACTTCAAAAAACATTGGTAGTGTTTGACACTTTGAATTTCAGCTGGTGCACGCTCACTTTGTATTTTCAGCTCTGCATGTAAAATGTACTCAGATTACCTGTAACATTAAGAGTAGAGTATAGGAATGTTGGTTTGTTTGTTTGTTTGTTTGTTTATTTGTTTTAACAAAGGAAAATTTCCTCTTTCTTAAAAACGTTTCATGTAGTTGGTTCTGGTGTTTAATTAAGTCTGTCCAAGCGTATTCAGGCCACTAAGCTACCAAGCTAATTGTGTTGGAAAAGCTTGAAGATTTTGCCATAAGGAAATAAAAATTCTTTTTGAAAGTCAGAGTTAAGAAAAAAAGCTTTCAGGAAAAAACACAGAAAACTTTCTGAGGTGTTCTAAGTAGTGTAATTGGCTCACTAGACAGAAAAACCCTCTGTGCCAAATACAAGGTCCTCTGCAAGTTAGTATATTTCGATCCTTTTTAAAATGATTTCCTGAAAAACTTAAGCTTTTGAATTCCTGTCTGTCTGCCCCTGTTAATAACTACTGAATACATTGTCTAATTTTAACTGTGTTGAAGAGAGGAACAGTTTGAAGGGCACCTTTTGTCTTACAAGTTTCCAGAAAGAGAACTGAGTCCCCCAGGTGTCCCTCCCGTGGAAAGACTTCAGTGGGAACTTCAGGTTTATTAGTCCCTAGAGAGCTGATACCTGACAGCATTGGAGGAATGAGTCAACCACAAGAAAAAGACTGAACTTCCCTTTGTGCCTTGCTAGATGAAAGAACCCAAACACAGTACACAAAACCACACATAATGCAGCTACGCAAGGTCTGCCTTGTGCTGCTGGTCTTGTGAGGGGTATTTTAGGATTTTGGATTTATGGTTTTTTTATTAAAGGGATAAATATTTCAGCACTTTACTAGCTGGCACTAGAGAAAGCAAGGCCAAATGTCATGTGTTCTCTAGTGTGGGATTTTTTTTCTTTTCCACCGGAAAAAAGTTGAAGTTCTGTGGGATTCCTTAGGATGTGTGTGTGTGGAAAACTATGGCATTGTCTCACTTTTTCTGCTGTCTCCTTCTTCAAGTGATCATAACAGAAGTCTCCTCTTTTCCTTTGGAAGAAAAAGAAGACACAGTTAGGGTTATTGAACTGCAGGCTTGCACAAGCAGGTAAATACAGATGATGCTGATCAAGGATGCAGGGATATTCAAGTAATCTATGTGTATCTCCTGTCCTAATAAGTTTCAGGGTCTTGGTAATCACTGTGCAGTAATACCTCTGAGTGCCCTGCTCATGGGGTGGACAGGAGCTGATGCTTTGAGGTAAAGAAGAGGGACACCAATAGATGTTCTTCCCAAAAAGAAGGATATAGAAGCGGGAAAAATTGCTGAGTGTGATGCTTTCTTTGGAATGATTCGTGTTAGTGTTTTAACTGTGAGGTTAATATCACAATATGCAAACAGCCAGAGCCACACTTTCTCACCAACCTCTGCATTTCAGTGTTTGCTGTGACATTCCTGTTTGTGGCACATAAAGAAAAATTTAGCAACATACCTCAGCTTAGTTAAGAACTGTATAACTAAATTGTATGAGCAGAGAGAGTTTGCTTATCTAGCAAGCACTGTGCATGCTTGCAGCTAAATTCTGCCTTGTATGTTTAATTTCATCCTCAGTCTAAACATACTGCTTTGGACCTGGGAAAAACAGGAGTTTAACAATGGAAGTGCTACTGATGACACCGCTGCAAGTTGCAAATGATTCCATTTTAGTACTTAGCTGATATTCAGGAGCTTTCAATCTTGGGTTGAAGAGATCTGATTGAAAATCAGACACAGGCATATATGGAGAATTCCAGGTTCCCCAGTTGCCTTGAAGTTAAGTGGAGTGGGCACTTGATTATTATGAAGGATAGAATTGGATTGAAGAATCATACTTAAAGGTGTAATAGAGCTCAGAAAGTGTCAGACCTTGGAAGTACCTAGCCCTTGATTGTAGCAGCTGGAAGTGATTTAACAAGTACTTGAGGTGACAGAATCAAATGCTTTATGTGATGAATGGGCTGTTTCAATATAGCAAATGATTTTGCTCTTTAAAAATCAGAATTAAACAGTTTGTTTTTTGTGAGTCGTGAGATCACGAAGCAATGAAGTACATGTGTGCACGTGCCCAGAGATATAGAATTTCATGTTAATCTTGTCTTTATTATAATAAATTCACTTATTTTTGAATTTACTACTATGCACTGGTCCTTCTGGGGGAGGGGAGGAGTCAGGGTGTATTTTATGCATGAGGGTGTCCTAAGAAACTGAAACAGCATGACTAAGGTAGAACCAGTTCTTTGCCTTAGTGACTTATAAGATGAAAAATACATTGGTTAAATAACGCTATCGGTCAAATTCAAGAGGCAAATAATTTCAAATTTCTGTCACATTCGTCATACTTGGCAATTGGGAATCCAGGTGTACATACACAGAACTGGATACAGAGCTGGGAGGAGATTCCTCAAATTTGTGCAATGGTAGTTTTGTCCAAGTAGTGCCCCATATTAGATTCAGTCATATGGCCTGTTTAACACTTGTACCTATAATTCAAGCATTCTGTCTTAAGCTCCACTCTACCTGACACCTCCACAACATGGCAGAAAGTTTTTTTTTTTCTTCCTTTCATTATCACCAAGGCTTCAGTCCTTGTCTTTCTTATCAGAGAAAAAGAAAATCCCACTCAACCAAACTTTCCCCCCAAAAAATAAGTCAAACTTGAACCTGATCCTTATAACTCTGCAGTGAACAGAAGAGTTAATTATGTTCTCTTGCCTTTTTCTATAGAGAAGGAAAAGTGCAGAGATGAAAGTTAATTTTTTTTTTTTGTCTTTGTACTAATCAGAATTTCTTGGGCTGTTACTGCTCTGCTGTTCCTGAGGTTGAATTGTGAATGCTGAGCAATGGACACAGCCAGTCTCAAGTGACAAACAGAAGAGAAATTGTATTTTTAGAATCAATGCTTTAACTTAACTCCAGGAACACCTTTGAATGCCAAAGCTGACTTTGTGTTGAAATGGAAAAACACATGCATGATTTATTCACTGCCCCTTGTGATTTGTGATGTAATATGGAATCTAAGAAGGTTGCAGAAGGCTGGGGTTTCTTGTAGGGCAAATTACTATGACTGATTTAGTGAAAACCAGTTAGAAGTAAAGGATCTTCATGTCTCCTTTTCTTCTCCAAGTCAGAAACGAGATGCACCTTGCCCTTTGAGCAGATCCTGAGCTCCAGAATTTGGATAGATCCAACCTGGGCTCACAAATCCTTGATATTGTCCCTCTAATGTGCATCTCTTGGGTTGTGTATCCACTGCTGACCTGAACAACACTGAGCAGAGGCAGCAAATCTTTGCAGATTCAAGGTTTTCAGAATCACGGCTGAAATGCCTCTGATTTGACTATCCACCAAATCAATATTTCTCTTTAAATCAGGCACCATCCCTTGATCTCTGGTCTACCATGCACAGAAATCTCAAATGCTTTCTTCTCTTGTATATGAGACAGCCCAATATCTGTGAATACTCTGGCACATCAGGTTTTTGGGTAGGGCAAGGCCTTCAGTCCTGCACTGGAGCATCTCTCCACGCAGCATCTTCCTCTTTCTCCAAAAGAAGTTGACACCAATGCTTCTCTGTTGTTATTTGACTTCACATCCCAAACATTCCTGGTAAGTGCAAAAAGGCCATATATTTACAAACAGAAAGTGGATACATCTCCTAGAACTGAAGATTCATATACAGCAGAGTGTCTCCTAAGCAGTGAGATACCATGGAATAGCTACAGCTAGGAGGAATTTCATCAGGTTCAATCCCCACCTCAGGAGAGAGTGAACTCCAGCATTAGGTCAAATTTATATTCAGGTACACAAAGAGGTTGAGCCACACTGATGTGAGGAAGCTGTTCAATTGAAGTTCATGGCACGCTGTTAGTGGTGGTATATTCATAGGTGTTACCTCTCAGTATCTGAAAAACATATGTTGTTACATTTCCCTGAGAAGTAAAAAACAGGTTTAAAAAGAACACCTTTTTTTTTTTTTCTTCAGAGTTATTTGCATAATTACACAGAGTGTGAGTGTTAATGAAGAGCAAGTAATAAAACTGGATGAATTAGCATGGCTGAGTGACTTAACGCAATCCTGTTGATCATACAGTGAGGGGTGGCTTGCATTTTACCAGATCTCTTTTTTTTAACCTATCTCTTGCAACTGCACATTTGAATTTGAACTTTAATTATAGCTTTATTTCATGAACATGAAACTTCATTGACTTAAGTGTTTACATCAGTAGAACACCTATTCTAAAATATGTGCACCTGACAAAATTCTTAATGAACACCTCAGCATCACCCCCAGTATTGAATACATTTTGGAGTCATTTCAGTGAAGGAGCTTTTCTTTTTTTAAATACATAGTATTTTTTATGCTTTTAACTTGCAGGGAAAATTCTTTTTTTTTTCCTTAAAAATTAGAAATAGCAAAGTGTGTAATGGTGGGAAACAGCTGTAGAAGCAGGATATTCCTTCAATAACATCATTATCCCTCTTAAAAACATGCCTCTTCCATTGCCTTTTTTCCCTGTACTGTTTGTTACTGGTCTGCAGTTGAGTTGGTTACCTCACCTCTGAGACATCCAGGTGCACAAGGACACGTAAGAACAGCTGAGAAGGGAGAATTGTACCTAAACCAAATCACTCTGTGTTGAAGAGGAGCACTTGTGGGTTTTGTGCTTCTGACTCTACGGGGGGAGGGGGCAGAAATCACTAGAAGGTAGTAAATTCCAGATCTAGGGAAAAATAATTTCTTAATCTCAGCAGCACTTTAGCTGTGAAATCAATTGGGTATCTGTGGCTTTGGCTCTTAGGTATAATTAAACCCCACTGCTTTCAGTGAAGCTCGACCATAGGGCCCACAATCTCACGAAAAGTCAATTTTGTGTCCCTTTGCCTGCTTAAACATGCCTGAAAATATAACAAAGCACCAGTGTGTATCGTTAAGGGATGAAACAACTTACATTTCCCCCTCTTCCCCTTTGGGCACTCTCAAAAAATGTACCCTTAAGCTAATAATGGCAACAGGGTTAGTGAAAAAGAAGATTGTGTTATATGTTTGAAATTTCTGCTGCCATCATCATTTTGGCAGGGAATTGCTAAAAGTTTCAGTATCAAGTTTGCATAAAGGACATATTCACTCAGAAACTTTGCACATGTTATTTTATTCAGAAAGAAGAGGTTTGGGTACATTGTCTCACTCTACATTTTTGAGATTCCTCATATTGCCCCACTTACAGGACTGGCATACTGAGATTATCAGTCCCTGAAGCTAACTCAGTACTCAAGCCCAAAGAAAAATGCTGAAACTTAACAGTGAATGCATTCCTTCCCTATCCCCATTTTGCCTCCAAAGCTGGAACAGGCAGGGAAATATATATGAACTTTGGCTTTTATTAAATTAAGTGTCAATGATAATTTAACACTGATTATACATACAAAATATTCAATATTCTATTATATATAGTAAGTATATATAAATATATACTTAATTATTTAGTAGAACAAAAGATAGAGATTTTGGTAAACAATGTGACCCAATATAAGATTTCATCAAAAAATAAAGAAGATGAGCTTATAGCTCATGGTTGATCTGAAGTGAAAACCTTCACAGGTGTATAGTAAGAAAATAGGAATTGCACACAGGAGGTTAACAGCCAGAAATGTGTATATTCTGGTAGATACAACCTGTGAGATTAATACTGTCAGAAAGTCACATGCAAGGGTAAAGAAAGTTTGAAGTGAAGTTGAAATAAATTCGGCAGGTCATACATTTTTTTGACAGCAAAAATAAATAAAACATTCTGTATGGTTAATGCACTGTAAGATAGCCAAATCCATACTGAACACCAGGAATTAAGAGATTCCCTTCTACCTGGTGAAATGTATCCAAGGACTCATAAAGTGTTATTTGTAGAAATAGATGAGCCAAGTTGGTTTAGGAATACCTTGATCTCTAAGAAAATAGGGGAAGGGCGTCCCTGTTCAAAGCAGGGCATCTTCATTTTGAGTTCTGCTAATCAACAACACAGGTAGAATTTTGCCCCAAAGCAGACACAATGCTCTCTACATTAAAGCCCAGGACTTTTACAGTGTTTTCTTATGGGTTTTTGAGTCAAACTTCATGTCTTTTCTCACTGGTTTTAAATATAAGCTGATAAATTAACAAAATATTGCAATTCTTGAAGATGCTTGTGTCAGGAATTTATCCAGGGAGCTTAGGTCTGTTTTAGTGACTCCTAGGTTTACCATTTCCTCTTTTCTCCCTATAAATCTGTGCCTATCTTGAGTATATAACTTATTTCTACAAAATAATTTTAATAGTTAGCATGTAGATATAGCCACACAGATTTTTCAACTGTTACTACTGTTACTGCAGATTAGTATTGACCTCAATAGTTTTATTCCTATTTCAGTGTTTTTTCCTGTCCTTCTATTTTGTCATCTGACTAGCAATACTCTTTGACTTGTATCATTAAATGTATGTAAGTGTAAAGAACCACTGCAAACCATTAACAAAATTCTTAAAATTGTCCTCTCCTGAAATGGTTTGTCTAACAAAATCTGAAGGGCACCAGCAAAGTCAGAGGCATTTCTATGGGTGGTTGTTCCCACTAAGGACCAGGAATTTTGCCTCTCATACTCTTGTCCTAGCCTTGTGTCCCCTTCCAAGACAGAAACTTCCAATGAAATCTTGCAAACATCACACTAGCCAAAAATACCTTCCATTAAGAGCCAATGAAATTTTAAAATTATATTTACCTGAGACCAGGTCAGCTGGTAAAACACCGTTGATGTATCTCAGACAAAACTACAAAAACAACAAAAAAGAGGGCTTTTGGTATGGGAATATGACGGGATGTAATTGGCAACAATTGAAAACGCTAAATTTTAGAGGATGGAACAGGCCCTGAGCAATGAACAGATTTGACAGGTGGGTTCATATGTGAATTTTTTCATTGCTTCATCAAATTCAGACTGAGAGTTTCTGTTCAGGTACATCTATGGAGAACTGTTCATCTGAAAGCGATACATTGCAAGTCCCTGTAATTTCTTCCATGCAAGAAAAACTCCTTTGCAACTTAGAGCTTCTGCCTAAAAGCATTTCAATCTCTTAACCTTTGAATCTCTTTCCAGTTGTCTTCTATATGCCAAAATATAGCCTTTCTGCTTATGGCTGGTGAGGATGCTTTAGACCAGGCAGTTGTCTCCTGCAGCTGTGTATATCTAGTGAGAGAGTAGCGTGGAGGGAAATGGTGCTCTGAAGCACAGTGTCCCCAGGGATGCTTAGAGAGGTGAGTTAAGAGCAACTCTGGTTTATCCATGCCAAAATGGTGTGCTGTTTTCTCTCACACTTGCTGCTTTGATCTTGCTTATCAGTCTGCAAACAAAGCTCATGGAGCCAAGCTCCTCCACTGCTCTCCTCTGCTGTTGTGTATGCTGGTATTTACCTTTAAAGTAGTTGCCTCTCGCTGATTTGAAAATTACCTGTCTCTCATTGACACACACAGGGACAGCCATGTTTTATGGCATCTTGACTTCTGCTTTTCCACTTGAGAATTCAGCAACAGTCATCTTTGGTTTTCCCCCTTTAACAAACCCAACATTGATCTTGCAGATCATGCACACTGCACTTTCAGACAAGATAGATAATGACTTGAACTGCAGCAAATGGGACTATATGACATCACACTTTTGTGAGCAGACAAATCTGTAATCTTATTTAGCTTGACAGGTATAAAGGGCATTTCAAAAACTGATTATATCTGCTGTGATTTTAAGAAGGTCTGTGATACGACTGGAAAATCTTCACCCTGCCTATTCCCCAGGGAACAAACTCTTCAAAAGAATAACACAATGCTACTTATTTGGGGCATTAAAATACACATTAACCTTTTTTACTACCTTGTGGAAAATATCTAATATTAGTCCTGTGAATATTCCAGGGGTGAGAGTGAGGTGCTAGAGCTGAATCTCAATCAAATCTGGGGAGTTGTGTCTGCAACCCAGCTTTGCAGATCAATGTGAAAGAAAAAACTGAACATGAAGAACATTTGAATTGTTTAATGAAAATGTGGATCTGTGCTGATTTTGCAGATCCGTCTCTTATTGTGAAAGCCCCATCACCAGCTGTGGATAAGATTCATAAGCATTTTTGGAAATTTCTATTAATAGTCCTATTAAAACCAGCTGTGACAGACTTGTGTTGCATCAGTCAAGATCAATATGTGTAACACCACTTACCTGCTGGATACCACCTTTAGGAGGGAGATGCACAGACCTCCCTTAGCTGGATCCTAATCTCTTAGCAGAAGGTTTTTGGTAGCACCTGGGTTGTCATGACTGACTAGTTGCAACAGGCTGGCAAAAGGAAATGCTGAAATCCAAGTTTATTTTCCTGAAACTTGAATGCCTCCCTAAAACCCAGAGCTAGCAGCTGTGGGGCTGGGATTCACAAAGCCAGTTCTGCACTTAGGTGTCAAAACAGCCTCTTCACATGTGGATGGCACCTTCACTTTTTTACATTTAAAGCATAGCTGGCATAGGTGCCCATCTCTGACACAGGGGCCACTGCCCTTGTTCTGCAAAGTGCCCTGATCAACTAGTTGTGGGCACCTCCACTTCTCTCTTGGGAGCTGTGCCACTGGGAAAGAAGGCCAAAGTAAAGGTAGGCAAGTAGAAGTGATGGTCCTTGACACTCAGAAGGGGTGAAGAGGAGGCTCAAGGGAGACCTCCTCACTCTCTGCAACTCCCTGAAAGGAGGTTGTAGCCAGGTGGGGGTTGGTCTCTTCTCCCAGACAGCTATCAGTAAGACAAGAGGGCACAGTCCTAAGCTGTGCCAGGGGAGGTTTAGGTTAGATATTAGAAAGAATGTCTTTACAGAGAGGGTGGTCAGACATTGGAATGGGCTGCCCAGGGAAGTGGTGGATTCTCCGTCCCTGGAGGTTTTTAAGATGAGACTGGATGTGGATTAGTGCCATAGTCTAGTAACCATGGTGGTAGTGGTTCAAGGGTTGGACTTGATCTCTGAGGTCTTTTCCAACCCAGCTGACTCTATGATTCTTTGATTAGGATTCTATGTTTTATGATTAAGATTCTATGATTCTGTGATTAGGATTCTGTGATTTGAGGCTATTTTCAGCCTTGCTCTTTAATCCTGCTGCTGAGCCACCCCAGTACTTTTCTTTTTACCCTGCCTGAAGATGTGAGAAGGTGGTCCTCTGTTCAAAAACGAAAAAATTTCATTTTACATCTGCACCACAACACACTTTTCTGAAGAGTAACACCGAGACAAACTCTCGATGACTGAAGTGTGGCTTTGCATGTTTCACCCTAGCTTTGTGAGACTTTTGTCATGGGCAGGTGATTTACTCTGCACGTCATCTTTGATGCCAAAGGAGAATATTTCTGCATAGTCCAAAGAAAAAGCATTTAAAAATATTTTTAATAAGTCATAGACCATTAGAAACTGTCACGCCTTTGATAAATTTCTATATGTGTCTCTATGACTGGAATTACAATCCTTTAATCTCTGGTTTCTAGTCTAATCTTTACAAAGGCAATCTGTAGTAAATATTTTTGTTAATTCCTCCCTCCTGGCTTTGATATCAACTATGTGCCCAGTTCTGCTTTCACTAAGATGAACGTAAATATTTTACCGATTATCTCGGTGAGGAGAGAGCTGCGGGGACAGGGAGTAGGGGGTTTATGGCTTCCTATTATGTCCTGCAGGAACATAATGCTCCTGCTAATTGTCATAGCATAAATTTTAAATTTATGTAGTGTGAACTGATAAACTTCCTGTAGAAGAAATTCTTCCTGTCTGTATGATGCACCTTGAGCCAGGCTGAAACTAGGCTGCCTAGAAACAGCGATTTGGGTTTTGTCCCATAGGGCTCTTCCTTCTTTTTCTCCTCTTGGTTCGTGCGTTGGGGAGGTTCCTTAGGTGGGCTAGACCCACCATATCTTTAAACACTTGAAAAGCACTGTCACTTAGCAGTCACTGCTCATCTGAACAGCCTGGAAGCAAAGCAGAAGCAGAGAGAGTGTCACCTCTCTGCTGCAAAAGAACAGTCGGTGCTGCCGGAGCCCTGATGCAAGATGTCTCCAACAGAAGGGTGAGATTCAGCTGCTGACAGGAACAGCCTTGACAAGCAAGCTCTTAAGTCTGTCTATATGTATGACAGGGATTGAAATATCAGTTCTTGAAGAGACAGGCATGTATTTTATTGGCCCAGTGCTTATTTTTACGTGTTAGAATTGCCTTTAGCTGAGGTAGAAAAAAAAAAAACAATCACAAAACACCATGAAGAATATGTGTGTCTTTAAGAAACCTCCACTTTGGAAAAAAAAATCTTTATTGCTGACAGCAATTCCCTGCAACTTCACTCTTATCCTTGTTATTTTGTAAGCTAAGAACAAGGGGTAGCTTTGAATGTAAAATCATAAGACACTTACTAGATATTTTGAAACATTCTGCGTCGCTTGGTAATTGTCAAAGGACAAAGAACACATTGGAAGAAGAAAATCCTATTTCACTACTTCCAGGTATTTTTAGTGACTGTGTTCATTTTGGATATGAGAACAATAACATATATATATATATATATAAAAAAAATAAGAATCTTTTTCTGCCCTTTGAGAAAATAAAAATCCCACTTAAATTAAAAGAAAAAAATACAACATTACATGTTACTCCAAAAGGAAGTCTATAAAATGGGTTCTGAAAATCAAACCCACAAAATAATCTTCAACACCTGTAGTGTCCCTTCTTGTGGGGAAAATAATCAATTGTGTTAATATTACCAACAAATAATCATATTAACATCCATATTAATTCACATTCTCGTTCACCTTATTCTGGCAAAAGCCTCTTGACTACAGTAAGAATTTTTATTTGAAAGGCAATTAAAGCATAAACTAAGTTATTTTACTGATCAAATCTTAGCTATCACAGATGGGGAGAAGAAGTGAGAAAAAATTGCCTTACATCTGGATATGAATTAAACTCAATAGTGTTTTCTAGCACTCACGTGAATTATGTGCACTTTATTTCAGACAACAGAATAAAGACACTTGCTAGTGAATCAGATAATACAAGGTCTTTAAAAGTGTCCTCAAATGCTACAGTAAGCTTTGTAAAAAATCTCTTCATTTATTTTTAAGTTAGTAAAGGCCTGAATAACTTCTCTTCTTTACTGCTTTGTTCCTTCATGGGTTTTGTAATTATTATGATTATTTTTAAGGAAAACTGATCTCCTACGTAAAATTTCAAATCAAAATAATCTGATTTTTACTTAAATATCCAAGGTTTTTATAACCAAAGTTCATGGCCAATGGCTAAATCCTGATCAGCAGCCACTTTATTAGTCTTTGTAGATAAGAACTTATTTTATTATCTGATTATTTATGTTGGAATAGGGGAGCCTTTGTGCTGTTCAAGCATGAATTGATGGGTTCAGCTTCTAAAAGAAGCTTCTGAACCATGTTTTGAGGTGGTTGGACTTTTTTTTATTATTTGTTTGGGTTTGTTTTTTAAGAAAAATACCAAACCCAAACATTACAGTGCATTCCTTAGGTCACCTCTCAGCCCAACCTATCATACTGTTTAACAGAATTACTTTGATTTTTCCATAGTATCCTGTAAGGGACTGAACTTCTACTGAAAAATGTTGAATTCCCTCACAACCTGTCAAGTGACACGCTGTGACAACAGTACTTTTTGCTTCTGTGCCTCTTCTTTCCAAGTGTTAATGAAATACTCCCCATGAGAAAGTCTCAGTTAACACTCTCACAAGGAAAAGATTTTAACATGTCTGTAGTCAAGCATGAATTTTTTTTTTAAGTATACAAACAATTTCATCTAAAATAAGACAAGCAGCTGCCCTACTTGCATTATTTTTCTCATCACTTCCTGGGTTGAGAAAATGTGAATTAACTGCTTTTCAGACTTACAAGTTGTTTTGCAAGTCAACAGTCCCAGTAACTTCTTAATTCTTCATGAAACTGGCTGTTTCTGGTTCCAAGGGAGGGATTAACACAGTGAAAATGTAACATAAAGGATCTAAACTCTTTTTCCTCTGAAGCCTTTAGTGCAAAATCAGAGCCTGCTTCTGGTTTGTGTTCTCAGAATGACACAGAACCCTTGGGAAAATTCTCCATCTTTGAACAGAAAATCACTGAACTCGCCCCATGGCAGAGACCAACACGTGCCTAATTTTGCACCCTGGACAGTGTTATGGCATAGGGACACTTGCACAGACCTGCACAGCCATTGGGCCACAAAAGGAAAGATTCCTGAAACAGTTAAGGATGAGGAAATGTAACAGAATGTCAGAGAAAGACAAGAACAAATAGATTTGCGTCAAACTCCCCAGCAGTTTGGAGTCTCATACTTTTAACTTGGTTGAAAAAAAGGAAAGCAAAAGTTCTGTCTTTCATTGAGAGCGGTGAGGACAGTGAAAGTTACCTCAGAGAACACATTCCAGCTTGTCTTCTGCAAAAGTCTTTAAAAGTCTCTTTGGAGCACCTGTCTGTTGTGAAAATAATTCATTTTGTCATGCCCAGTAACACACTTGTAGTCGTTTTATGAAAGCTTATGTAGCAGTTTCACCTCTAGCTTTACCCTCTGTTATACTACATCACAAACTCATTTAAATAGTGATATTAATGTTTTTAGAGATCACTACAAATGGTTGGCAGCATCATTGCAGTTAATGTCTCATGGGAGCTATACAAGGGAATTTTATCAGCTTGAGGCTGAGGTATTTGATGAAGTAATAACAAACTAGCTTTGAATTGTCTTTCATTACCCTTTATCTCTCCTAGAGAGAATATAATCTTATTCAAATTATAATGGCCTCTGTTATCAATGTGGCTTACTATTTATTTACCTGCACATGGACATGCAAATGTACATGCATTCTCCTCTTTTTACCGTACCTGTAATGAAATTCCTTCACTATCAGAATCATGCATGATCACAAATTACAAACTAGTTACTCTGAAGTGTAATTTCCCTAGCATTAAAAGCATTAAAAACAAAATTAAAATCCAACTTTTTTTAGGAAAAAATAGAAGTACCTCGATAAGGAGTAAAATCCAATCATTAGACTTTAAATATACCTTCATTTATCTTTAAGACAAACATGATATTCTACCTCAGAAATAGATAGGCTGCCTCATGTCTGGGCAGAGAAAGAGATGGGAAGAAATGTTTAAGTAGTGCTGCAGGGAGGGGGGGGAAGTCCTGGGGATGGAGCACAGGAAGAGATCCAAATGGCAGAGCTTTGGCTGTCCCTGATCAAATAACCTAAACATTTCTGAGGCCTGGCTCATATCAGCCAAACAGGTAAAAATGTAAGAGATTGTCACACGGTTCTAAGTTATTTTTATTAATTACTCAGTGGTTATCAAATACTCAGTAGAGAAAAGGAATCTATAAATTCAGAGTTAGGGCATGACTCTGAAGACAGATACAGGGAAAATATATTTTTGTGAAATGACCAGACAGCAAAACAACTGGCTATGTGCTGCTACACATCTGCCCTGTTCAGCAGAGTATACTGAAAGAAAACACAAAGCCTACAACCTTGCTCCAGTGGCTCTAAGAGCTGCGAATCAGACAGCAGATATCAAAACATTTTGTTACTTTTTCTTCTCTTGAAAGGCTTCCACGGTAAAAACAGGTGGGTGGACTGTTAGGATTGCCTTTTTCGCTGTTATGAATTCAGGTCATTAAAGTCTGACACAGGGGGATTTTTTCTCCTTTTTTTTTTTCATGTTGCAGGATCTAAACTCTTCCCTCACAGCCACAGGACAGCCTGAGAACTGGCTCTCCGGGCTGATCCCAACTGACGCACTGGATTTTTCTCTGCCCGTTTGCCACAAGGCCATTGATTCCCATCGATTTCTAGTCAGTGCTTACTTACTGTCACTTTAATTAAAACCAGGCAAGGGGAAGTGATTATTTAAGCCTGCCTTATCAGACCAGCCCTCAGACTGAGGACAAACACTCTGCTGCAAACGACAGATATTTTTTACCATGCAGTCTTCAGGCTTATGTCACGGGCAAGTGTTAAATATGATTTCTATTCATTCTTTTCAACACAACTAGATAGAAACCAGGCTTGTAACAATAAACAATACCCAATAATATTTATAGCAGTATCTATATTAAGCTTGCTTTGTAACATGAATAATTTGTTGTTGCAATGTATCTGAAACAACCAGATGTACATAAATACTGCATAGACAATAGGGATATTCAATCCTCAACAGATAAAAGGCTTACAAAGCAAAGTGGAATCAGAATTTAAGAACAATATGCATACACTTAAGTAGATTTAAAATAAGAAATGCAGTTCAAAGTTTGCTGAATGACAGAGAAGCAAAGACGCTCAGCAAAAAGTATAGAAACATCAAATGTGTAAAAGCTGAGCAAGCCAGATTTTTACTTAAGATTCACATTGGAAATAATCTGGAATTAAGAGGTAGAGGTCATAAATTTTAAACATCACGCCAGGAGACTTTTGTTTTATTAAAAAAAAATGTTTCTTAATGAATAGCAAAATGATTGTTTGAAACGGGAGGTAACGTGAGACAACCTTAGAGTATAGTTCTTTCCTGTTGTAAAAGTAGATCAAATTCATCAAAAGCATGTGTGCTAGATCAGCAGGTCAAATGTGACCAGGGATGCCTAGGCTGAAGTATGACTAAAAGGAAAGGAATGGTGATTTCCCACAGTCAACAAAACAAGTGCACTGAAAGGCCATGAGATATTTCATGCTGCTCTTGATAATCTGGCACCCATCACAGCCATGATGAATAGTGGCTGGTACTTCTTATGGAGGGATGCAGATTCTAGAGGATGAAAGCTTCCTCCAGAGTGCCAGAGATGTTAAAGCTCTAGATCAGATTCCAATACAAAAAAGGATTGAGACTTGCAGGGGTTAGAATTTCTGGAACCAGGGTTAAACCCAGGTCTTAAATTGTACAAAATCAACTCAAAGTGTTTCCTTTTAGTACATTAAACAAAAAACTGAAGTCCTTCCTGTTGCTTTTTTTTACAAATTTTCCTTACTATTTGCAGAATAGGGTTTTTAACCTTTCCAAAGCAATCTTGTGCAATTCTGTTTAATCCCCCCTCTATGCTCAATTAGATCCAACATCATAATTCTTATCCTGTTCTAAACTTTAAGCAATTTTCTGTGTGTGCTAAAGTAGCCTCAGTATTATACTTGCTATTGAAATGATCTTTTATAAGTCTTCTGCAAAGACTATAAAACAGCTTAGTAAATTTATTAAATATTATGTGTTGTCAAAGTAAAATAATTTGTTATAACAGCAAGTGACAATATTTAAAATTTATCTTCAAAGCATGGAAAGGAGTTCACAATCTGAATTTAGTTTGCTTGCTTGCTTCACTTACTTACAAAATTATAGTCCTTACAAAGTTTTCAGTATTCAGATGAGATATAAGAGAGAACAGTAAACTCACTACTGAACATGTAAATTTTCTAGAGAGACTCAAGTCACATTTTGGAATTATTTTCCCTCTTGAGTTGCTTAAAGTTTGAACCCTGAGCCAAAGTTTTTGGGCTTGAGTCTTTCCTGTAACCACATACAGCTTGTAAGAAGTACTACTCATATTGTAGATACAAAGAGCTTAAACTTTTACTTAATAGGAATAATTAGGAATAATTCCTAACTTGATATTCTTGTTTATAGTTTCAGCATTTTTTAACTATTGGAAGTGGGCAAGAAGCAGACAAACCTACTCCCTGGAACTTACATTCTGTTCAGCCAGAAAAAATCCAAGTCTGTTGACCTTTCAAGATTACGTAGAGGCTTAGGAATATACTCAGAACTTTTGATGGTTAAAGAATATGGGATTTTGTCTTTTAGCCTCTCTTGGCATTTGTGAATTCTGAATATTGAGTGTACTCTTTTACAAAATGTTTACCTACTTACATGTTTAACAAGAAATGTCTCTCATAAATCAAGAGAGTAAGCAAATAACATTTTAGGAGTACGTAGGGACAAAGAGGAGCTTGGAGTCATGATGTATCATCTACACTGCCAAAAGACACTATTTGACAATCTTTACCTATGTGGATGGCTGCCTCTATTTAACCTGGTAAAGGAATATGTATAATTTTATATGTGCTTGATAAATAGCCATAACAGGAATGAATCCCAATCAGTATGTCCCTAGACCAGCGTGTTTCAAAACAAATTTTTCTCCTAGTTAGCCCTTCTAATTCACCAAGGAAATTTTTGTATTTGTTTCTAAATGTTGTTTCTTCTCCTAGGAAAAAGGAGGGGTTTTCCCCTAGCCATAACAGGTTTGGTGTATGGTTCATAATATACATCCAGTCTTTAACTGGACTGCTGTCTCTTGTGGAAGTGACATGGGTCCATGACAGATGTATTTCATGGGTATTGCAAATGTTCTTAATCATTGTGACAATGTTGTTCTTGTGAAGCAATTCTATGCAGAAATACATCTGGATATAGACCAAAGGTAGGCCTAATCTATAAAGGTCAAAAATTAATTCAGACATGAAGCTGTCTGGAACATGCAGGATATATAAGCAAGAATTTAGTTCAACTTTCTACAGAGATAACATCCAGTCAGGAATTTTTTCCTGTTTGTGAGGGTGTAAAGTTTCCAGTTTTTGTGATGGAAAATAAGAAAGGATTTTATCTGACATAGGTGCATAGTTTGTTTCCAGTGAGGCATTGCCACTTCTTCCCCAGTCAATTAGGGAGAACTAGTTTGCTAGTTAGGGACTAGCAAAAATCTCCCAATTCAATAGCATTATGTTGTGAAAAATGGAACATAACTGGTCACTTTGAGAATTGACTAAAGTTTCAGTCCTTTTTTTTTTTTAGACACAACTACCTCCCAAAACCCCTCTTAACAGATTTTTTTTATCTTGGAATAATTGTCTTTTACAGATCTATCCCTATGTACCTAACATGGTCAGTGAGCTCTTGTTCAAAAGAGCACAGAGGGGCACTGGGATTCAACACTGGCATTCAGGACTGTACCCCAGTCAAGGGTCTCAGCAAAAGTAGGTCAGTAATTTGATAGTGTTTGACTTTCTCCTTCTGCATCTGCTCATCTGGTAGCATTGGACTTCCCCTGCTCCCTAGTTGTTAGATCTCTGGAATACCAAGCCTGTGACAGCTCAACAATATTGTCCATTGAATTAGTAGGTCAGTTCTAGCTCATGTTATGAAGAATGCAAGGAAAATTAGTTTGGCCTCAGCTAATCTGGAATCTTCATGGCCACTATGCATGCTCTGCTTCCCTTTCGTGTGAATTTGGTCCTCTGTGACCAACCTCATTAGGTGAAGGTTATGGGAACACCACTTCTTTATCCACATATCTGGGCCAAAATGTCTCCAAAAGACCAAAAGTGCAAAAAGTCTGTAACCCTTCTTACCTTCTCCACCCCAACACCTTAGCTGAGGTCTTTGGGAAGAGGAAACAACCCACCTGGGGATGGCTGCTGTCCTCATATTTCCTCTGGTATCATTAAACCCCCCCCCCCAAATGATAGGTGCAGCCTTCACTTCGAGCCTGCCAATAATAACATATCCTAGTACCAGATATTATTTATAGCAGATTATCACAGATGACTTTATAGAATTCAGCAGTGATGCAAAATGAGTGGAATACCTTCTAGTAGGTGCTCCATGCCAATGCTTGAATATTCTGGCATTTTGTGTGCCCACCTAATTCCAGTAAATCAATCCTATGGGGCACTCACTTAGAAAGGTGGGATGTCTGTGCAGTGTCTGCAGATGTGACTTGTGACACTTCCCATGTTAACAATGTGGTTTAAGTATGTGACAAAGGCAGGCACCAGATCTCTGCTTAAGTTGTTAAGAATAGGAATTACTAATATTTATAAATACTTCCAGGGTCTGAACCCAGTTTCTGCTCTAAGCTGGACATATTTGTTCTTTCTTAAAAGGAAGAGAATAGGGAGAGTGTGTCCTTTTTACTATCTACCTCAAACCAGTCCTAGGCAAAAGGGACACTTCAGAGTACTTCAGTGAAGTGCACTGAAGGGTCAGGAAAGCAATTATGCTTTAATATATACATTAATACTGGAAATTTTCTAGTCATCACTGCTAGACTTTCCAGGATATTTGAATGGGTCTCGGAATACATCAGAATCACACCACTAGGATAAGAAATCAACAGTTTCTGTTTTGGACCCCTCAGAAGGGGCAAATAAAGGAGGTTTTATACAGATTAGGCAAATGTGACAGTCTGATGGTAAAGTGAATAAAGTGCAATACTACTTCCATCATTAGAAAAATTGTATCACTTTGAAATGGCCCTTTTCAGTCTTTTAAAAGGCAGTAAGTTGTCCATAGCATTCTAAGCACTCTACAATATGCTGATATAAATTTCAGCTTTGTAAAGAAACCACCCAGCTCTTCCCGCGTGCGTCCGGGGCCACCACTGCTTATTTTAATAACATAAAAAAATATTTCATGCTATTTTGCCATCAGAAGTTATTTACCTAGGGAGAGAGCATGAGGTAATATCAGTTCTTTTTACTCCTCACCTACAAGAAAATTGGTTATTAATTTTCAATCAATTGTCACCTGGAAAACTGGCCTGGTTATGGTAATATATTTAAATGTTACACAGAACATTATTTTGTCAGCAGAACTTTCATTAGTTGTGTTGCCAGTTGTCACTATTAATATTTAGGAATAGTAAGCCCTAATATTTAAGAATTTACTTTATATATTAAGTAGGATTTTGTATGTCCTCCAGACAAACTGTTTCATTAAAGGACAAGCGTGCATGCCAACCATTACACACATTGACCTCAGCTGTGAGAAGTATTTGGCAAACTCTATTGCCTGTGATGTTTCTTACAGACATTTATTTAGACATTATAGACTTCCCCTGTTTCAAAACAGGAGGATCATTGTATGATCCCATCTAACCACTAACATAGCACCGATACAAAACCTCAATCAGGAATTCCTACATTAAGCCCATAATTGCTGTATACCAATATAAAGCCAGTATTTCTCACATTTGGGGAGAACACTGCAGTGAAATACAAAAAGTTTGAGAAATATTTTACAGTATGATTTAATAAATATTGCATGATGGCAAATAAGTGTTCGATGAGAAAGCAGACAGAGCTAGTGGTACTGAGTAATTTAGTTTGGAAACAAGTGTTCAAAGCCCTAAAAAAAAATCACTTTCTTCTTCTCAACAAGGAGAAAAAGAACAGACTGCAGCCTCTTGGTGCCCAAAGTCAACAGAATTTCACATGTGATGCTAAATAGGGCAGACCCCTTTTCGCCTTTGACGATCAAAATTTGTAAACTTCTTATCTCTACTGCCAGTGCAAAGATACTGGAAACACTGATTTTTACTGGAAAATCTGATTCATGTTTAAAAAACCTAAGAAAGCAGTATTAGTAGAGCATGAAATAACCTGAATCTGTCAGTTATTTTAAAAAACCATATATCTCATTCCTTACTAATTTTAATATTCACTTTTCATTGAAATCCTTGGTTTTCCACTGCTCCTGGAGAGTAGCAGTGCATGACAGAATTAAGTTTTGAAATCTTCAGGATCCTTACGCCTTAAAGCCTAATGAATGTGTTCAGACCGTTCTATGTTTCCTCATCTGGGATCCCACCAAAACACACCAAAACAAGAATTCCTGGGTACAGAGCGGCTTTCAGGGTTGAGGCCTTTCCCATTAATCTTTTTAAAGGTCCAGAGAAGACTTGAAAGACAAAGGTAAAGTAGTGAAAGAAGCTTTGTTGTTGTTGTTGTTACTGATATTATTAGATAAAACACAAACAACCACAGGCTTTATTGATCACCCCCCATCCTACAGCAAACTATCAGCCCAGCAATCCTAGAAAGAGATGGTCTTGCATGCAAATGAAAATCATTTAATGACACAGAGAAAAACAATGAGAACCAGTTTCCAGATAATTTATACAGCTATTGAAGCAATCTTTTTCTTTTTTTATGAATTGAATTCACAGGAGATTTGTGGAAGTTGCCTGTTAGGTCAAAGGTTAGTGCTTTATCCACTTAATCATTCATCCCTACTTGATTAATAGACTTTTTAAACAGAATCATATATTAATAATGTAGGCTTTAACTGGGCATCTTGATCAAAGAGCAGATTTTAGAAGTTGATTGGTTTATATCCTCTAGGCCTGTGATAAATGTCTGGAGATTTCTTGTAGTCGTTTTTTCTTGTCCTTTTTTCATTCTGATATTCATTTCTCTCTTCAACATTGTCACATGAATATTTAAAACAAGAAATATAATCAGTTCAGTGCTTTTTCTTCAGTGCCAAAATCATAAAGAGAAAAACTGTCATTCAGTACAAAATCTCTTCATTACAATATTTAAGCACTGTCTGTTTTACCTTGCTTGTTGGGAAGCATGATCTGAACATTTTATATACATCAATAGGATTATGAATTGAAAATTATTCTTCAGATTTGGGGTTAAATGGGATTAAGGATAAGAAAACTCAAAGATAAAAAGACTGTGGAGTTAGTAATTAGGGGGGGTTAGAAAAATTTCAGCAAAACAGTTGGAAAATGCTGTCTCAGCTACTGATGAGACTGAAATGTTTTCTGGGGTAGGTCAACGTTTAGGAAATTCAGATATATTCAGGTAAATTAAACCAAAATGCACTCTTCTTTGTTTTGAGATTATCTTTTATTTCCAAATCTTATTTTCTTCAGAAATGAAAAACTGAAGTGGGATGACCTCAGTTGGAAGGAAATACTGTAACTGAGACAAATCATGGAATCATAGACTGCTTTGGGTTGGAAGGGACCCTAAAGATCATCTCATCCTGCCATGGACAGGGGCACCTTCCACTAGACCCAGGTTGCTCAATGCCACATCCAACCTGACCTTGAACACTTCCAGGGATGGGGTATCCACAGCTTCTCTGGGCAACCTGTTTCAGCATTTCATCACCTTCACAGTGAAGAATTTCTTCCATATATCTAGCCTAAATTTTCCCTCTTTCAGTTTGTACCCATTACTCCAACTCTAATTTAGCAAAATGAAACTGGGAGGTCTTGATGCAGACACATTGTGTTGTTGCAGGTGTCCCAGTGTCACTGATTTCAGCAGGGAGAGACGTTGCCATCAGCCTCAACAGCCTCCTTTCCTCATTCTCTATCTGACCAGTGCAAGTTCTGAGGTGTGTCATGGACCATCATATCTGAGGCTTTTGGTGTATGGAAAGATGTAAGGCTCTAAAGCTTGGATACAAGTTCTGTATAGCTGAGAACCAAGAGAGCCCCTCTCAGGAGTGCAGCGTTCTCAGGCTTTGAATGAGAGCCCCTCCAAGAAAACCCCAACCATGACACAGTGCAGATTGAAATAAGGTACTCCAGACTGAAAGAGCATCATCCTAGAAGTCCTAAAAGCCTCATCTAAATATCGTCACAGTTTCTTTATTCCTGTAGTGTGGTGCTTCTCCCCTGTGCAGAAATGGTAAAAGGAGAACAGCCCTGTTCTTCAAGGCACTCATGGGGTGATGGCAACTAAAGGGGTGCCCGATAGCTGATCCTAAGATCCTGTGGATGAACTGTGCCATCTGAATTGTTCCATACTGGCTTCTGTTGTTCACGTGGTGTCGGTGGGGAGATCAGACCCAAAAACTGATCCTCAGGGCAAATTTAAGACCTGTGTAATTTGTTGTTTTAAAAGTCCCTTTCATAGGTCAGAAAGGCTCAGAGTGAGTGTTTATAGATATATAAAAATAATAATTTGTAGTAATGGTGAGTTTTGCAACCCTTCAGGAAGTATAGACCCAATTTTACTGTGGCTTAATATGGACCTCTATACATATACACTGATGTTAACAACAGTTTACTCATACTATAAAAGTTTAATCACCATGAATATGGATTGACTACATTGCTTCCTGGCTACTTTTTTCATTTTAATTCATCAGACAATGTTGCAGGGATGCAGTTATCCCACTTGATAATGGTAGTTTGTAAACATCATTATGTCCACAAAGTTATCCATTCCTTTTCTGTATCCACCCACAGATTTCTGGTATGATCCTTCACCTGCCTGTTGCACAGTTGTGTTTGTCTAACTGTTTCTGAAGGTTTAGTTGTTTAATGAGTTGGTTTAATGAAAATTAAATTTGTGGAATGAAAAAACCAGCTTTCCTTCTACTCTTTTCCTCATTTAACAGTCATAGCGACAACAGTAAGGTAATATATTTTACAATTCCATTACTTTGTGATTAATAGATTTTCAAATACAGAGGTAATTTTCAGTTGTCCTGGTTTTCTTTTCTCCTTTTCTTCTTTCCTTTTCTTTTGACAGTTTTCTCTTCTGTGGTGAATGGATTTTTCACCTCTTCTTACACAAATACATGTCTTTTCTTTTCACCTTCAGTGAATGTTTCTTCCAGCTTTATGCCACACCAAGGACTGCCCTTTCTGTCCCACGCTGAGAACATCTTGGGGAGCGTTGCCTGTCTGTTCCATGAGATCTTTTTGTCCCATTAAAATAATCTTCCCCCAAAGCTAACTGCTTGGAAACTGTGCTGTGAGAAACACATAAGCCATTAAGATGGATGGTATTGACATCTTCTCCTTTCTTTGGGGATTACAGCAAGCCTACCTTTCAATGATCCATAGTTAACTTCGGGTCCTCTCCTAATGCAATCCTGCGCGACTGAGAGTGCCACAGGCACAGACTGCTGAGAGCTGAGTTTTGAAAGCCAAGGGGGCCAAACCAGACCTTATGCCTGGTACAGTGTGTGCTTCTGCCAGAGGAAAAACTGAGGAAAACATTAAGTGGAGTCACACGAGTCCTATCAAGTCTACAAAGTCTGCAGTAATGGTGAGAAGGGAGCCTGGGGCAAGGTGTGAGAGACAGCACACAAAATACTGGCTACTGCCCATTTGGGCTTCTTGACTGCTAGGGCTGCTGAAGTTGCTGCTGATCTGGCAGCATCAGGATTTCTTTCAGATTCTGCTGGAAGCAGTAGAGTTGACTTGTTAACTTTTAGTGGAACAGCACTAACTGACAAACCAGAATTTCTGCTGAAATTGTGGATGGTGGGTAACCTGATGTGTTCAGCAGTTCAACAAGCAATATCTAAGGTGATATCACAGCTAGAATCTTTTTTTTGTCACATTAAAAAAACCCCACATGTATCCATATGAGTGCATTCATGTGTGTGAGAGATAAAAAGGCATTTCCAGTTTTGCTTCTGGTCTGACTATAACTGAAAAGACAGCCTTCACGTGACTCTATCAAACCTTTAGGGGTTCCAAAGTCTAGAACAGAGAATGTGAGAGTGTTCTCCTGTCAGAGGTGAAATTACCTTTGTGGGTTTTTTACAGACAGTGTAATGGCAGAGACATGAGCCGATGATGTGGGTGGCAGAAAAGCTTCCACTTCCCTATTAGTCATATGTGGACCAGGGAATGGCAACACTGCTTTTGTCCTGGGCCCTAAAGTTAAACCTGTAAAAACATCCATGTAGAACTCCTGAGACCTTTTTCTGTATCAGACAAATGCTTATCAAGCCTGAGATGCTAAAAAAAAAGGGTGGTTTTTTAACTAGTTTGCCTTTCAAAAAGGGCACCACAGAAAATTTCAGGAGTGTCTCCCCATGCAATGTAGAGCAAAGTTCCACCTGCATTTATTTCACTGGTACCTTAAAAGTTAGAGCTACTTTGTAGACAATTTATATACTTCAACTAAATGTACCCTTCCCTGTTCTAAATTGTGAAGATAGTAATCTTCAAGTTTCTTCCATGACCTTGTCCATACTGTTAGCCCCATAAGTCAGCTTCTTGACCCAAGAACATATAGAGGGAGGAGAAACTAGTGTCTCTGCCTTCCTGTTTCACTCATATTTGTGTGTTCCCTTTCTTTCCACTTCTAGATTATCAAGGGTATTGGATTATCTTCCTTTTTTTTAATATACTAAAAGCCAAAATACAGTTTGATGGCCTATGCATTCAACAAGAAACTAATCTAGGTTTATCTAAAATGTTTCTAAACCTCCACGACATTTGGTATTGTCATTGTAGCTTCACATTCATTTGGGCACTGGGGTCTATACATGGTGCCAGTTTGCTCTGTAACTTAAAAAAATGGGGAAAAAAAGAGAAAAATTAATTTACTAGAAAAGCTGCTTGCATAAACAAGTTTAAAAAATTTAGATCACTAAAAATTCAGTTAAAAGGATTTTGAAGCCTGTCAGAGCTCCTCAATGGCAGTCATTTCTATTTAGATGGAAAGGCATAACATGAGTTTAGTTATTAAGCATATTCCAAGGCCTTTGGAGTAGAAAGCAAAAGCAGTAATAAGAAAGTTGTCAGAGATGAAGGTGCTGCTAATAGAACATTCCACGTATTAAGAAAAATAAGATTTAAGAGTTGTGAATGGTTCTCAGGAAAAATTGCCTGGTCATACAGAGAAGCTTGACAGACTTCTTTCCACAGGTTATAAGTTCCAAGTTCAGACAGTCTTAGGCTGTGCAAAGTCTCTAAAGCACTGAATCCCAGTAACCTCCCCACTCTTCATAGGAAGGCCAAATTCTGCAAGGACACATAATTTATTTTTTCCCATTACCATAGAATCACAGGTTTGGGATGGAAGAGACCTTAAAGATCATCTAGTTCCAAACCCCTCTGCCATAGGCAGGGACAACTTCCACTAGAACAGGTTGCTCAAAGTCCCACCCAGCCTGGCTTTGAGCACTGCCAGGGATGGGATATTCACAGCTTCTCTTAGGAATCTGTTCCAGCACTTCACCATCCTCACAGTAAAGAATTTCTTCCTTGTATCTAATCTAAACCCTCTCTCTGTCAGTTTGAAGTCATTTTCCCTTGTCCTGTCACTCCAGGCCATTGTAAATAGTCTCTCTTCATCTTTCTTGTTGGCTTCCCTTCAGGTACTGGGAGGCCACAATCAAGTCACCCCAAAGCCTTATCTTCTTCAGGCTGAACAATCACAGTTGTCTCAGCCTGTCCTCACAGGAGAGGTTCTCCATCCCTCCAACCATCTTGGTGGCCTCCTCTGGACTTGTTATTATCTACACTACCTTTCAGGCCTGATGATTTGTTCTTTGGTAGCTGTTGAGAAACTAATAACTGCTCCATTCAAGGAGATATCAGTTCAGGTTTTGACTCTATTAATAGAGTCTAAGATGTGGAATGTTTCTATTTTATTGTTAATACTATTAATAGTAGTGTTGTGGGTCCCAAAGTTGAATTTTGCCCATATAAGTAAAGTGTGTGAGATATTTCTGAAGTGAACAACTTGTGAATTGTACAGACCTCAGGAAGAATTTCAATTATTTTTGAACTTTTTTTTGCATTTCTCAGAGTTGTAAGACTGTATTTAAAAAGAAATTTAAAAGAATGAAGGACTAAACTTACAACTTAAAGGAGGAGTTTTTCCTTTAGTTTATCTGCAAACAGATAACTTATGTATACACATTATTTGGTGTGTACACTTATGATCCTTCTGTTTCTTCCTGTTTCACTTTATACATCAATATATCCATCAATCATTTTTTCTACCGTATCTCCATTTGGAAAGGGACATCATGCCTCAGAATCTGATTGTTTACCTCTGCTCTGTGTCTTTCACTGATAAAGAGTGAATCAAGGTCATCACTTTAGAGTCTGGCAATTCATCAAATATTCCAATGGTACAAAAATCTACAGCTGTACCTTTCACTACCTCTTATTTTTCATTTATGTAGTAAATAATGCAACACTTACTAAAGTTTTGATGTGGTTGACTGTGATTCATATCTTAAATGCCATGTAAAATCCTTATATCATTATATTATATCCTATTAATATTTATATCTATATACCTTTAATATCTAGTTGCATAAACATGCAAATTAAAAAATCAGTGGTAGCTATTTCATATTCTTTTCATAAGCATCTTACCAAAACCATGACTTTGAATTGACAATGTTTCCTATCTGTGAACCTCACAGAAACTAATACTTTTGTGTGCTGAGAGTAGGTAATTGAATTCATCCATGGATATCTAGTGGAATGACTACACCCTTTGAGTTAATTGAAATTTACATATAATTTTGGTTGATCTTGCAGTATTTTTACATAAGTCTGCCAAGAAAAATACATTTACGTGAGTATTCAAAATTACCTCAATTCAATGCATCAACGATGCGAAAGAAAAGTACAATCAGTATTAATTATTTTCAAAAACGGTAATTAATTGCCATGTTCACGCGTTAGAATTGTAAAATACAATGTGTTCTTCTTAGGTGCTGTGGAGTATCAGAAAGGTTACCTCAATTCCATTGCCAGTTACCAAGAGCTCTCCGTTTCCACAGTTTTCCTTTTAAGTGTCCATTGAGCTCCTCTCTTGAAACAAATGCCTTTTTTCAGCTATTGCCCCAAGTTTCACTCTACAATCCATTTTACGTGGCCAATAACAGGGAGGAAAAATCAAATATGACATTTCAGCCACAAGACTTCAAAAGGGCATCAACCTATGAATTCAGGTGTGAATTAGAGGTGATGTTGGATATGAGGCCTCACGTTTGTGGAAATGAGTGTAAGCTAAGAACAGTGCCTAACATGAGTATGGATTGAGCAGTTACACAATTCATAGATGCTTTGACCTAGATAGCAGGGAGCTTTTGAATAACAGCAAAAAAAAAAAAAAAAAAAAAGTAATAAATTTTTATAAGCACATGAGTGGTTTTGCATCATGAGAGACAAAATGTGGGATTTTATCAGCAAACTTTCACCTTAGAAGAGCCAGTAACAATTAAAGCAGAAGACAGCTAAACAAAACTCTGGAAGCTGAGAAAATTGTGAGGCAGGCTATTGGAGTTTTAGCTCACTGAAATGAGAGGAGCCTGGGTAGACTTTTTTTTAACTCAAAGATCGCATGAAAATTCTCTTTAGAATGAAATTTAGGAGAAATGACACCATATAAACTAAAAATTCTTGCAGTACAAAGAAACCTCACTTACTGAATAACATGAGCAAGTGTATTATCTTAGCAGTGTCCTGCTTAATTTAATACTAATACATATTAGGTGGCAGAAGAACCTATTGTGGAATATGAGTGAGATTACAGACAATTAAGATGAAATGGCCCTTGGAAAATCCCATCTGATTTAAAATGAACTTTCTTTGTTCATATTGTGAAAAGGGAACTTTTTTCAGGAGGAGTTAATGAAAAATTGGTAAAAGTTAAATATATTTTCATTAAATTTCTGTCCTGTTGTGTTTTTTTTTTTCTTAAGGTAGTGTCAGTGTATGTGGTGCATTTATAGACTTTATTAATTTTGTATTTTGATTTCTCCATCTGCAGTAATATTTTTTTGCATAGGAAAACTGCCCAAAGAAAATCAAACTGTAGTCCGAAGATAAGGGTTCTACATAGGCAGACATCAAGATATTTGGTTGTTTTGTTTCTTTCCTAAAGCCCATGCTCCTCGACTCCTGTGATTACTGGTAAATGCAGATAAACCCTCCATTAAGCCTTTCTTATAAAAAACCTGGATACCATTCAGGCTGCAGTATTTAGCTAACTTCTGAATATTGAATTCTTGGCAAATGATGTAGGTCAGCTTCTGAAATTAAGGTGCTGCTGTTTGGCATCGGGAACAAAAGGAAGAGATTAAATCTACTACAGTAGCATTTCGTTAGTTTGTTTGTTTACCTCTGGAAATTCAGGAGCTGAGGATAAATAGGTGGCTTTGCCTTTACCATGACCTCCAAACATCCAGAGATGTGCAAAACCGAGTGGCACAAGCACCTTACAGTGCTTTGTCTTGAAAAGAGTAAAGGACCAACATTGCAGCCCTGGAGAGGAAAGCTGAGGTTGACCTGAGGCCACCTCCATGGTGTAAATGGGCTGAGTTGCTCTAAAATCAGCAGAGTCCATACGTTTTTCTCCAGCTGCAAATCTAAAGCCTTGTGGAAGAATTTAGTTCTTGGGGTTTTTTTAAGTCTTTGCATGAAGGGCCAAAACTGAAGCTTTAGCTATTTTTTTTCTCTGTTTTTGCCATAACATAAATGCTTTAATTAAGAAAAGTACATGACATTTTTGAATGTTGGGATTTTAAGCATAGTAGTAAAACTGTTGAGCAGGTATTTAGTAGGCAGTTGTATGACCTTAATTTACAGAGGAACAGGTTTTTACTGCAAACGCCAGAAAACCAGTAAATTGAAGTAAGAATCAGGTTTAGGCTATGACAGGGCTGCTAAGGTTTTTGAATAAAAAGCTTTGTAGGTGTCAATTATTATTAAGATATTCTTTCAGTGTTTGAAGTGTTGCTCCATACAACATGGGACAAAAATTTTGAAAAATGGCATCTGCTGTCATAAATCTTGGGGATTCCTGTAAGAGATACTACCGTAAAAAAATAAGAAGCTCACCTTACAAAGTCATCTCATCAAGAAAAAAAGAGATCAAAGTAAGTTCTTTGACATTCAATCACTGTTTCTGTTTCATATGCCAGAACAAGAAACAGAGATGACTGATAATTTCTATAATCATTCTTAATAATTCCAAAAGGCAGAAGAACAGATAATAATATATGTATTCTTGTGCTAAGCTGCTCTTCCTGCCTTGCTTTTTAGATTTGGCCATTGTGCTCTGTCTATTGCAGATAATCTCTCAGGTCAACAATATCAATAGTTTTTATTACAGAAAGCAGATGTTATCAGCATCCTATCTGTCCATTTAATTAGAAACGTGGTGCTGCTGTTAAGCTTCAGTACAATTTGAGGAAGGAAAAAGAAAAAATAAATGCAGCACTTTTCAGACTTCTTAAAGAGGCCTGGTGTTTCCAAAAGGAGAAAGCTGGTAATTTCTTTAGGAAGTCATACACAAGCTAAACATATGGTTTATGGCAAACTATAATAATAGCTTAATGGCTATTACATGGCAGCGTGAGGTGACTGCAAATTGGTGAAGCTCAATTTGCTTAGAGGGAGTAAAGGTATTTTCAGCAGCTGAAATCTGTCTCAGATTGTCCTCCTGTAAAGGTGTCTCCTGACAGCTGGGGCTCACACTGGAAGGGCTGGACATTGGAACTGGCTGCACAGGTTTTGTGTCACCAGCCCTGGAGGCATTGAGCTGATGTAGATGTAGCACTTGTGGACGTGGTTTAGTGGTGGGTTCAGCAGTGCTTGGACTCAATGCTAGGTCAACAGCTGGACACTATTATCTTAGAGGTCTTTTCCAACCTTAATGGTTTTATGATTCTATTCTATTAGAGAAGCATGCTTGCCATGTTGTGGAGTTATCTTATGGCTGTGTTCTTGTGCTGAACAGCAGACCCAGAAGGGCACAGTGGCATAATTAGGAGACTTGATGATCTAAATTCACATTAGATTTTAACAGCCACAGATAAACGTCCAGGGAAAAAAATAATTATTTGAACTTATGGGGAGGATTGATTGAAATATATATAATAACTCTGAAAAAAATTCACTTGAAAACAAGGGGAATTGAGCTGCAGAACAGACTGGACAGGAGGAAAACAAAACCCTACAATAAACACTACAATAAACAAATAAAACTGTTTCTAGCTCTCAACTAGCTGACAGGTACAGTTATTCCCCCAGGCCCTCACCATTAGTGTGTCTCTTAGAGGGGAGCATTTCCTTTTGTTTATAACCCCAGGGAGGGATTAAGCCAATTTTAGAGAGAAGTCTACGTGAGGAAAAGCAAAAGGATGGCTTAGGTATTGCTTCACCAATTATCTTCCTGGAACCCTGAAGTGGGGTTAATTGGAACTCAAGTATGCTACCAGGTGATGGCAGTCTACCTTAAAGAAGCAATCTCTTTTCTATACGTTTCTTAGGAATTTACATCCTGAAAGTCCCACCACCCCATCGTGTTTTTAGAGCTTGTATTCTCCAGCATAATGTTCATTATGCAGTGTTGCCAACATCAAATGCTCCAAAGTTGTCAGAAGATATTCTGCATTGTCTAGCAAAACTGGGAGGCAGTACTTTCATAATTTCTGTTTTTTTAAGAAAAAACAGAATAATAATACTTCAGAAACAAGAAGAAAAAACACCTTATCTAGGGAAAAATGCTGGTTGCTCAAAAAGAAAACACAAACCCCAGAGAAGTCCCAAATGTTTCTTCCAAAATTTCCCTCCATTGTTTCCCTTAAGAAAGAAAAAAAAAAAAGAAAAAAGAAGTTGCCACAATGTGTTTCAGTGAAATAGGGAGCTCTGCTGCCATAGATATGTGCTGCTATTTTTTCTCATCTTTTCCCAGCTTTTAATAGTTAAAATAATATGATGAATGATTATCTATACTATACCTTTTCTGTGACTTCTATATGTGCACCTCTCACAAACAGTGTTCTCTCGAGAGTCTGTCTGAAGACTGAAAAAGCAAAGAAAATTCAGCTCCTTAAGGTTGTCACTCGATCCATAACTCATCTTGTTACACTGAGGTACAGGCAGAGTTTTCAGAACAGTGTGTCCCCCTGCATGACCCGTGCACTGTATGAGATCCAAACAAAACAGGTGTGTTTTTACAGCTGATGGAGAAAAGAAATGTAAAGCAAAGCAGACTGTCCAATTCTGTGTTTACTCTGGGAAAAAAAATTATATATTAGAGAAATCAAATGATTTGTTGCTTGACATTACAACGAACAGATAACATGGCCCTGGTTTTTGTTCACAGTCTTGTGTATCTCTGGCTGCCCACTGGAAGCAGAAATCCAAGGAGAATCAGCCATTCCCTTCAGTGGCTCGGAATTAACATGCTTTTTAAGTGATCATAGTCATTTTAAATGCAGCTTGATCAAAATACTGGTATTAATTTACAGTCTCAAAACAGAGCCTGAACTCATTTGGCATGTCTTTGAAGGAGGCAAACTGGGGGGAAAAAAACCAGTGTTTTTTCAGTGCTAACAGCAGAAATGGGACTAATTAGTGAAATAATGACAGTAGTTCTATTGTGCTAGTAAAATTTACTTCAGATTTAATATCACAGAACAAGAGCAGAAAAACTCCAAAAAATCTGCTCGTCAATCAAAATATTTTTGGATACTTGGGAATATATTGTTATTTTTCATTTAAGTGTCCTGTCATCTTCAATGTCTTTCACATGAAAATATATATGTTTTATCTGGCACGTTTCTGCCCCCTTTCCTGATCTTGCAGTCACCCTCCTCTGGTGTCAGCTCTCCACCAGGCATGGAAGCAGACTGCAGGCTGTTCAGGTCTACTCTAGCAGCTATAAAGGACTTCTCTGGTAGCAAACATACGAGGACTGTTTTATTACACTTCGTAACAGCTAGAAGAGATCCACAATAAAAAGTGCATTACTTCACTGCCATCCAGCTTATACATTAATTTGGAAAGGTTTCAGGGACATGACTTCCTTGTACAGAATGCTGGTAATCAACTTTAATATCTTTTCCAAGGATTTTACATTGTAGCTCCCTCTCATTGTTTCATCTAGTTTGGCTGATGCTAAAAGTAAAGATTGACCATTTGTTGTTACTAAATTCTCACCTAAATCAAAACTTTAAGTACTGGAAATGAAAATATTGAATTCCCAAGCCTAAGAAGATTATTGGAGATACTTAGCTATGTCCTTGTGAAGCTGTCAAAAATAAAAGATGGAGAGATAGCAAACATGGTACTAAAGTGAAATATGGCTGAATCAACTATTTTTTTTTCTGTGCTTGTCCTGTCGATAACATCGTGTGTTTTCAATGCTTTCTAGATGACTTTCTCATCTAGTTCTGTAAAACGTAGGAAAACACAGTCCTCTTTCTTCTGAAACACTTTTATGTATTTCTTTTATGAAAATCACCGTGGCACTGCTAATTCATGTTTATACTTGTGTTCTCCATCAAATACACACGTAAAATTTTGGTGACCAAATATGATGTCTTAGAATTTTTAACATTGGAAAAGGTGATGATATCTAACTACCAGATGGGAAGTATTCTGGGTTAGATTCACATAGTCCTTATGTTAAATACACCTTTGCAGCAGAAGAAGAAAAGATCAGATAGAAGATGCCTTGGGGAAGGGGTCCACATGTTGATGTAGTGTGTTGGAAGAGAGACACATTGGTTTCTTCATCATCACACTTTGCAAAGAGCCAGGCACTTGGAGCATCCAAGGTACTCGTAGGAATGCAAAGAGAAAGTCCTTGTATCAGACTGGAGTATGGATTTCACTTTCCCAATTCATTCTCCTTCTCATGCAAAATTCAGTTACTTTAGCTTCATGCAGTTTAAATTAATTTCCTTCCATCAGTATAAATAATGTCAGGGAGATATTACACCATACATCTGTGTCTTTGCAGCCTGGGGATATCGTAGAGCAGCAGTTCTCTGTAAGGGACTTTTTAATATGGTTATCCCAAATTGTCCTTCAAGACACCCCCAGGATCTCTCTCAGACGAACCACAACTGGGATGAATAATCAGTGTGGGTGGGTGGGGAGAAGTAGAGAGAGAAAAAGGAAATATTGGGATAAATCTGCCAAAGAACAAAGGTCCAAAGGGTCCACCAAAGAATTGTGAAAGCTTTTACAGCTCTTCTGGTCCAAAGTGCAGAGACATGCCTGCTATTTTATTCGTTGCTTAGTTCATACCAGAAGCTACTGCAACACCTCTTTGGGAGGCACTGAGTTGACAGGTCTGGTCATCTTAAGACATCTCATGTTACAAGCACAGGACATAAAAGTGTTTCTTGGCAGAATTACTTTTTATGGATCTGCTGTTCTGAAGTCTGACCCACTAACTTGCAATCCATGGATAAGGTTTTAGGAATCCCTGTCCTTTGGATTATTCTTTCTTATTACTAATTCCTTTACGATTTTTAATTATCAAACCCATCTTTTGATCCTACTTCAAGATTCATGTTCGAAATAATCTTTTATATACTGATATAATATTTTTATTAACTTCATTTAATGCAACTTTCATGACTTGTAAGACTATAAAATAATGTATTGTTTGCTATCACAACTCTTAAGCATAGCATGGTCTGACAGTTCTTAGATAAATAAGTACCTAGAGATGTAGATTGTCTAATGCATGAGGCCTAATTTTCTGATCTTGCAAATTATTTCACATTTTCATCCTATAAAGTGCAGTTCTAATTGGGATTTGGTAGAGGAGGGGGGGAGTATGGATGAGTGACTTTCATGAACCGTG
This sequence comes from Manacus candei, assembly GCF_025592945.1. Lineage (NCBI taxonomy): Eukaryota > Metazoa > Chordata > Aves > Passeriformes > Pipridae > Manacus > Manacus candei. The sequence goes on along the minus strand of NW_026138066.1, from coordinate 21,675,338 downwards.
GGCAATTTGGTAGCCACACCTGAACTTAGGGCTAATTACCCCAAAGCTCATGGGGTTTAGATTTGAATTCTATATTAGCAAAGCAAATGTAGTTGTGAAATTCTGAAACAGATTTGGAAATGCTCTCTTTCACTCTGCTCTCTGGCTTTCCATTAAAACTTATGTCTAGAACAAATAGGGAATGAAGAAAGGTGAAAAAATACCTGAAAATATATAGAATTGAAACACAATTAAACTATTGATATTGTATGTCTCTGTCTCTTCAAATCAGGTGGCATGTGGGGTTCAGATTGTCTAACTTGGATTTGTGGGGATTTTAAACCCTTACTTTACCCAAAGCCAACAACCATCATTGAACTCACAGGAATTCATCTCAATTCATCTTACTACTCTTGGGATTGTGGAGGGATTCTGAAAGTGTCCTGAGAATAACCAATACAGTCTTGCCAACCTGAGTCTTCTCACACAACAGTGATAATCATTATAACAGAGTGATAGCTCTATGACCAACAAATGCAGGCAAAGTTACTCCCACCAGTGCTTGCAGTTGTGGCAACAGAAGTATCACAGCCAGGATTGAGGTAGAACCAACCACAGCAAAACAGGAGGCACCTATGTCATCTATGCCTTGAGATTTTAATTGTTTTCTGATGAAGCATAGGTGTCTCTCAGGAAGTTAATAGAGTTGGACCAAGATGGATTTGCTTAGAAATATTTCGAAGAAATACTTGTGTACTGAGTACTGGGGTGTGTATCTAAACTAGTCATGCATTGAATTTAGAGAAGGCAGTTCACAGCCCCATCCAACAAGGTGTTGGAAGAGGCAAAGCTCTTAGGTCTTCTTTATGTTACTCTTCAGGGCCCTTGTTACTGCAGCCACAAGATATTTGTCATAAATTAGAATACTAATTACATTCATGTACTCTTTGCATCTGAGAAAATAGATTGGTTTCAATATATTCATTATTCTGAATATGCTGTATTAGAACATAACAATTCTCTGCAGTACTTCCAGAGTATTTGCTCACTAGACATTGAGCTGTAGAGGTTATTGAAAACATTGTTGAAACATAAGCCAGAAAAGAGCAGAGATATTTTTGATGGCCTAGGGACAAAAAGTTTAGAGGAAAAATAATATTTTCATAGGTGTGGCCATTTGATGTTCTCCGTATTGCAGGATGAAAGACTTGGACTTTGTTCTCAGGTTTGATTTCTCACTCCATAAGTTTTTCAGATGAATATGTGCAATTTCTCCCTCTAGATCAGACAGATAAAACAAGGATAAAAAAAGATTATTTGGATTAAAGATGCAAAAGAACTTGCATGGGTTTGGTCTAAAACAATTACTTAGTTACAAAGTTGTTAGTGATTTCTGTGTGTATTCTTTCTATAGTGAATTATTTGATGGAAATATGACTGAAAGACATCAAAGACAGTTCTGGTAATTCCTTATCTGTTGCATATCAGTGCACATTATACCTTAATGTGGCATCAGATAAAAGTTGCAATACCCTCTTAGGTGAATGGGAAAGGGAAATGAATGCATGTATTCCCTTAGATCATATTGCTGTATATATCCATTAAATTTATCTAGACAGTTTTCAAAAGGCATGATGATTCCTTGGTTACGTCTTCAGTTATTCACTGATGGTTATGGTCAGGTCAATTAATTTTAATAGTTTTGTACTACTGCATAGTAAAGTTTCACTTTTCCTAAATCAAGTTTTAGCTGAGCATCATGTATAAGGACCATGAAATATAATTTCCATGTCTCATGACATGGGAATAAAACTTATTTTAATTTTTTCAAAAGCAGACAACTGGTAAAGGATCTTTGAGTATATTTACACCACCCTACATATATATCTATATATACACAATTAGAAATTATCTGCCTGTATCAGGAAATGCATTCTTGCACAGAGATATTTAATTAAGTCCTGAAAGTAGTATCAAGAGTAAATTTACAAGTGGAGGAACTAAGAGAATTATGCTTGCCTTGACCCGTTGACACCATCTGATGGAATGCTCACTGTTAACCACAAAATACAGACAAGGGTGTGTCTGTGCACGGCCACAAAACAGTTCACGCAGGTGGCACAATGTCTAATTCTGCTTGTAGGCAGGTTAGCAGGACACTGTGTTCATACAAATTAATCTTGCCTCACAGCAAAGTAGCTCACTGCTGCCCCAGCTAGTGCTGCCAGTGCCAGAGCCAGAGTTTCAAGCTCTCTCAGATATCACCTCTGTCATTCCACAGTGCCCCACTGCAGGCTAGAGGTGTGCTTAGCATTGCCTCATGTGGATTTGGGCTCTTTAACCACTGTGCAGCATGTAAAACATATTCAAGACACAATCTTTGTGAAATAAAATAATAATAATAATTATTATTATTATTATTTTATTTCTAACTATTGACCACCAACTCAAAATTTCTGGAAAAGTGAATGATCAGTCCCACCCTCTTCCCTCTTGAAGATTTATTCAAGAAACCTTCCTTTTTCTTTTTTCTTTTTTTCCTTTCCCCTAAAGGTCCTTCACGTCCACATGAAGTTCTTGATAAATTCATAATTAGCTTAGGTTTACTTTAAAGCTAAGCATGTGTGTGGTACTTCCTTCAACACTCTCTCCAAGGATCTGATCTTCCATCACTTTGTACTTCCTCTATAATTTTCCATATTTATGCTACTCTGAATGGAGCAGAGCTATGAAAGGAGTAAGGTTTTTCTGTTTATTTTTGGAGTGATTGAGATTACTGATAATTTAAAAAGAACTCCATCAGTCTAACAGATCTTAATAAACTCGGACAAATCACTGCAAATCACAAAAGTTTTTCTCTAACACTTGACCAGTTTGGGAGCAGGATAGGTGCAATCCTATCTACCAGTTCCTGGGAAAGCCAGAGAAGGCTGAGCAAAGTTTAGGTCAGAGTTGACAAAGTAAATCTATGAAGTTTGATTTAAAATCCCATAATGACTGACTCTCAGGAGCTGAAAAGATTTTTGTAGATAATGAAAGAAAGCAGCTCAAATACATTTGCTCTTTGAACTGTGCTGAAAAATAGAGGCAACATTTCAAATGCGAGAATTTTTTTTAATACTTCTTATTTTTAATCCATCAGTATAATTCTCTTACAATTTTTAGAGTTTCTTTTCGCAGTATCTCATCCACAGTTGCAATACTTAAATAAAATGAGGTGCAGAAGGACAGGTATGAGCCCAGCTTGGTTTCAGCATTTAAAAAGCTCTACACTGCCCAGCTATTTTCAGCCTTTGTGACAGGACAAACAAAATGATCAGCCTTGACATATTTGGGAATGTGGGGAATTCTGGACTCATGAGTTGTAAGCTTGTGTTGAGATATTGAAAACTCAGTATATTGCTGCTGCTTCTGTCTGTTCCATTCATTGCATAAAGCATCACACAATGTTTTGAAAACCCCTTTCCACTCAAATCTGGTTTTGGTTTCCTCTGCAAATTCATGAAAGAGAGTTGAGTGAGATCAATTGGAAGGTCTGAGAATAACAGTCAACCAAAATACAAGGAATTGGATGATATTTTATATGTCACAAATCAATTAATCTGGGAACTGTATCTTAAATAAAATCCCTGCATAGCTCAGAAAAATGTCCTGTTGCCAGGTTTCTACGTGACTTCTTTGCAGCCGTATGAATCATAGATCACAATCTCAGTGCAAAGCAGTCAGTATAGCTTCAAAAGTAAACAAATTCAAAGTGTATGCAAACTTTTAGTGAATGTAGTTACTTGAAGGCAGAAATGAGTGGTTAGTGGGTGTCCAAAGGACAGCCATAACTCTTATCAGTCTCAACATATCTCCATGGAAAATATCAGGCAAAACTCAGTGAGGGAGCCACTGTATTTCTGGATAAGAAGTAGCCACTTAGTCTGCAAAGATTCCCTGGCACGTTTCACAGGAACAAAACAGTGTTTCTTGGGTCCCATCCTGATTCCTGCTTCACTCGGTGTACTCTAATACTCTAATGCCTAAAACCTTTACACAGGGTGAGCTATTCATCTCCTCTACCCTGCTACTGTGTTTCATTACACTGCCGTGTTTTCAAGGCTGTTCTACCACACTTTCATTTACCCAGCTGAAATTATTCTGGTCTTGCAATTGGATTTATAAAGTTTTCCAAATGTAGTGGGTCCGTAACATAAAAGATGTTTCATTAATGCAACAATAAAGAGTAACACAGAAATACTGTTAGCGTGGCTGTCCAAGTTAATGATTTTAGAAGCTTTACTGACTGGGAGTTAAGTGCTCAGAGTTGAGTGCTGGGGTTTCTTCTCCATGCACGTCAGCCCCTAGGAATAGAGTCTTGCAGCATCTATTTTCAGCTTCTGCATGGTGGTTAACTGAAGTGCCGAGTTCTGCAGGTCCTCCTGTGATAGCAGGAGCTAATGAAGCTGCTCTATTTTAAAGAGCTTCTTAATCTATGTTAATACAGTGAAGATTATTATAGAAGCAATAATAATCATAGAGAAATTGATAATGACTAGAAATCAATGTCTGGCTTGTTAATTATAAAGCTTTTACTATAAAAAGAAATCATTTAGCAACCGCAATTAACCAGTTAGGAAGAATTTTTATTAGAAACTCCATTTAATGGATCTTGTGGTTTTTAATGTACTGGCTGAACCACTGCTATTTTTACTCACAATCCCTTCTCTATTTTGATGGTTGAGATGCAAAACTAGGTGAAGATTAAGACTTCCATATTTTTGTCTTAACAGAACAAAACATCTCTCTGCGCTTTCATGCACAGCCATTCAGCAAGACATGTGGGTTGTACCCTCTCTGCTCTGTGAGGGCACATCCATAGGGCTCACAGACAACAGGGGTGTTTTTCCTTCCCAAGGAGGACGGGTGTAGTGCCACTGAAGCTGAGAGAGCTGGGGTTCTTCAGCCTGGAGAACTTATAGCACCTTCCAGTACCTAAAGGGGATCTGCAGGAAAGGTGGAGAGGGACTTTTCACAAGGGCATGCAGTGACAGGACAAGGGGCAATGGCTTCAAACTGAAAGAGAATAGCCTTAGTTTAGGTATTGGAAGTAAATTCTTTACTGTGAGGGTGGTGAGGCACTGGCACAGGTTGCCCAGAGAAGCTGTGGATGTCCCATCCCTGGAACTCTTCAAGGCCAGGATGGATTGGCCTCTGAGCAACCTGGTCTCATGGCAGTGGTGGGTTGGAACTACATGATCTTTAAGGTCCCTTCCAACACAAGCCGTTCTATGAAGACCCAACAGAAGGGGTTCAATGACCATCCAAGCTCTCCAGCTTCCCTGAAAATAGTTCAAATAGGAAATGGAGGCTGTTGCAGGGCTAGTTTATGTAAAGGTGTTTAAAAGAATCTCTGGGATTTTTTTTCCTCCTTTTTTGGTAAAGTAAGAAAAAGCTGTTTGTTATGTCTCAGTTTCAAGTAGGGCTGAGTGCCCAAAAGTTGATCTAGTTTTTCCACCTACACTATTTCCTCTAATAAAATATATTACCTTCCGAAAAAAAATGACTGTTTCTGCTACAAACACAAAGCCCTGATCAGATTTACTTGATTTCTGTAATTGTACATGTTGTTTTAATTACACCAAAGTTCCTTTTCCAAACTTCTTTGCGTTCGTTTATATTTTTTTACCCTGGAAAATCTCTGGTTTGACACGGCATTTACATAAAACGATGATGAAACACAGAAATGTTGCTTTTGGTTTGGTTCTTCAGGTTTATTGAAATCTCAAAGCTAACAAAACTGGACTGGTAGTAGCCTTGTTGTGTTGAAAAAGTCTAAATGTGTGGCAAGGAAGCTGACCCGCTCTGGCATTGCTTGCATCACTTTTGATTATTATTGTGCTTTCTCCCCCAACTGCATCCAGGCTTGCCTAAAGTTTTAATTTCTTCCTGAATAATCTGAGGGAAGTTGATGGAGACTGGAGCTACCCTTGAAATGCCTGATATCCAAGGCTTGAATACCAGTCTCTCTTAACAAACAGCAGCACAGCTGAACAGAGGCTGAACGTATTGACAGACAGCATGCTCACAAAACATTCAGATCACATTATAGCTGCAAAGTTTTAGACTTCAAAGGCTGCACTTGAACTTCTGACTGCATTTTATTCCTGGTGGCCAATAAAGGAGCTTCTGCTTTGCTCCTGCAGATTTGTGATGGGATGCAAACTCTCTTGCGCTCTAAGTGAAGCTGTTCATGCAACAACTGTGTTAGCTCTGTAACTCAGTGATTCTATTCAGCTGCACACCTGTGGGTTGTGCTTGGGTTCTGCTTGCAAATCTACTCAATTTTGTAGCCTACTTTCATATTTAACTTCAAGGTTTAGAAATACCCTGACTATGCTTCGGTTAAGCCAGTGAGTACTGGAGTTCTATTGTGCCCCTCCTGGGGATGTAAGTTCCACTCAAGAGCATAATAGACACATTGCAGTGCCTAAAAATAAAGACCATGTGCAAAATGGAGCAAAGCTCTATTCATAAAAGCTGGTGGATTTTATCTGAAATATCCAGGTGCTTTATGACTCATTAAGGATTTTTTACCCAGGAATTGGTCTAAGTGTCAAATCTCAGTTTACTGATAGCGAAATAGATGAGAGAATCTGTGAGATTCCTGCAGAAAAACAAACTGCAACAGGCATGCAGCAGTCTGATTAAGAAAGCTAATGCTGAAGGGGTTCATGCTTATACACTGGAGCCATGAGAAATGTTTGTGAAGAAATAAGAAGCTACATGAAAGATTTCTGGGATTTCTTTTTCATCTGTAACATGAAATTCCCATCAGGCCTGACAAAAAGTTCATGAATCTCTCAAGGAAATCTGGTGTCAAGTGGCTTGGGATTTTTTTATTATTGACACTCTTTTAAAGAAAAAAAAATTCAAACTCAGTAAGAAAGACATCTATATAAGTGTAACAAATATTGCTTTGGGCTCTTAGCTTTTGCTTCCTTGTTTTTTAGGTTTATTAATAAATAAGGATTGCCCATATAATTACAGGTATTTTCTGTGGATTATACCACATCATTAATACTTATTAAAATATGCCTCTTTCAATTATTTTTTTCAAACTAGAGCATATTTTTGACTATAAATATTTCTTCCTACATGCACCAGATATTTAGAATAAGTAGTTGAATTAAATCTAGGTAACATCAACAAGATATATATTCACATATTTGTTCAGTAAAAAGATATTTAACTTTCAGAAAATGGGAATCTGACATATTCCTATTTTCTTCAAAATATTTGAAAGTATTGAGCCAGGAGCTTTAGTGAGGGGGCTTATAGCAACCCCAAACTGAATTTTAATTCCTTGGTTATGGTCCACTATTCAACACTTTTCAATTTTATTTCACAATGTTTTAAATTTGAGAACAGAACCAACACCAAACCAAATCTTAAATGATCATGGGAATTATAACAATGACAGCAGGCCTAACTTACAGTATTTTGAGTAACAAAAACTTAGGGTTTGTGTCTTTTTTTTCTCAGACACTGCTTCAAAGAAAGCATTCAGACAGCCTGGTGTTTCTGATGAATTTGCAGCCATAATTGTTTATGTAAACTATATGTTGGTGTGCTTATTGGGATGCTTACTATCAAAATATTCTGCAGGACCCTGTCTGGAAAATTTGGTAGATAATGATTAAACCTGTTTCAAATCACACATCTTTCAGAAAATCCAGAGGATCTTCTGAGTAGATCTTAAAAAATTAATAAATAATTTGTAGCAGTTTTCAGGAAGGCTGCTGCTACAAAATATGGAGTCAAAAGCAAAATAAGTACTGGAAATGAGGACCTGAAACAGAAATGCATATGTCTGGGTTAGAAGAGAATAAAATGATATCAGGTTAGTGGGACTAGATAATCTCCATCCCAAAATTTTACAGGAAATGGTGCATGACTAAGCAGATCCAGTAGAAAACAGTTTTAATAAACCATTTGAGCCAACACTGGTACCATCTGACTGGAAAACAGCAAATGTAATATTCATACTGAGAAGGATTATGAAGGGCTAATGCCAGCATTATTAGCTTTGAAGATTTTCCCTGTCTCTGGCCAAGGTACAAATCTGGTTTGGAGCAGAGTAGGGGAATACCTGCCAGCAGAGAAGAACAACAGTACACCATAATGGGGCTGAAGGGACCATCCTTTGAATGAGCAGTTGTCTGAGACCCAGGTCCTCTTCAGGGTTTAGCAATCTGAAGAAGTTAAGACCATCAGTCATTCAGATATAATAAGGCTTTGTAAACTAGGCATTTTGGAAAACTCTTTTTTTTTTTTTTCCTATGTAATTTTTCTCACTATTACAGTATTTTTTTTTTTGCATGATAAAAGAAGATCCCAAATATCAACCTTTTAGATTTTAGAGGACTCCTTTGCCACTGTCTATGTGTATCAAAATTCCCCAAACAGAAGAACCACGAGTGTCCAGACTATTTCAACCCAGCAGAATAACAACAATAAACCTCAAGAGTGCAGTAGCCCAGCCCCTGTTCCTCACAGAGGAGAACTGTGTCAGACACACATGCAGAGACAGGAAAGGAGGCAGGGGTGAAAGGATCCCTGCTACCTCAACAGTACTGAGACACACCAGTTTTCTCCTGTGTTGTGGCACATATGCTTTGAAGAGATCCTATGTCATCTGACTTCATGGATGCTATAATATATAAGAGGAAGGATGGCTTAGGAGTCAGGCACCAAAAAAGTGCCAGGCCAAGGTGTTAGAGGTTCTAATCTATTGCTTCCCTTGGAAAACTGTGGATGTTATTGAGGGTAGTGGCTGCACTGAGGAATTTTTTAATATACTTAACACTGATATCCTCTCTGTGGATATCCTTATTCTGCTGTAGAAGTCTCCACCTGGAACCTTACCTGCCAATAAAACTCCTAGACAAGAGCATATTCTGTAATGTGCCCCAGTTACCCATCTATGAAATGAAAATTATGGCACCTCCATCCCTCACAGAGATGTCATTAGGATTAAATGCATTATAGACTGTGAGGCACTCAGGTATTGTAATGTAGTCCTAGAAGTACGATAAGGTACAGAGAAGAAAAAATGTGTGCCTCCGTAAATCACAGCTGTAGCAGGGGCATGTCAAAATTGTGGGATGTAATCAATTGAGCCCAGATTGAGCCTTGGTTGTCAGTGACCTAGTTTGCCTCTGTTTTCATGAGACTTTTTCCAGCTTTGAATCCTTCTCCAGAGCAGTGCAGAAAGAAAGTTGGAATTGCCTTCCACCTGTATATGATACTTTGATTTTAATTCCTAAAGGTGATGGAGAGAGTAGAAGGATTCCATGGGCTAGAATGCACCATAAAGTAACTATAAAAAGCAGAGGGATACTCTAAGGACAAATTTGAGTCGTAATGACTGAAAGGGTTTCCAGCCCTTTGGATGCTGTAGTGAAAAGTTTCACACAGAATCTCAGGTAATTCAAGATGCGTAAATTCAGAAGAGATACACAGACACCACAGAGATAACAGTGTGTATCCCTGGGGGCCCTGGCTGAGCAAGACACTAACAAACAGATCCAAAAGATAGTGAATGCCACCATTCTGATAGTAACAACATTGAAAGAAAGGGGAAAAATTTCCTCTCCTTTTGATGAGGTGAGACAACAGCTCAGGATCTCAGGGTCTGAGAGGCCAGAGAAGGAATGGAGAGAAGGTTGGAAGGCAGAAGAAATTTGACCTCCGAATAGACAGAGGAGGTCAGATGATTAATCTCTTATGGGTTCTTCAAAAGAAAAGGACTGTTTGTTGCTGTGTGCAAAGCCCCCACTATGACATACGTCTCATTTACCCCTAATTTTTCCCCCCATCAGAGATCTGAGTTTGATGACTCAATCTGATGTTTGGAGACCGGTCAGATGATCTGCCTGGATGCTGGCTGACAGCACATCTTTTTGGGAAGCAGTTGTTCTACTCTGCCTTGATGCTGCAGAACAAAGCAATGTGTGACAGATGTGTAACTGGGATTATTAGAGGCAGATGAGATAGCAGTAGCACACACAGCTTTAATGTAGCCTACCTACTCTTCTCCACTGGGGTCACTCCATGGGACTTCATGGAAGTAGAACTATCCCCTTGTTTAAGGTTTTGGGGTGGCTAAGGATGTGCTGGTTGAATTTGGTTTGAAATGTTTTTTAATTAATGGGCAACAACTGTTACAGAAAAGAATAATCTATGAGACACTGATAAAACAGGAGAATAATATACTATCCTTTACACCATTCAACAGTCTTAGTGGGGCAAATGATGCAAAAGATGTAAACTCACACTGCAGAGGAGGCCTAAATCTTGACAAACTTCTGGTCTGTCCTTATTTTCTTCCTATTTTCTTATTTTCTTCAGCTGCCTATTCTTATTTAGATAACTTCACATCTAGTCTTGATCTGCGTAAATAAAATTTCTGTCTCTGCCTTACTTCTCTTTATTGTTTCTGTCAAAATGGAAAGTCTGCTTAAGTCTTCTGCTATGCTGGCTCTCACCCCCCGCTGGGGAAGCTGAATGCTGGGGCTCAGCTCTGCTGCCTGCCTTCAGCTCTGCAGATAATCCTTTTAAGTGGAGGCTTGAAGAGACAGACTTACTTCTGAAGTGTTTGCAAGGGAGGGGGAAAGAATTTCAGGTCACAAACAAAGGCACCTGCTTGTTGTGAACAGCAGAGTGTTTGGTGTTGCTCTCCATCCCTCTCCAGCAGCAGTGTACAGCATGGCAACAGTCCTTCTGTTTTATCCTGGAAGCATAAGATGGTTTGGGTTGGAAGGGATGTTAAAGACCATCCAGATTCAGTCACCCTGTCATGGGCAGGGAGACCTTCCACTAGACCAGATTGCTCAAAGCAGATTTTGGCCCTAAAAGTTTTTCCCAGATGGGAAGTTGACCCAGAAAGATTCGGTTTCGATAATTGCAGGGGAAAACAGCTCCCATACTGGCACTTTGGGAAGCCTTTGGGAGCATGTGGTAAGAGCCCACTCCAGAGCCTTTTACAGCACAAGTGGCCAGAGCATGTGCCCCCTCTTACTGCTCCTGAGCTTGTGTGGAAATGGGAACTGGCACTTGAAGCAGTTTGCTCTGCGCATCACAAGTGCTTTCATTTCAGTTTACTGTGAAAAGATTTCAATAATTACATCGATACTCTTGAGTTAAAAGTCATGTGTTTTTCTATGCTTATTAAAAATGCAAGCTAGGAGAGCAAGTAAGAGGCTGTTCAGAGAGATGTTTACCTCTTTGTGTGCGTGTTTGTTTCTGTGTCTGGACACTGCTGTGTACTGAAAAATAGAAACACAGTAAAACACAAGATGTTTTAGCCTCTGTAGTTTTGGTGCAACGGTGCTGAGCTTGCTTTATAGGCTCCTTTTATAAATATACTGAAAAATGAACTTTTATCCTGCTGAAACATACTCTCTGCAACTCTGAATTAGAAAAACAGGCAGATTAATGAGGTGAAATATTAACTCTGGAGTGTCAGAATGGCTACCCATGGACATGTTTGTTCATTTAAAACCATATTTTCATTCTATTTAGCAGCAATAAAATTCTTGGCCCTTATTGTAACACCGAGGATGGGTGAGTTGGGCCGTGGGTTACAGCAGTGGTGGGTGGTTTTGGCAGCCTCTGGATGTGCAAAAGTGGAGCTGTGGCTCTGAGGAGACACAGGGGATATGGCCAAGGTTCTCTCCCCCTTTCCTGGAGGAGGGGGGATGACATGCTCTCTCCTCCTCTTCCACTCCCTCTGTTGCTGGGTCCCAAGATGAAGAGGCTGAAGAGGGGAAGGAGGAGGGACCAGCATGATTTAAAAAAAAGTTCTTCCAGTACCTGAAGGGGGCCTCCCCCTTAGCACAAGAAGGATGGAAGGGGTTTATTTACAAGGTCATGTAGTGACAGGATGAGGGGAAATGACTTCAAACTGAAAGAGAGTAGGTTTAGATTAGATATTAGGATGAAATTCTTTACTGTGAGAGTGGGGAGGCCCTGGCACAGGTTGCCCAGAGAAACTGTGGCTGCCCCATCCCTGGAAGTGTTCAAGACCAGGTTGGAAGGGGCTTGGAGCAACCTGGGCTAGTGGAAGGTGTCTGTGCCCATGGTAGGGGAGTTGGAACAAGATGATCTTTAAGATCCCTTCCATACATATTTTTTATATACATATATATATATATATGTGTGTATTTATAAACATAGTGGTTGAACCTCATTGTAAGTCATCCTTGGGGAAATTGCTGGCTATTTATTGTGCAAAATGCAGTGCCCACTTTAATTAATGAAACATCTCTGTGGCTTATCTCAACAGAGTGATGAACACATATGGCCTGTATAGCTCATGTATGATAACAAAGGAGATATTACAGCCCACCTGAAGAACTTGCTGAGGTTGTCCCACAGCACCACAAAACTCTTAACCTGGGAAGAGTTTGATACCACTAGGCCTTTGACCAGTGATTTTCATCACATGTAGCTTCTGTAAATGTTCAGGGCCCTGTTCTGGTGGTGTCCATGGGTGTCCATGGGGATGTTCCAGCACACAGTTAGGAGAGAGAGACTAATCAGTCCTCTGGACTTGTAAATTGTTTGTTTATATTATGTCTATATTCAGAGTTCACCATAATTAAACAATTCAAAGTAGTAGTGAGCATTTGCATGCGTGGAAAGTGTTAGGTGAGGTGTCTCAGCATGTACCAGATACTCTTTCATTTTATTTATGTCACGGAGTAATTGAAAATGCCATTGACATGATGTATGTAATGTGGGTAGCCAGGATATCTAGGGAATAACATCTATTTTTTAAAAAGATGTGCATTTTTTCAGTTAATCAACCTAAGAGATGTGGATATACCTCATTTTTATTAGCTCCTCTTCTCTTTAATTCTTTTTTTCTGTTACGACACGGGGCAGTTTCAATATACTTATGCCATATATGTAAGCAAATGTATATACAGCAGATAGAGAATATAAAAGTGATCAATATTTAAGCACTTACATTTAAGGAGAAGGAAGAATATCTTTATCGGTTTTACCAGTGGTATTCCCTCTTTTAAAATGAAAATTGAAGATTAGGAGGTTTTCAAAGTAGCCTGTGGGCATTGCACACACAGGTCCTGGAAGGCATTTCCTCCTAGAAGTTCAGGGGATTCTGTCAGCTGCTGATCTTGCTCTCACTTTTGAAGTTTGTAAACCACGTCACGTGGGTTGCCCAGTACTTTAGTGCGCTTGGAGTGAAGCACATCAAATGTTTGTATGTTGTTGGCTTTTTTGTCTCTACAGTTGGCCCAAAATTTCACTGAATAGGAAATGCCTGGGTCCATTCAACTACTGTTTCTGAAGGACTTAGTGGTCTGGTTTTGGTGGTTTTGAAAATAAGAGACCGAAAGGCACACTTCTGAATTGAACTGTGTTTTGTCGATTTTAAGTCACAAACTCGGTGTATTCGTGTCAGTTTTGCAGAATAACCATACTTTTTCTTTACAATGTGGAAGTGCAGAACTCAAAATTACTTTTAAAAACTCAGTAAGTTACTAAAAAGACCAAAAGATGAAATACTAGGAAGTATAAATATACAAAAGATATTTATTCAAATATTTGTAGTAGTGTTCTGAGAAGCTGATAGCTCCCATGAACTGCACCAAGAATACAAGTTGTATAACTAGCATATTCCAACCTCCAAATGCCTTTCATGTCAATATGAGAGATACTATCAGGCACTTTGAAAGCACCAACCTATTTATAAAGATACCATCAAAAAACCTGCCTGATGCAGCTGACTTATGAATCAATTATCTGGACTTCACCAATGATATATCTCTTCTGAATTTTAGAGCCATATGTTTAGAGCAACATCGTACACAAGTAGGCTATTCAGCATCCCAACAGGGTTCTTATCTTCATGTATAGGCCTGTCAAAAAGAGAGAGAAAAATATCCTAACTGCAGGACCTGTTTCCCAGAAACAGTTTGTTAAAGGGGCAAAAAAAAAAGTTTGTGGATATCAAGTTATATATAACTGGAGGTAGAAGAAAAAGATTGATCAGGAGCAGCATGTATGGGGTGGTTGCTGACAGCAGACAATAAATTTAATTTATTTGAAAACAATTGAAGATGGTCAGTCAGATTTGTATTTAAAAACAAGTTTGTCTCAAGTGGTTGACTTAAGCAGAGACAAGTTTTTTAGCACAGAATTTAAGTTACTGTGAGACAGTATAAACAATCCTGCTTGGACACTGAAAGGAATAATTCTACTGATATTTCTGTGGACATTAAGACCCAATGAAGAATTATACAAAGGCAGCCATGTCAAGTGTTGTGTCTTGGCTCTTTTCTGTTCAGGCACCTTCATTTCCTTGGCCCCAAATCCTCTTTCTGTCTCTAGACACATTTGTAAATTCGGTGCCTCAATATTACTGTGCTTACACTCTGTTAGAGTTTTACTCCTGCTCTGATAAAGCTGTGTTGAAACAGCAGAGGAAGGGTGTTTGGGAAGCTCTTTGTGTGCAGGACCTTAATGTCACTTGTTACTCCTCGCACCATCCCTACAGCTGGAGCCTCGAGCTGAGCTCTGGACCCTGGGTTGCCAGAAAAAGGACAGGCAAGGCAGCTGAGGTTGGGAGTAAAAAGCAACACAGGTTGCTGAAGCAACTTTATCCAAGGTCAGTCTCTCTCTGTTTCAGTTTAATTTGTTTACTTCTCTGAGGAGATTACAGTGTTGAGCCGTTGGGCTGAGTATTAACATTTTCCGAGTTCTCACGGGAAGTCTGAGTTATAACACACCAACAACTAGAAGTGACAAAGCTGGCACATCGTACCAGCCCACAGGAGTCTGCTCATCTCCCTTCCTGTAAGTCATGTCTGCCCTTAATCAGTCAGAAATATATCCTGTGGTGTTCCACAACACGACTGGTGGTGCTCGCTGGCGAGGGGAATAACTCAGAAGAAAATAGCGGGACCGAGTGGATAGTTGGCAAGTGAATGTATGAAAACATGACAAGTTTTAGATTGGACTTTCATATATGACACTGAGCTGTATTTTTCTAAAGTTACTGGAGATAATGATTATGCAGTCTGAGACAGATTTTTCAGAGGATGAGCGTTTGGTACTTTGGCAAATCAAGTCTCCTGAAAAGTGTAGCAAACCACATATCAGTTTGCAACCCCTGCTGCCACTTTGCCTCCCCCAAAAAAGTTGACATGAAGAAGTTGTATCACCAGCTCTTTCAAGATCTGAGTTACTACCTGGGTATAACTGCTGACTTTTTATATCTTTTTATTATTGGTAACTGTATTGGAATGGGAAAAGAAAACTACCTGAAAAAACCCAAATCTCTAACTCTGAATTCCTTTTGCTAATATAATACATTGCTGTGATTATGAAAAGGACATGGGCTTATGCTTGTAAATACGAGCATACTGATAATTTGAGGTGATTGATATTTGGATATGAATTCATGAATTTGTAAATGTGGCTTGCAAAAAACTTGTTCTTTCTCATTGAAGTAAGTGATCTCAGTTTCCTGGAAGTTCTATTCTTTCAATACTGGTGAAAGTACTTTCTCTGACTCCACAAAACATCCTAAAAGGCAAGATGTCACATAATCCTATCCAGATAATCTAGTCACAGTTTCTGTTTCAATTGAATATAATTTACTACAGACAGGAATTTTAAAGATAACCTCTAAAAAAAAAAAAACAAACAAGAGTCAAAGCCCCCCCAAGAACCTCCACACCCATGAAAAGCCCCAAAACCAACAAAAAAATCCCAAACAACAATTCATCATTTATATTGAATAAGATTCTTCCCTGTGGATGGACACTGTCCACCACAAAATGTATGTAAACCCCCAAAAGAGATCAGAAATGGTTCTCAGGTCATGTCTTCAGCCTTTCTACATGGGGTTAATTTTAAAAATTATTGGTAACTTTGGATTTATAAAGGTCTGCATGTTGTATCAGATAGGCTGAATCCTCCTGTAAGGTGCTCTGTACCCAAACTCCATCCAAAGTTAGTAGGAAGCTGCAAGGGCTTTAGAGCACCTCTGTATTCTGGCCATTTAAGCATTAATGGATTTGAGGAATTAAACAGCTTCAAGCATAGCAAATATTGACCTCTCCTCAGAAAATATTTACCATCTCATTTATTGTTGTATATCCCCTGCACCAGGATGATATGTTGACATTAGCAGCTATGATTTGCTGGGTGCACTAATGTTCTAAATTGACAAACTCAGCTATTTACTTAAAGGCCCCTCAGATTGATTTCTAGATGCTTTGCTCATTGTCAAGGCATCTGTTCCATGTTAAAATGTTACTGTGGCTTTAGGTATTTCTGTCTTTATAGTATAATTTTGAGCCTCATTTATTTTATATAAACAACTTGCCAATTTTGTGAGCAATAATATGGCAACTGTTCGTATACATGAGGCGTGTTGTGAGCCAGACGTTTCCAAGCCTTGTTTAAGGAAACATTTTAAGTAGCACAGAAATTTTCCAAAATAAGAAACTGAGGCATACAGCTGGAAGGGATTCACTACAAGAGGTTTTCATAGCAGTTAATCCCCCTTTTCATAAAGTACTTAGTCACTTGAAAAGTGTTGGACTTCCATGAAGTCAGGAATTTCTGAAACACTTATCTTTTTATATAGAATTTGTTTCCTGATTGCCAGAACCTGGATGCACAGTCCAACAGTTAGTGTATATTTCCCACCTCTCTTTCTCTGCCCATTGCTAGAACTTCTAGATATTTCTCCTATAATAGTCAGAAAACAGAAAAAAAAATCTTCCTGTCGTAACTTTTTGTTCTTTCAAGAACTGTTATAAGCTTGAAATTAGGATGAGCACTGAGTCCATAATTTAACATTCTCATGTTTTATTTTGGCTCACCTTTACCTACCCATCTGTGAAACTTAGAGGAAGCTGGAAGAAAAAATTAGGAAGAAGAGAAAGGGTCAGTTGACAGGACCTGATCAGTCCAATTACACATTCCTATGCTGTGCTTTGAAATGAAATGTAGCCCAAATGCCATATCCATCCTGCATTCTCAGGCTATCCAGCTTTAAAAGCCTGTCACTTAAGTTCAGACTATACAATCACAAGAACTGACCAAAACATCTTTCATAAAAAGCTTTATGCTTCGCTTTGTAAATCTTGTCCGAGAAAGAAAAACAACACGTCAAGGCTTAACACAGATATTTACAATGAGGAAACTATCTAGACTTTTGTTTCTGTCCCAAGCCCTGAACAGAAAAAGGGTTCTTCACTTCAGCTTCTCCCCAGCTGCGTGGAAAACACTTGTTTTCTTCTTTAAAGAAGAGCTTTGAAAAGAGAGAAGTGATTCACAAAGACAGAATCAAGAATCAAGTTGGTACACACTGTAATTATGGAAAGCACATGTTTAATGGTGATAGGCTATTAAGTTTTATAATCTGAAATCAGTGACATTTGCAATAATTATTATTAATAGCCCAGTTTCTTACTAGTCATATTTAAATGGAGCTTTATGGCTTAACTATCTGAAGTAATCAGCCTCCAGTGGTGTATTATATTAGCCTAAATCAGAGAACAGTTGGGTTGTAAGATGTGCATTCAGCAGCACTCTCTAACTACTTATTATGCTGTAAATAAGGTAAAAATAACTATGAACATTATTTAACCTTAATTACTCAGTGCTTACTAATGGAAAGCCCAGCTGAAACCCAGATATAGTTTTCCATAAAGCTGAAGGAAAGATAGTGGCTCTTTGTGAACCTTCACTGAACCTGAGATTGTGCAAGCCAAGGCACAGCACCTTTATACCAGTTCAGAGAAAGCAATTCCAGCACCTTGGGATTGAGTCTCTCACCACCTAAACCTCACATAACACGTTCTCTAGATGTTGCGCCACCAATAATTTCTTTGGTGCTGACATCTTTGCTGGCAATACTGCTGTTAGTCATCTGAGAGGGGAAAAAATGAGATTCAAAGAAACAAGAATAATGCAGGTGAACAGAGGCTTATGAAAAATGAGTACAGCAAAGGACAATTTGGAAGACTCCTCTCAGAAATGAGTGGTGGGTGGAAGTGCCTGTCTGTGTCCTTGTCACATATGCTGGGGACTTGAGAACTCCATGTCATTTTAAATTGTCTGAGGATCCTACAAAAGCTCTTTTGAAGCAGCAAGGGCTGATATGCTTTAAGAAGTCACTGGGAGTGCTTTTTCTGAATAGAAATGTGACATTTTAAGAGCCCTTTTTTCTTTTTAAACTGCAATCATGCTTTTATCAAAGGCATGAAACTGTTTTATTTCTTAATACTCACGCAGACAGCATTAACTGTTTCTTTTAAATAGTTTAAATGTTAATTTCAAAGTAAAATGTTTTCTGTTCTTTGGGGGTTTTTTGTTGTTAATGCTCTGGCTTTCTTAAGGACAAACAACATCCAGAACACTTTTACAAAAGGCATTTCTGGATTTGATCTAAGCAGAGAATATCCATTGAAATAGATCAGGCTCTTTTGTAACAATAAGTAAAATAATTCTTAAGAGGCAAGGAACTAATTGACTCTTCAAAGCCACCTTTCTCAAAGGAGTTAACATCCACAGGATGCATGAAAAGAGCTTTTTTTTTTTCCTTCACCTTTACTAACCTGGCATCTCTTTCATTTTAACTTGCCTGTGTGTTTTACACCTATTTTAAGTGAATTAAAGATGAACAATTCAAAGAAGTAATGCATTTTCTGTCAGGCCATTACCACTTGTTTTCTCAGCATGTTCTGCAGATCCTGCTAAAGAATGGATCCTGTCATTACAGAAATCAATTGGTGTGCAAGGTGGTCAGCATTTACTGACAACAGACAGTCAGCACTACAGTAAATAGAGGGTGTAAAGGAGGCACTCAAAGTATGTCTTTGTTGGACTATATTTGGGTCTGTTAGACCTATAACATGCTTTGTGTTATAGGTAGGTTGTGAATGTCAAGATTTGCATTCATTCTATATATTGCATGCTGCAGTGCCTGTTACTAGCTCTGTACCTGGCACATCTGTCAATTTTGTGTCTTGACCTCTGAGTCTGCTACAAAAAATATGCTGTATGCCCCATGTAAATGGAGTGGGGCAAGACTGTGTTAGGATGACAAACGTCAGAGCCGAAGTGAAGGCAGAGTTATCCCACCACACTGGATTTTGAACATTATGTAAAAACTGGTATTCCAGCTATTCTTATTTTTGTACTGTTTTAGGAAATATTTATTTAGATAATTTTCATCTGTTCATCTTAACTTCCATTGAGAGTCCACTGAAATTCTTTAGAAATATCCTTACAACAGGATATTGCAAGGAAGAGGAAGAAGTTTGTAGCCGCCATATGGCCAGGCACATCTCCATGACTATTCATAAGGACTTGGCAATGATTCTTAGCATTGTCCAACCAGGTAGTCCAAAGAAAGCATCCTTCTAGCTCACTGGCTCTCTTTTAGAAGGCAGAAACTTCCCAGTAGCTCGAAGTCTGGAAGCTGTGCTGTCCCCACTACAGCTCTGAGAGGTGAGCAAAGGAAGAGGATGTATGTAACAGAATCATAGAGTTGGACAGGAGAGATGGAAGTCATCTAGTCCAGTCCCTGAGGCTAACTTTAGAATCATAGAATGGCTTAGGTTGCCAGGGACCTTAAAGATCATCCAGTTCTAACACCCCTGCCATGGGCAGGGACATCTTCCACTGGACCAGGTTGCTCAGACATAGATCAAGTTGCTCAGAGCATTTTTTGGTCAAGTTTTAAACATCTCCACAGACAGAGGTTCCACAAACTTTCTGGAAAATTTGTTTCAAGGTTTAAACCATAATCAAATTATTTCCTTATATCCAGTTTTAATTTTCTTTACTATCACTTGTATTCATTGACCCACGTCCTTTTGCTGTGCATCTCTGAGAAGAGGCTGTTCAGCTACCCTAGTAGTTGAAATGGACAACAAAATCCCACCTCATCCTTCTCTTCTCCAGGCTGAATAAACCCATTTCTCTCAGCCTCTGCTCACGTTGTGTGTCTTTATTAATCATCTTCACAGCCCTGTGTTGAACTAACTCCAGCCTGTTCCTCTTGCACTGGAGGGACAGAAAGTGCACAGTCTTCCAGAAGCAGCCACACAAGTGCCAAGTAGAGGGCAACCTGCTCTCTCCTTCATCTGCTCTGTTCTCACTCAGTGCAGGATGCAGCTGGAATTCATAGTGACAAGAACATACAATTGACTCACTTTCAACTTGTCCACCAGGACAACCAACTTCTTTCCTGCAGAGCTGCCCTCTCACCTGCACGGTCCTCAGCCCAGCCTGTTGTAGGGAGCTTTTGCATCCCAGCTGTAGCATTTGTGCTGCTGAACTGGTGGGGCTCCCTGTTAGCCCAGCCCTCGGGGTTCTCTCTTTTCAGGGGTCAGGCTTGCTCAGGGTGGGCTCTCTCCTGTTGCAGGGGCTGTCAATGGAGACATTATATAGTGTCAGTGCCAGTATCAGCCCCTGACAAATGCCCGTAGAAACCAGACTCAGTCAGACTTTGAACCACTGAGCACTATCCTTTGAGACTGACCATCCAGAGTCCTCCTGTACAGTCCCTCTCTCCAGTGTGCTTTTGACTGTGTCAAAACCTTGCAAAACTCACAGTAAATTGCACCCACTGCTCCGCCTGTGTCCACACAGACACCGGTTTCACCACAGAAAGTGACCAGGTTGATCAGGAATAATTTTTAACTCATGTTAAAAACTGAGTGTTTCTATTCGTGTTCTTTTCCTTTTCGTGTCTGGAAATGTCTTCTAGGGAGACTTGTCACATAATCTTCACAGGGACTGAGGTGAAGGTGGCCACCTCAGCCAGGTGTCTACCCCCCTGGTACAGCTCTTCCTGGGGACAGCTGGGAATTGGAGGAAGGAGGGTTGGGATCTTGAAAGAAAATCTTACAGCTGCAGAGACTCGAACATTTTGCAAGAAATATGAAAGCAAATGCAGTTAGCTAAGCTGGATTCAAGTGTGCAGATTCATCATCTGTGAAGGAAATACTCGAGATATATCCTAGATAAAAAGCCAACTTCAGATAGTCATTTCAAACTGAAAAACAAATATTCTCCAGGTTTACAGGCCCTCTCAATTTCTTTACTCACCTCTTTTCAAATACCTGGGGTGAAAATGAGAAATCTTGGGCATCAAGAATTGCAGGTTCAATTCTTAGCTTGGCTTTCCTTGCTCACAGAAGTATCTGCATAAAATGACAATCATTTTATGACAGTGAAATGGGGGAAAGCTGAAGATTTTAATATTGGATAGTTAGAAAAATTGCCATCAACAACCGGTTATTTCAGTAGAACATTTTTTTTTCATTACTAAAAGTATTATTGATTTCTGTTGGGGTTTTTTTTCTCCCTTTGGAAAGTACAAAGCCCTTAAATAATTTGAGTTTTCACTTATTCCTCAGAATTGCGGCATATGACTGATAACTGCCTTTAGAACTCCTAATAGCTAAATTACAATTATTATGCAAAGACCTACAATAGACAGTTATATGGATTGTTAAATGACTTTGCCTTTTTTGCAAACCATAATCATTTTCCTTTATTAGCTGAAGGATTTCATAATTTAAGGAAGATGAGAACCTATAAGTCACACTTTCAAATAAGGAACATGGATATTGCAAACATTAAATTCTCCCATAAAAATGTTAAGGCATCATTAAACTAGGATCAGATTAATACAATTCAGTCAACTCTAGATAGATATCTCCTGTAATAGGCTGAAACAATACCTAGTGATATAGGATGTATAAGATTTTACTACAATCAATTTATAAACCTATAAAACATACAGGTATCACTCAAAGCCACCATTAATTTCTCAAGCCTTGTATTAAATAAAGTGAATTTGGTAAGGGAAAATATTCCCCGCCCTTACTGTAACTCCCTTTCTATTGTTAGCTGCTATCACAGCATCTTACTTCCACCGTAAGTCAGATGAGAGATGCCTTCTGGTAGAGGTTGACCTGAGAATCTGTGCTTGATTTATCCATCTGTTTAAGCATCTGAAAGATTTTTAAATGAATTTTCAGGGCATAATTTAGTTCTCACTTGTACCACTGTAAACCTGAAGTCATTCTGTGTTTGTTCCAGAGTAACAGCAAGCAGAATTTGACCCTGAGTTTAATCAAATTAAAAACAGAGGCTTGCATTTCCTCTAGTCAGCTGGGCAAAGGGAGGGAGTTAGGTGGGGAAAAAGAGGGTTTGGACCACAGGTTCTGTGCATGTTCCTTCCAAAGGTACAAGGTAGCTCTGTGGATCTGGAGGAATGGCACATTCAGAACAGCGTGGCAAAGCCAATGAGACAAGTGCTTTATTTATCAGCATGTCCTCCCAGTCCAGGGAGTGCCCACTTGCTGTGAAGAGTACAGGTGAGACTGGACTGGACTGCTTCCAATTCCTAACCTGCTCATTAAAAATTTAGCTTAGGTCAGTTTTCACATGACTCTCAACAGGGCCTGTGTGGAATATGCCTGTGTTACTTGGACAGTAATTTTGTCACAAAGCATCACCTAGTTAGCAAAACAAACCAATTGGTGCAAAACCAGTCCTTCTATTTGGGGTAGCAGGAAATAAAAATACCTGTTAATAGCAGGGAGGAATGTTGCTGGCTATGGTGTCCTCTTAGGAACAGCCATCATAAATTCTCTTAGACCAGCATCTCTCTCTCTCCTGTTCTGCATGTAGGTGTATGTATTCTGTGGCCAAACTGGAAATGCAGGAGTTCCAACAGATGGTCTGTGTTAGCTATTCATCCTGTGAGCTGCGCCTGACAAGTGCTCATACACACATTTAAAGTGTTGTATATGTTGCCCTAACTGAACCTCTGTATGGGTGTACCTGTATTTAAATACGTTAGCATGGATTTCCAAAAACAGAGCAGATTTATTGCATGTGCATAGGGAAAGAAAAGAGAGAGGGAAATGTTTCTTCCATGCCCTCCCACCCCCCCAGGACACATATCAGTGCATTATATCAAAAACAGATCAGGGCATGATCATAAACTGTCCTATACCTGTTTTATGTATTAGTAATCAGAGTCTGCTACTAAATTCATCACAGTAAGATCCAGAGGTTGAAGCTGGACCGAGAGGAAACAACATAAAGGAGAAAGAGTAACTTGCTAAGCTGAGAAGAGCTGGTGTGACTCCTAGAGATTTACAGCAGCAGTACAGACAAAATCTCTTTGGAGGCACTGTTTAAAAGGCTATATGGGGAAAAAATCAGTTTAACTTGTTGTATTAAGCCAGACTGGACTATTCAGGACAGACATGTACTGACCTTTTTTTTTTTTGACATAGACCTAATTGCATGAACCTTGTACACTCAGAGAGAGATACAGTTCCATGCACAACAGTATTTGTTTATAAATCTGTATTAAAGATTCAAAATGCAAGCAAACAGAAGGAGATTTCAAATACAGTAAAAGATGAGTATAGATTAGTTTCTTTGTAAAGCTTTCCCATTTGCATTTAAGATAAGTTATGTGATTTAGTTCAGTATTTGCAGTATTCCCTAAGGTCTATATAGGACAGATCCCAGACTACCTCAGTCATTAAGTGAATCATCTAATGCAATTGAATTCTGAGTGACAGCCAAAATTATATGTAGTTAGTAAAAAATGTTGTTGTATTTAATCATATAATTGTGCATCCATTTAGATCAGCCCAGCAATCATAAGAACCCTTATACACAAGTAGCTTTACCTATGTGACTCGTGGTTAATAAGGAGGAAAGCTCACTCAGAGGGCGTCCTCAGGCAGAGAATTTGAACAATGAGGCCTACATATATGTCAGCAAGAGACATTTTTAGTACTCATTATTGTAGATGAGAATTGTTTTTAAATTAGTTTTTTTTTGCACGCAGCCATCTTGTTGCAAAGTAAAAGATGCTACCCTGGTGATATCTCACATGGATGAAACTATGAAGCAATTTCTGTTATAGTTTACAAATTCAACAGTGTAAAGGGGAGAAAAGTGGAAGATTCAGCTTAGATTCCAGCCTAGATACCCACTGAACTTTTCCTGAACTGTCCCGTCAGTACATTCTCCCCCAGCACCTTCTGAACCTGTAAGTCAAATTTGACAGAGGAAGTATAGTTTCAAAGTGTATTGCCTTCCCCTAAAATTAATTTAAAAAGTCTCAGAGTATAACACAGAGGCCCAGATTAGCACTTTCAGCAAGGGAATCAGGAACATGCATGCTTCTGGGCTTCTCATACTATTGTTTGGCTACTGTGGTGTTGTACTGGAGATGTGTTGAGAAACTGGTGTGACTGTGGTCTCACATCAAGTGGTCTAAAGGAAACAGCTCAATGAACAACTTTGTTGTACAGTTAAAGTTCCCATTTAATGAAATATTTTAAGATTAGAGCCATTTGGTGCAAAATCCTCCAGTTGCAAAGAGGAGGACGTGCAACAGCATCAAGGCATAAGTGATGCAGAGATTTTATGCTGTTTGCAAGTAATGAGCTTGGCTCATTCCATATGGCTGGTAATTGCTATCAGAATAAGTCACAAAGTGAGTTAATAGCTTTGCTCACTCACAAATTGCTGAAACATATTTTCCAAGTCAGAAAACAACCGATTAATTGAATCACCAGCTTGGGAGTCAGGAGACCTGATTTAACTTTCTGCTCAACCTTAGGCTTTTGGAGTTACCATAGCCAAGCATCTAAAATATGGCTTTCCTGCAGACTGCAGTGAAGCATCAAGGTCTGCTAGTTAGTTTTAAATGAGCTAGCTTGGAAGCAGTCTGTGGCAGTACTCAGTTAACTCATCCTCAGCTTCGTTTCCAGTTCATCCATTAATTTAACATGTGACAGTTGGATTTCAGGGTGTTTCGTGAAGTTCAGCAGGGATCAAATATAACCCAGCTCTCCGATCAATCATATGAAATAAATTTGGCATTAAATGACCCAGTGGTCATCTCAAGTTAGATGTTAATTGTCTAACCATAGGGACTCAATTGACTTTGTAAAGTAGGACAGATGGGCTCTGTAGTGCTGAAGATGAAGGACACAGTAGCAGGCAAAGAGCCCCAAGAGGCCATATTTGGAACATGATTCATCTCACCCAACTTTAGAGATCCCCAACTCTAATTACCTTTATAGGTGGTGGAGAGTTTAATGCCTTTTGGAGAGCGATTCATCTACATTATTTGAGGCATCACCCTGATGAAGTAAATTGTTTGGTAGAAAGGCATCTGGCTGAGATGGGAATCTAGAAGCAGATCTCTGTGTTGGGCTGGGTGAACCCGACCTTGGAGTCTTTCCAGAAAGTGACCTTGCTCATGTAAGGGTTGACCTTGCACTACAGCTTGCAGATAAGAGAAGAAACAGTCTTGCCTAGCTCTGCCTTAGCTCCCTGCCATGACTCTCTGTCATATTCTGGGGATAATACCTACAAGGAAACTGTAAAAAGACAAGGTGGAGGTCAAACCTCTTATCAGACCAATAGGTGTAGCTGGGAACATGCTAGAAGCTTTCGAGCCCTTCCTGAGGATATTAATATGCATGGACAGTGTGTTAACAGGAAACCTTTCAATGCCTTAGACAAGATAGCTGAACTTTATTTCAGTGAAACAGCTGAGCTCAGAAGTGTCAGTCGTGAGAAAAACCTTATCAACATCTGCAGTTTTATTAATAAGGACGCTGTCAAACAAAGCCTTTGAGATGTCACACTGTTAAACTCAGAATAATCGACAGCAGAACTTTATAGTACTGGAAGGCAGGTTGGATTTCATCTGTACTTTGTGCTCAGCTTTCTTGGATTTATTAACGTTGATGCTTCAAGCTGAGGAGAAGCCAAAAGGCTTCGCTGCTCAGAGAGGGATGAAATGTAAGGAAAACGCCACGAGAGGGAGATGTTGGAAGTAGGAAAGCTGTCGGGTTTCTCAGCGCTATGCAGCGAGTTACTTTTAAAAGGCACTCGCCAAAAGATTGCTAAACTTTCAGGGGCTCAAAGCATCTTTAAAATGAAGTTTATTCGGAGGGTGGTGGGGGGGAAATAACCAAAAAACAATCAAAAAAAACCCCGAACAACCAAACAACCAAAACCAAAACAAAGTAAAAACCACAAAGTCGACCACAACCAAAAATCTGTGTGAAGCCTATTTAAAAAGTTACGTCTATTAAAAACAAAATTTTCACTAGATACCAAAATGCCTGTCGTTTTAAGGTCAGACCTTTCAATGTCTGCTTCCTCTGTGTTTATTTCAAGCAGTAAAATGCATCATGTAATTTAGATATGATGCCATTTTGCTGCTGATTATGAACAGAGGGGACAGAAGTGTTTAGATCATTTGGCTGAAGCCCCGTGGTAACAGCTCTGTTCACTTGTCCTGCTTGTGGTACGTATTTCTCTGTACTGTTAGATGCCTCCCTGGAAAAACTCTGGATGTTTTACAGAGTTCAGCTGTAATTAAGTGCATATCTGAAGATTAGCCAGTCTTAAAAAAATGAATGTAGCAGTAAAGGGCTCAAGTCGTGTCAAGTAGATAGGGCTAAACGTGGATATTAATAATATAACCAGAGGGACTCAATTTACTTTTGAAGCAATTAAAAGATGACAGAAATTTACAGTCTGTTTCTGGAAAAGAGTAATGTCTGTTTAAAAATAACTTTCTACCCAGAATAGTCTGCCTGTCTCACATAATATCAATTGTGGGAGGGAAAGAAAAAAAAACAAACCAACACAACAGAACACTTTGGCATTTACAGCACTGCTTCTTTATGGAAAAATCAAAGTTTTAAAACAACACAAGTTGACAGTTAGGTGCTCAGGTGCACTTTTAGGCATGTAAACAAAGGCTTTGCTTTTCAAACTTGCTGCACAGCACATCAAAATTTAGCTTCTCCTTGTTTTCATTCCCCATGGGCAGGTTAAGGCTATTAAGAGGCCTGTGTTCCTATGGATAGGAGGTGGAGGGTTCATTTTTAATATACAGTTTAATATTACTCTGGATTATCCAGTAGTTTGGTAATCTGTCTTTTTTTATTATTATTATTTTTATTTAGGGTATTTCTTGCTTCAGAGTGGATAGGCAGGGATTCTTTTCCAGCTTATTCATCAGAACTGGAGTTTGCTCCTCTATCCATAAGCAAAGTATGAAAATTTCGCTAACCTAAAGCAGCTGCTCCAGCAGGCATCCTGATGGAAAATTAACATATTCTTGGATATTTATTGCACTTTAGCTTTGCTTTGAGTGATATTCATGTTCCTCTTCTTTACAGTGTACCCTCTGAAAATACTACTGAATGATTTGGGTCTGATTGTCAGTGAAAACACCAGAACTATTCGAGCCATCATCATGACATTCACCCCTCTGTCTTGCCTCAGAGATGGACAGAATGCCAGGATCAGATATCTTCAAGTATCTGCTGGTGCTCCCTCTTCAAAGCAGTGTAGTCAGATAGAAAGGAAAGCAACAAGACAGTCCCCACATGACTCACAAGGTCTTTGCACTTCTATGTTCTCCCTTCCATCACTTCAGAATTCAGCTCTTAGCAATGGGCTAAAAAATCTATGGTAGTTACTTTTGTCTTCAGAGGATAGCACAGCATCAAAACTTCTGATCCACCTTTTTTATTGTTATCCTGATTTGAATATATTAGAAAGAAACAGCTTGGTTGGTCTACTCAATACTGCACTTAACTCTTCCTCTTTTTCAGGAGTATCATGCTTTAAGCTTTTCTGTGATGTTTTCCCCTCTGCCCTGTTGGAAATGTGACTATAGTGGGATTTAAAAAAAAGAGTTTAATGCATAGACATAATAGCAGGAAAAGAAGCCAAGGTGGTGATAGTCTTGACTGTTTATTTCAAAACTATAGTGAGAAATAGCTTCAAAACCCCCTGAAACCTCTCTGAGAGACAGCATTTGGGAGCCAGGGGCTATTACCTTCATACTTCAGTAGAATCTCCTTGCTTTTATGTCACTGTTTCTGAAGTAAAAACAAGTTGAAGGCAGGAAGAAAGCATCAATTCTGAGTGCCTTTCTGAGGCAAAATTTTACTGAAACTAGAAAGTTCATATAAACAAGGACTTCCAGGCGTGACAACAAGAAACTTTTAACTCTTCTGTGGCAATTTCAAAATCTTTTGGTGAGAAAGGATGGGGTTGTAAGCTGAAGCAATGTGTGGCAACACAAATAGCTGCCTTTCCACACTCTTCAATGAGTTTGATATGCTCTAGGTGATGTCACTGTCAGGGGTGAGCATCACTTGCATCATTTACTGTGTGATGCAAGCAGGGTTCTTGCTGATTTTTTGTTTGCAGTGTGGCTGCACCAGTTAACATATTACCTTCAGTATTAAAACTGCAAGAGCACTTAGCAAAATATGTATATATATATATCAGTCTTTATTGGTCTTTTAAGTATTTTCTAAAGGCCTTCGCTTTTAAAAAATATTAATAAAATAGATTTAGAATGGGAGAATGCTTTAAAATTTGGCTCTCTTGCTCATCTGCACTTACCAGCAATAAAAGACAAGTGAAATCCTGATGCTAAGAACATCAAATTTTGTGTATAGTGGGTGTTTTGGTACACTCAAGTCTAAATGCATCCTGTGTTTCAGCTGGTTTCCAGGTGAGCACAGCCTAGCACATGGGTCAGAAGACAGCTACTCTCTGTTCCAACACTCACCCCACCTAGACAAAAAGAGAAGTAAAGCTATGTGGTATGCTACAGGTTCCACCTGTCTGGAAGTCCACATTCCCATTAGTATGAGCAAAACTAATTAGCTTATCTGTGGCTGTCTTGACTGATTCTTAAAGGATAAAGAATGTTTTTAAAAGGTTCTCTACTCTTCATTGCATAAAGGTACCTGAAGGCTTCTTCACTGTGTTCAGGAATCACAACCAGAGGTTCACCATTATGCCAAGTGTCTGATTCCCAGATTTACTTTCTCTAATTTAAATTCCAGATCTGCATGGTGCTTCCATTTTACAGCAGTCAAAATAAAAGTCCATAGCTTTATATAGAAGTAAAGGCGGGGAAAAAAAAGCACATCAGTACATTCATCTTATATCCAGTTTATTTAGTACCGGAGCAGTAAATACAAATAAGAGTTCTCAAATCTGGCCATGCCAGAGCTGGTGAGATACAGCTACAACAGTCTATTAGTCGTTCTGGAATCCCGTGTGTGCTGGAAAGCTGAAGGGTGTACATGAGTAGTCTTCAAGTTCAGTTTCATAGATATGGACAATACAGTTAAACACACTGCTCCTGATACTGCAGAGCAGCATCTGTATAAAAATAAAGCAACCCTGTGCCTGCCAACTGAGAACTATATTCCAATATTTATATTTGTAGTCTTATAACAAGTGAAATAAACAGTATCTTTTCCTTGAAAAAAGGACATGATCTTTTGTCAAAACTTATTAAAACAAACTTCAGTATTATTTTACAACAGTAATGTTAAGATTATATAGCTTTCTTATGCCATCTTATGGGGGTGAACACTCAAAAATCAAAGTAACCTTACTCGTTTCAATGCAGGTAAAATTTCAGAGTAGAGGTAGGCTTCAACTCAGCAACTTTCAAAGACTGAATCCTAGCTGTCCCCTGGAATGGGCAGGAGGCAGTAATTCACCTTCAGGTCACTTCTCTTCATAATTTCTGCATGAGCACAGCACTTTCTAACACGCTGGGCTAAGCCCTTATTTAGTTGTCTACAGTAAGAGCTCTGAATGTCAACTGACAACACATTTGGACCCATCTGATGTTTAATATCCACGTTTGAAAAGTGTAGCTAACATAGTGCTTAGTGGCATTTCAATACCACAGTGATGACTAGTTGTAAAGACATCAGTCCTTAGGAAAAACACTCTATATGAGCACAGGTCTTACCAGCAGGCTGACCTTTAAATCCAGGCAGACATCCTAAAGAACTCGTGCTCTTTACCAGTCCACGTGCTTTCCAAGCTTCTGCTCCCATCTAAAACTGAACAGCCACATCCACCTTACAGGTAATGAAACTTTGTTAAAGCTCACAAAAACTGTGCTGTGAAAGGGATCAGCCCTGGCCTTATACTGTCCCTGGCTGTAAAATTATTTCACTAAATAACCACCTTGCCAAAACAGTCCAATGTTCACTGACTAACATTTCACTAACATTTCAGTTCCCACACTTCCCAACCTTCTCTACTTTCTTTCATCACTCATTAAAAAAAAAAAAGATACCGAAACAGGAGACAATACTGCTTTATATATCTGCTTTCCTACTTCTGGTGCCTCTGCAAGGCAGCTTTGCAGGTAAATAACTTTTGTTGATGGTGACCAAGCATTTAATTCATAAGACTTTCAGTAGGTGTTAGGCACACAAGGCTCTAAGCTGTCCTTCCTTCAGTGAAATACAAACACATCATCATAGGCAGCTACAGCATTTTGCTTTTCTTCAGTGCAAATGTTCTTGCACAAAAAATTCAACTGCTTCTCAGAATTCTGAAGTAAGATTTTGGTCAGCAAGGCTGAGTTTGTCGGAAATTATGGAACACTTAAGGACATGGTTCAGTGGTGGATTTGGCAGTGTCAGGTTAATGTTTGGACTCAACGATGTTTTCCAAATAAGTGATTCTGTGGAATAACTGTTTGTACTTCCGTTGCACCTAGAAGCTCTACCCAAGACCATGTTGGTGTTGAATAAATACAGAATCAAACTCTCCTCTGGAGCAGCTTTTGGTTTAAGGAGTACAGCCCTAAACACAGTAAATCTGGAGTAGGACTTGAAATAGAAGGTCAGTCTTCTAGGTCTAGACCATTCACTTGACCATACTATCTCCCACCTTTGGCCTCTACTGTCTTACTCCTCCAGATACCAACCTTTGGAGGAAATTCACTGAATCCCAAGAGCTGCCTCTGCTCCATTATTTCAGCTTGTTCCTACTTCAAGACTAACCATCTTTTACACAGATTTCCTTCTCTTTCCAAACATATTGTTGATTAACTTGGCCATTGACTTTGATCCACTTGGTCGTCTCTTTTCTTTCACTTTGAAATTTGAAGTGATATTCCTCAGGACTTTCGTGAACATTGCCACAACTTCCTGACAATGTTCTGCTGCAGACAGTTCACAGAATTGGCACTTGTTATCCATTGCCAGCTTCTGTCCTTCATCCCAGCCAACTTCCCTCATGTGGCATAAATCCTGTTTATTACCAACCAAAAATATAGATGACTCGACCATTCTGAAATCAAAAAGGTTCCAATTAGAGAAAAGATGCATCACAATACTGTGCTGAATGCTGTGCTATATTCAGTGTGTATGAAAAGTCTCTATGTGCAAGATAATTGGCATTGCAAAAAAAAAAAAAATCCAAAAGAACCAACCAGCAACCCCAACTCTACCAGAGTTCTGGTTTTCCCTTTGCCACAGTCAAATGTCAAAGGATTTTCCAGACCAGTTATTCTCTGTCAGTACATTTTCATTTTGGTTCCTCTACTCAATGAATTAATGTATTTTTAATCCACTGCTGTTTTCATCCTCTATACTGCTGAGTATTTTGTCAGCACCTGGACTTCAAGTAAGCTGATCATTATCCCCATTTGCAGGTAACAGAATAGAGTCCAAGAGATAAACCAAGTGTCAGTGGCATAACTCAGAAGAAAACACAGGAAACATAATTCCAAGCTCATTTGTTTAGAAAGCACCTCAGCTGACAGATGCAGGAATACACACCACCACAGGTACTCAGACTTGCAATTTTGGTGGTTCTTTTTGAAAGTAGTTTGTTTCTTACCACGTGGTTACCCGTGTGCACAAATAATGTCGGTCACTGCTAAAGGCAGTTTAGGAGACAGTCATGGTATTAGACTCCTGTATGTTGGGAAATGCTTCCTTCAATCCCTACACAGGTGCATCTCCATCAGTAATCAAGTGGCAGAGTAAAAGCACAGGCTGACTGCCAGCTTTATAGCCACGCAAATCACAGCAGAGAGATTTACGGCAATTATTTAAATAGCAATTTTGTAAGAAAGAAAAACAAAAGTCCTGATGTACTTGGCATAGGATACAGTGAAATAGATTGCAATTTGCCACACATTTTACCTCCAGGTACCTTGTTGTTGGCATTGCATTATGTCACTTGGATGCTGCTGGATTTTAATTGCTACTAGGATGCCTACAGCTCACAGAAACGTTCTCGGCTCTTTATTATGTTTGCTGAGGGGAAAAAAAATAATGCCACTTACTTTTTACAAACTCCTGTGTGAGACTCTCGGATCCTGTACAGCAATGCTTTTGCAAATGCAAACGATGCTCTGTCACTGATGTCATAAACAATGATAAATCCATCAGCCCAGTGGAGCTCGTCTGTGAGGGAGAGTTTCCCCTGCTGTGGCTGAAAGAAGTTCAAATTCACATGCAAAAAGAATGTTACTGTTGTCACATCAGAGCATTTTCTTTGTCACTGTGAAAGTGAGAATGTTGTATCTTTTATTGCAAAGGATATTTAATAGGCCTAGGTATTGTTATCAAATTCAGGTGAATAATGCTCCAAAAGCCTAACATATAACCATCAGTAAAGATAGCACTTTGGATCACCAACAAATTATGAAAAATTTATGCTTTTTTAAACAGTAAAATTGCATAACCTGTACAACCACTACTTATGATGAATATTCTGCAGGGTTACATGTGAAAGAAACATACAGGAGCCATTGATATTTGTGCATTTTCTGGTTATAGCTCTGGTTTACGTGTTTCTAATATTCTGACTACACTAAGCTTAATGACTTTCTTTGGTTTCTTCATTTGCTTGGTTTCTTCATTGAATTGTTCAAGTCTGAAACACTACCCAGAGGATAAATTTCTAGAGACAGCTAGAAAAAAAATCTCCCATCAATCTGCAGTTGAGTTTAAAACAAACTAGTGACAAAAGCTGCTCTAGTGACAAGGGGGTTCACCACAAGAAACTGTTGCACTTCTGATTTCCAGAAAGCAACAGCTGCAAACTGTCCTATTAAGCAAAGGAATGTAATTTCAAAACTATTTTAAATTAGCTTATCCCTGTAGATGATTTGGCTGCAGCTAGCAAAACCATCTGACCCAAAATGGATGAAATACCGGAAGCTGATCAGGAAAAAAAATAAAGATTAAAAATTGACTTTTGCTCTGCGGAAAACCCACCTTGAATAGTAAACTGAGGACTGTTAAAGTTGGTCCCTTGCTAGTTTAGTACTTTGCTACTTGCAATGTATATTCTCCAGTGACATCCCAACCTGGTTGCCTTGATTGGCTCGGTATTAGGGCAGCTCTGTAGCACCATTAACATCTGAACTGGAAAGGCTCTAACTTACAGTGAGGGATGGTAACTGAAAGGTGGCAGTGAAAGGGGATGCATGAGAAAGATGAAACAAGTTTCTGGAACTGTCTGAAGACTTCAGCATCTTTAATACAACAGGTTTTTTTAGTGCTGTGGGGACTGTGCAGCACATTTAGGGGTGGGAATGGTGACGTGTGTGTGTGTCACAGCTGTTTCTCAGATGGATGAAGGGACAGTGAGCTTTGTACAACAGGTATCCAGCTACTAGAGGAAAACCTCAGAGAGCAGGAAGATTTCAGGAAGCAGAAACAAAAATGGCACCACTTCCTTCCCCATTCTGGTCTCCTCTTGGGACCTGCTTTTCTTCCCCATCTCTTATGGGATACAGGACCTCCAAAACCCTGTCCTGCCAGAGAAAAGCAATACTGCCTCTACCTGTTGCCTATTCCTGTGCAGCCACTAAGAAGTTGGGAAGAAAGCAGCAAACAGCTAAAGTTAGGCCTTGTTCCTCAGTAAAAACTAGTACAAGACAGCTCAGAGTGTGCTAGCAAGAGGAGCAGCAATGTCTACTTTGACCATTTCTGCAGACATTTACTAAACTGCTTGCTTTATAAACTATAAGCTATATAAAATTTCATCCATTTACAGTATTTGAGAAAACTGCATGTAATCCAATAACTTATCTCTGTATCTACCTAAGTAAGGCAAAAGTGGTAAAAGTTATTTCTGTTAGCAATACTCCAAAATGAAAAGGCATTTACAAAAAATCTAAACAATGAAGGGCTTCTTCCATGAAATGGGAAAGTACTCAGCAGGTCTGAGCCACAGCAACTATAAAATTTCAGTCTTTAAAAGAAAACCAGTAAGGAAAAATTCCAACAGCAGACAAGAAGTTTGTAACCCCTCAACACTTTTTACCATATACACAGACAGAATGAAGAACAGCCTTTCTTTGCCCCCTCCCACCAATTCTTACCTGTGAACAAGGGTCATAAATTTCCAGGTGTATCTGCCTCCCATCCAGGCACAAGTGTTTAGTGTAGATGCATTCTAAAAGATAGACAGTATCCAAAGAAAATCAGTGTTAGTGACTTGGGGTGACAGTGAAAAGAAAAGGCAGCAATGCTGACATTGGATAATACTGAGGATTACATAAGTACTCTTTGGTTTGGTTGGTTTTTAAAGGGGGTTTGTATGTGATTTGTTTCTTTTGCAGGTAAGGAGGGGGTTTGCCTTTGTTGGGGTTTTCAGGGTTAGAGGAGTTTTTTTGTTTGATTTTTTTTTTTATTTTTTTGGTGTGGGGTTTTTTGCAGTGTTGTTGACTGTTTGCTGTTTCTTTTTTTGAACACACACTGGAAAGAAACATATTTCATTTTGCAACAACCAGCCCCTTGGGCAGACCAACACCAATTTGGTGCTCCCATCAAAGTTTTGGTACAATGAATACTTTCAGACCATAGTTTTCCTCTTCTAAAATGGAGGGATGCTCAGAATCAGCTAGATGTTCTTGATCACTCAGCTTGATACTAAGGCTCAGGATTATTCAAGTAGTCAGCCAGACTATCTGTAGTTCTGATTCTGCACAAAAGCCATTATTGAGCAATACTGTTTATTTACCATGACATCTGGTGCTTTAAGAGTTCTCATACAAGGCAGCATTAGACCTACAGTATTTACAGGATCATGTCCTTAGGATCTAGTCCAAAAATATTTCTGTAGTGTCAGTTCCCAGATTTAGGACTCTCCACCAGCAACACTGGGAACACTCTTGCAGACAGACCATCACTATTCTTTTCACCAGCAGCCTGTTCTAAGCAAGTGTGACCAGATTGTGTTCATTGAGTTAGTTGTCAACAGGCTTTCTGCAGTATAACTTCTCAGTTTCTGAACTACAGAGACATGAACTGGTATTTACCCTACAGAAAATCCAATCAAAACTGTGTAATGAAGGGTAGGTCTATAATCTCTGGAACTCAGCATCTTCAGCTCAGGACCATGTTAATCTTAAGCATTCTCCATGCCTATCATAAGAGTTCATCTGATGATCAACTATCAGTCCCACGCATCTCAGAAAATAAAATCTGCAGCCCTTAATTTGTTTAATTATGGTTGTTTCCATAATTAAACAAAATTTTAGTTAATGTTTTGACTCCACTAACAGTGGCACGATCTTTACCACCCCTATTCCCACTTCCCTCTCCCTTTCTCCTTTCTAGAAATAGTGCTGAACGTATCTTCCATCAAACACTTGTTAACAAATGAAAATGTTCTGACACTTGCAGTACTGGAGGCTCAGAACAGGGAAACCTGTTTTTAGTTGCAGGTGGCTTGGCACACACATGGAACACAGAGAGCACTATGCAACTTCCATGTGACAGGTCAGACCTGGATCAGCCAGCTAGGACACAAACTATCTTTTCAGTCTGTGTTTGTATTGTAACAAGTATTGGTAGAGCATAAATATACAACTGTAACTCTCCCTTCATAATAAATTAACTTTGATATATTTAACGCAATTCAGTTTAGTACTTCTAATTTCTTTTTTATCTATGGATCACTGGAAGCTACTCTGATCCCCATGAAAAAAAAATGTGGAAAGACTCCTCCACTTCAGCAGGGAAAGTGAGGCAGATAGCAATCTCTCTGACATCTTAAGTTTTGGGACTTCTCATGCCCATCAGCTGGGGTGGCAGCACACTTCCGAAGTTGTTTGTGCATCAGTTAAACAGTATTTCGACCCGGGATGTGAAAGTTCGAGTCCTGCTTTGCCACCTCCCAAGACCTTAGAAGTGTCTTAAGGATCAGCATATTAGTTCTGGCACGAATGTGACCTTCTGTCCTCTGTACAGCGAGACTTTCCACAAAGCAATCCAACCAGCGCATTCCTGCTTCGCTGGGGGTTTCGCGTTATGCTTTGATTCACCACCAGCGCCCGATAAACAATCCGTTCCACCTCTCCTCTGGAGCCGAAGAGCAGATATTCAATAGACTAGGTTTGGGGGTGGGTTTGTTGTTTGGTTTTTTTTTACCTAGTCTGTCTCTTTTCTTCACCTCCCCTCTGACTGAGCTGACTCTAACCCACCCTCACTTCCCACTCGCAGTCCGGTTATCCTCCCTTGCCCGGTTCGGGGCGATCCCTGCACAGACACCCCGCTCGTCCTTCTCCCTCCTCAGAGCTCACGCTTAGCCAGGACCTCCCGCTGACAACCGAGCGGAAACTTAAACCTTCCCGAAAAGTTCTGCGAAACCGCGCTTTTACCCGATTTCCCGATCAAATAAGTGCTCGAAGCGCCGCGTCCTGCGCTCCCCGGGGGAACCCCGAGCGGATCCCCCCCGGATCGCCCTCCCAGCCCTCCTTCCCCCCCTCCGTCCCGCGGCGCTCACCGGCGTTGGACGCGTATTCCCCGATGAACCGCCGGGTCAGGAACCGCACGGTCAGTGCTAAGGGAGGGAAGCACACGCCACGTTTAGCGGGATCGCGCCGCCCCCCCGCACCAAACCCAAGGCCGGGGGCTCCCTGGGTTCCCCCCCTTACCCGACTTGCCGGCCCCGCTGCCGCCCAGCACGGCCACCTTCACCTCGGCCATGCCGCCGCCACCCCGCGCCCGCCGGCGCCGCGGCTTTAAAGTGCCTGCGGCGACACCGCCCCGCATCCCGCCCAGCATCCCACCCAGCATCCCACCTCCTGCCCGCTCCCCCGCCCCGCCGGCGGCGAGGACGCCACAGCTCTCTGCGGGGGGGAGGTGTTTTTCAGCTTCTCCGAGAAGCGCCTTCCTCCTCCTCCTCAAGTCCCTCCGGCTCGTCCCCCGCCGCGCAAGTTTTCCTCTAGGTCGCCTTCCTGCCGACCTTCCCAGGCAGGCTGGCGGGTCCCTCACCTCCTTCTCCTCCTTCTCCCCTCAGTGCGGTTAGGAACTGGAGGGAAAAGAGGAAAGAAAGGTGGGGAAACTAAAAAAGAAAAAGGAAAGAGAAAAGGAGAAGATGTTCTCCAGCTGCGGGCGTTGTTTGTTTATTTTGGTTCGCAGGCTGTCACTGTTTTGTACCAGGAGTGTGAAAGTGAACAAACCGGAGGGATTGGGTTTTAATTTTAAGTGCCTTCTGGGGTAATTTGCTAAAAATTAGTGTTCTGAGCTTGTCTGGTGTTTCAAAACTCATCACTCACTAAACCTCTGATCTTGCAAAAACTTCTGCGGGCCTGCCTTTTTTTATACCTATGATTGTTTTTGTTGAATTTAAATTTAAGTTCTGTGTTGTGTGCTGTTCAGCTGAGGCCATATAACGTGCCTGGGAAACAAGCAAATATAACGTGGAAGGTGAGGCAGAGAAGGCTAACACTGCCAGAAAGACACCCTGAGTCTACTGTGCCTCTTTGTTTCGAGGCTCCTAAAGATCCTTCTAATGGCTATTTATTTCTGAAAGTGCATAAAATACTTGTGTGCAAAGCTTTAGTTAGTCCACTGGTGAACAACAGGTTGCTTTAAAATCCTTGTTACACTTGAATACTTACTGTGTTCATGATTATTTTACTTTGTTTATATAACTTGAATATATTTATTTATTCTGATATTTTTACCCTGTTCTGATGGAACTGTTGTGCATCATATAAATCATTCAATAAAGCACTGCTTCAGTTTGCTTGCTAGGAGGTATTACAGGTACAACAAGCTCAAGAAAATAGACAGACAAGGTATTTGTTACAGCTGAAGGAAATGCTTAGTGGAGAAAAACATATGTAAGAATAAACAGGCAGATGCAGTTTGACTCCAAAGTCCCTGACTGAAAAGTTGCTAATGGCTGGAGGTGTGAGCAGGGGATACCTCTAGTTTGCTTTATCTGTTTTTTTTAATAGAATCATAGAATGGTTTGTATTGAAAGGGACCTTAAAGATCATCTTGTTCCATTCCCCTGCCATAGATCAGGTTGCCAGCCCCACCCAGCCTGGCCTTGAACACTTCCAGGGATGGGGCATCCACGGGAACCTGTCCCAGTGCCTCACCACCCCCACAGTAAATATTTTTTTCTTAATATCTAATCTAAACCTACTCTCTTTCAGTTTGAAGCCATTCCTCCTTGTCCTGTTCTGCTATTGCTCGCTCACAAGACAAAGGTTAATATCTAAAAGAACTTTAGTCTGACCTTTGGCTATTTTAACATTTGTTTTTGAAATAGCAGGATGCTGAGATCACTAGGCTGGAGTCAATTTGGTGTAACTGGCACGATTTAGTATTTTGCTATTTCATATACGTTGAAACCACTGCAAGAGGAAAGTCTAAACCTGCTTATCCATGTGCTTATCCTTATCCAAGGATGCGGCTTTTTTGCAGCTGATTTAAATAAATGGTTCTGAAGTTTCTTTTAAGAAGTGTGAGGTTTCAACACAGCTGTCTCACAGCTCAGGAATGTTCTTTATTTCCTGTTGAAGTATGTGCAGTTTATGACTATGCCATGGAAAGGCTGATTAAGGCAGTTCTAATGGCCCATGGCACAGGAAAACAGAGGATAACTCGTCTGAAGTGGGCTCAAGATGCACTCCTCAGGATGGCTTTTTCTTCTCCCTGGTTTGTTTTTACTCCTTGTTCCTTTTTGGCAACATTGGCTTGTTGTAGTCCTCCCTGGCACTCACTCCTGCCCCTGTGGCATGGTGGGCCAGCACAGCTCTTCATGCAGGTGTTTTAGGAAACAGAACGCTGTATTTGGGATGTAAATTGTCCAAACTCTTTATTTTATACCCTCTGCAAAGGGAAAAATGGAATCCAGCTCTCCTGTTCCCACTGCATGGACTTAACCACATGAGCACTTCCCTCACCTGGACAGCAGATGTGATAACCAAATTGGGGTATTGCACATGTTAAAGAATGTACTGCCTGGCACTTTTATTTCTTTTAGTTGTACAAAGAAGTTTATTAAGGAGACTGAGATGGTTTGTGGTATATAACTTGAAGCATTAGAGAAATTAAGTTTTAATTGAAAATTAAACAATGAGAATGTTTCTTTTCTGAAAGAGTGTCTTTCTCCCTCCCTTCCCAGAACTAAATTGAGAAAATTTATAATGTAAGGAACTCCTGAACATCCACTCTAAATCATTTAATTTTATTCTTATTCATAAACTTTTCTGTCCATTTTCTTCTATTACTGCTGCATTTCCATTTTACAAGTGTATTCACAGAGATACTTTTTAATTTCTTCCTATACAGAGGACAAATCTCAAATTTCTTTTAAATCAACACCCCCGCAAAACATAACAGCAAAAGTTGCTTACCTCTCTAAGCAATGCCATTTTTGACATTTCAAGTTGCAATGAACACTTTTGTTGATCATCTTACTGAAATGTTTTGATTTGCATTAAGCCTGAAGGAACATTTCATGTATTAGAAGAAATGATGCAAAGTAAGCATACTTTTTTTTTATGGATTATTTACCTAGATTTGGCATTTATATAACAGTTTGTGGTACATACAGTAGTAATGCCTCTTTAAATTGCCTCAGCCTCTTGTTTCATTTTAGTGTTGACTGTCCTTACCTGCAACTTGTACAACTGCCACTTTCAGTTCCTTCCAGTGCCAAATCCGTCTGTTCTGGAATGGTTTTACCCTCATTACCCATGGGTGCAAGTGTCTCTGCAAGGGTAGGGGTGTGTACAAAACAGTTCATCTATCTAGGGAGCAGAAGTTTATGTGTGAGTTCAGATCTGGTGGTCAAAAATGAGTCAACTCTGTGCTGCTCAAGCAACAAGTGAGTAAACTTTGTTTACATGTGTAAAGCTCTGCTAAGAAAGCAGTGGGCTTCTAATAGATACAATGGAAATAAATGATTAACCAGATAAAATTCCCTTTTTAGTGAACGTGGTAGATGATTGATTTTGAATTGTTTAAGCTGAAAGTTTTCAGAATTTTGCAGATCACTGATCAAATGTGGTCACTTTGCATTTCATTCCCAGTTCTGTAGACTGGGACATCTCTGGCCTGATGCCAAGATCTCTGAGAGTCAAAACTGCTTGTGGAGAAAATGAACATCAGAAAAACACTTACTTTCCATTTTAGCCTTTTTCATGCAGCTTGGCTGCTGGAAAGAAGATGGAATTGAGAGTATATAACTATTTGTACTTTGTGAACAACAATAATGCTTCAATCCAAAAAGCACAATTAGGAACCACTGGCTGAAGCAAGTGCCTGCTCTGTATGGTATAGGATTTCTGTAACTTGCTGAGGTTTGTATCCCTGCAGAATTAGTTCCCTTCTGGCTTATGGAGTAATGTCTTCCAGGTAAGATCTGTCTTTTAAAGCCCACTTTCCACCATACCTTCAGGTGGAGTGCTTTAAATTTTACATCTGCTACTCCAACTGCTTCCATAGCACATGAACTGGCCAAGTAGATGTCTGAAACCACAACAAAACCAACAAAACTAGAACAGGATTTTCGGCTGAATGTGATATTTTCATCATCTATAGACATGGGTACATTCCTCAGTGGAATACTCAAAGGTATTATTCATGATGGAAAGAAGACATGACAGAGCATAATCCCATCTGCTCTGTTTATGTGGTGTAAATAGATAAAAACTGCCGTTTTTCCTCCTAAAAATGGTAAACTGCTCTCAGAGGTAGGTTGTTATAAGTGATTGAAATTTTGTCTTGCTGGCCATGGGAAAGTGTTTGGGATTTTTTTAGCAGAAATTACAGATTTGATCTATGAGAAAGTACTGTTAGTACACAAAAAAAGGCGCATTGGATGTGAAAAACAAAACTTCGTAGCTCCTTACAGATTTCTCCCAGAGTCTGAAACTGCCTATCCCCCAGGGTATCATGAAGGATTTTGCAGACTAATAATATGACTCTGAGCTGATAACCCTTAGGAGTAAGGACAGTGTGACAGGGAGAAAGTTTGGAGACCTCATGGTCTAGTGGGAATAGTATATGGTCAGTATTGTGGGAATGAAAACCGAGGCATTTAGGCTTAAGCATTTATGCATTATGCTCAGACTCTTTAAAGAGACTTGTGTGTTTCTTGGTAAACAGTGTATTTTGGGTTGATTAAGGCCCACACCAACACCACATGACTGCAAGGTAAAGTGTCAAGTTGTTTTTCAGTTTCTAAACAATCTGTTTGTTTGACTTCTGTTCTACACAACTTTGGGACCCAGATTATCTTTTGAATGTATAACTATGAAGGGACTAGCCCATGATAAAGACCTCTACATTTCACTGCAATGCAAATATTGAAGCATGAAAATAGTCTCTTCATATGGCTTGGACTGCCATATGGAAGCTTAAAAAAATGCTTCTTGAATAATTAAGGTGTTAATGACAAGGCAAGGGATTTTAAGTGGTATATAACTTCCTTATATATAATTATTATAAATCCTAATTTTAGACAGAATTCTGCTTTCCTTGAGTCTCATATAAGAGCCTTTTCCCAGAAAACAGAAAGCTTTAAACCCTTAACCTAATTCAAGTTCAGCAAAATGTGAGTTGCAAGGCTAAATGCTTGCAGAGGGTGTTTATACCCAAATCCCAACATAAAGATTACACTTTGTTATTTTTAGTACCTAGGGGAATGTTATCTCAAGTTACACAGCTCCCTTTGTAGCAAAAAGACAAAACACATCTTTAACACATCTGTGCTAGCATTTATTGAAATTTGGGGTTGTAATGGAATTTACCAGAAAGCAATATTGCTTATTGAGATAATTCAAAAAGCTGAAGAATTTTTGCCCCCTTTTGGCATTGGAAGAAAAATAGTTACTTTTCAGATATGCTTTTCAAAGGTTTTAAAATAAGACAGGGAGTATAATCCTAAAGTAATTAAACAGCCTTGTAATTGTGAAATATTTAAGTTTTAAAAAAACCCAGGCTCGAGTCCCTGACTTGAATCAGGGCAAGAATTTAAAATTTTATTTCCTACTTCCCATGTAATTGCAAAACTCTTGAGAGGTGACATCAGTTTTTATTCTCTGTCATTGATGTTATTTATACAAGAAAAAAAACCAAACAAAAAACCCCAAGCAAATGAAAAAAAACACAAACAGCTATAGTAAACTGCTGTAAGGAACCCTCACATTCCAGGGAAAATTAACCTTTGCCACCATGTTATTTGGTACATTGATTTTTTTTTTTCCTTACCTAAATTTCTATCTCCAATTTGGTAAAAATTTTGATCAAAGAAAATTATTCTTTTAGAATCAGTTCTGGTTCTCAATGCTCTGATTGAAATCCTAAAATAGTTGCCATGGGTTGTGCATACAGACTAAAGTAAAAGTGAAGCATTCAGGTTTTGTTGTATGGAGAAAATGTGAAGCAATAGTCAACTGTGGAAATATTTCATTCAAGTTCTTGTTCACAGTCAAAACTATAGAAAATCTATCTTGGTTTTACTAATGATTCTGGACCTAAAGGTAAGAAAGCTTATTGAAAACCACAGAGTGATGATCAGTGTTGATTTTCAAAGGGTAATTTCACTAACAGACATTGGAGTGTTCTGGCCAGAATAACATACAAGAGTAGCATCATGTACCTTCACATTTTCACATTTTCTGGTGTTCTGCCTGTTTGGATGATCACATGTAAAAAAAAAAACCAAAAAAACCCACACAAAAACCAAAACCAAAACCAAACAAACAAATAAAGAAACAAAAACACAAAACTAGCAACGAAACCCCAAACAAACAAACAAAACCCCCTAAACAACTAATGAGCTGTCAGAAAAATGACACTCAGAAAAATACATAGTGAAAAAGCAGTTGAAACATTTTCATCAACTGGAGGAAAAAAACCATGAACTTGCATCCTACAAGCAATTAAGGATTGACTTCTTTTAGGAAAGAACAAAAAGACTGCTTTATTTAATTAGGTTGGTGGGTTTTTTTAATTCCTGAGGAATAAAATAAGGGGATTTTGCGATGTGAAGAGGATTTAGCATATTGGAAAAGCAATCCAAACTATATTTATATCTTTTTTCCTACAACCTAGAAACAAGGATTCCATACACAAAAATTGCACTGACCTCTTTCCCCTAAAACATGTGAAAGAAATAGGAGCTGGGAAACAGGTGATACAAGCAAAGCATTAGGTTACAAGTTTTCACTGACTGTGAAGTAGGAAAGACAGACTGGAATGAACTCTGGAGTGGATTGAAGAGCCAGTCACTGTTAAAGCTTAGGGCTGAAAATGACAGCCAACCTATTTCTGCTGTGGTGGCAAATGCTTTTTAGTGGTCATTGATGTTTATTCAGTTTAGTGGTGATGAAAGTCCTACTGAAACTTCTCAAATAAGTTACAGGGAGATAAACCAGTGTTTGAATTTGCAACATTTGAATCGCTCTGCCATCAAAAGCCGTCACATCTGTTCTTATCTCAAATAAACGTGAGATATGTTGGTCTGAAAGGGAAGTGAAGGTCTTTCTGCACAGTACTTTAGCTGTTAGTGTTGAGCTATAATGTCTTGCCCTCTGCTTGGGGCCTTTCAAGTTTAATGTCAGCTCTTTGGATAATCAAGAGAGGCTTGAGGTTGCTTCCATCGTTTTAGAGATGGAGACTCCAGCTGAGCATGTTCCTTGTCATTGACAGTTTTCTCCACACTCTCAAAATCATATCTTGTGCATTTTTTTGATTGTAGATATGTTCTGAAAAATCTGTGTGTTTGAACAGTGTATGAGGCAGAAGATGGATTTATTTTTCCCCAGCAAGGCTTATCTCACTGTAAATCCATGGCTTGAATCATTATGGGATGTGAGAAGGAGGAACACAGCTTCTTTTTAAAGATTTTATATTTTCTTATTGTACATTTACTGTATTTTTTGATGTTTGTCTGTGTTATATGTGTTATAATGTTTGTCTGTGAGTTATATGGCACCTCATAATATTATATTTTAGATTAGGTTTTTATTAGATCGCAGCATAAATAAGCAATTACTGAGCTCTTAATTTCTGCTAGATTATTACTGTAAAGTTCAGAGTGCTTTTAAGTTGTGTTGTGGCCAACATATATTAGAATAATGAAGTTGAAACTGAAAATAATCAACATTTATTCATAACTTCTTGCTCTGTGGGAGATGGTCAGTCTCCAGATACAATATGCTAAATGTATCAGAGTATAATCATTGCAGGAAACTACAGAAACTGTTTCTAGCTCTGTGATTGCCATGGTTTAGATTAATCTCAAGAAAGGATTTAATGTTCATCTTAATCTGATAGCAGGTAGTTTGCATCCAGCTGTACCCTCTGTTCCTTCCTGTGATTTCTGTAGCAATAAATCTTATGGTCTTGTGGCCCCTTGATTGAGTGGCTCAGCTTGCTTATTTGATACAAAAATAAATTTAAAAAAAATGTTATTGCATTTGGTTTTATCTTGAATCACTCAACTGAATTGACTCAACACTATCACAAACAGTGGTATAAAGAAGGATGTGGGAATATGTAGCCATGAGCAGGAGGAAGAGCACAGCTACACTATTGAAATAGCTTAAACAGTGTTGGGCAAATTATAGCTAAACAAGTCCATGG
The DNA here is from genome assembly GCF_025592945.1 of Manacus candei. Taxonomy (NCBI): domain Eukaryota; kingdom Metazoa; phylum Chordata; class Aves; order Passeriformes; family Pipridae; genus Manacus; species Manacus candei. Next base: position 21,630,549 of record NW_026138066.1, on the reverse strand, counting down.
GACCAGCTTGTCTGCATCCCAGGTTGCTGAAAGCATTCTCTCTCTTTGAAGGGTCATGGAGGTTAGGATGTCTTTGATGACTGGAAAAAGGTGTGTTTTGCACCCACCCTCAAGAAAAGCATAGAAAGGACAATCCAAAGAACTGTGGGACAGTCAGCCTCACTTTGATTCTTGGGAAAATCATGGAGAGAGGCCACTTGGAAGCTGTTTCTGGGTTCACAAAAGAGAGGAAGGTGATTGGGAACAGTCAGCAGGGGTATCAGAGGCACCACGATTTACCAAAGGTAATTCATGTCTAACTAGCCTACCTGCCTTCTATTATAAAATGCCTAGCTAGTGAATAAGGAGAGAGCAGTTTAAGGTCATTGCCTCAACTCTAGCAAGGTCCTCAATGCTGTCTCCCACAGCATTCTTCCATCCATGCTGGGACATAGTGGTCTGAGTGGGTAGGCAACCACATGGGTAAAAGACAGGCTAGAAGATGGGGCTCAGAAAGTGATGGTTAAGAGGTCATGATTTACCTGGAGGCCACTTAGTGGAGTCCCCCAGGGGACTGAGCTGAGACCTGTTCATGCCCTGGAGGAGGTCATAGCTTGCACTTCTGTATTTTCTGTAATTTTCTGTAATTTTCAGATGACACTGAACTGGATGTACCAGTTGATACACTTGAGTGCAAAAGTGCCACTGGGGGGGACCCTGACAGGTTGGAGGAATAGGCTGGTTAAGAACCTCATGACATCCAGGAGGGTTGAAGACAGAGCCCTGCCCCAGGAATCATAGAATCATAGAATCAGCTGGGTTGGAAGGGTCCTCCGAGATCATCGAGTCCAACCCTTGATCCAACACCACCGTGGTTACTAGACCATGGCACTGATGCCACATCCAGTCTCTTTTTAAAAATCTCCAGGGACGGAGAATCCACCACTTCCCTGGGCAACCCATTCCAATGTCTGACCATCCTCTCTGTAAAGAATTTCTTTCTAATATCCAACCTAAACCTCCCCTGGCACAGCTTAAGGCCATGCCCTCTTGTCTTGCTGATAGTTGCCTGGGAGAAGAGACCAACCCCCACCTGGCTACAACCTCCTGTCAGGGAGTTGGAGAGAGTGATGAGGTCTCCCCTGAGCCTCCTCTTCTCCAGGCTGAACAGCCCCAGCTCCCTCAGCCTCTCCTCGTAGGACTTGTGCTCCAGTCCCTTCACCAGCCTTGTTGCTCTTCTCTGGACCTGCTCCAGCCCCTCCATGTCCTTCCTGGACTGAGGGGCCCAGAACTGGACACAGCACTCCAGGTGTGGCCTCACCAGTGCTGAGTACAGGGGAAGAATCACTTCTCTGGACCTCCTGGCCACACTGTTCCTGATCCAGGCCAGGATGCCATTTGCCTTCTTGGCCACCTGGGCACACTGCTGGCTCATGTTCAGCTTCCTGTCAATCCAAACTCCCAGGTCCCTTCCTGCCTGGCTGCTCTCCAGCCACTCTGTCTCCAGCTTGTAGCACTGCATGGGGTTGTTGTGGCCAAAGTGCAGGACCCGGCACTTGGCCTTGTTGAACCTCATCCCGTTGGAATCAGCCCAACTCTCCAACCTATCCAGGTCCCTCTGCAGAGCCCTCCTGCCTTCCAGCAGATCGACACTCCCCCCAGCTTAGTGTCATCTGCAAATTTGCTGATGATGGACTCAATCCCCTCATCTAAATCATCAATAAAGATATTAAACAGAACTGGGCCCAACACTGAAGGACAAGTCCCAGCAGCCACACAGGCTGGGGTCATCCCACCCAGGGAACAGCACTGCTGAAAGGCCCCGGAGCTGGTGGGCAGCGAGCTGGACATGAGCCAGCAGTGCCCCAGCAGCAGGGATGACCAGCAGCCTCCCAGGAACAACAGGGACGTGGCCAGTAGCTCCTGGGAAGGGACCCTCTCTTCTGCTCAGCATTCATTAGACCATGCCTGGAAAATGGCATTTGTTTTTGCCCTTCCTCTCCCCGTGCAAGAATACTGACTGACTGGAATAAGCTCAGCAGGAGACTACCAAGATAAGCAGGGGCCTGGAGCACTTGTCCTGTGAGGAGAGAGACCTAACAGCTCCCCCAGTAGCTGTGAGAAGCTTATCAAGAAGCTGAAGCCAGGTTCTTCACAGGGGTGCACGGTGGGAGGACAAAAAACAGCAGACTCAAATTAAAAAGGGAGAGTTTCATACTGGATATAAGGGAAATCTTACCTACCATGAGGACAGTTAGACAGCCTAACAGATTGCCCATCCTCATAGACTGACTAGGTAAATGGCCAGGGGCATGAACTCAAAACTGAACTCTTGGGCTCGAAGGGTTGTGATCAGTGTCACAAAGTCCAGCAGAAGTCCAGTCCCTGGTGTTGTACCAAGCCATCAATAATGAGGCCAATGTTGTTTAATATCCTCAGTCATAATCTGGATAATGGGACAGGATGTCTTGCTGTACCCTCAGCAAGTTTGCAGACGGTACAAAACTGGGACAAGTGGTTGATACACAGTTGTGCTGATATCCAGAGAGGGCTGGAAAAATGGGCCAGCTGGAATCTCAGGAAATTCCACAAAGGGACAAACCAAGTCCTGTTTCTTGAGAGAGAAGTATTCTCTTGCACCAGAACAGACTGGCAGCTGACCAACTGCAAAACCACTCTACAGGAAAGGTGCTGGGGTCCCAATGAATGACAAGTTGAACAGGTTCCAGCAATGTGTCCTTGTAGTAAAGGCGACCAATAGCATCTTGGGCTGCATTAGGAAGAGATCTTACACTGTCCCATCAGGTGGTGGTAAAGAAATGGAGCCAGACTATTTTCAGTGCTATACAGTGATAGGAAAAGAGGCAATAGCCAGAAACTGAAAACCAGAAAACTCAATTTAAACATAAGAAAAAAATGTGTTCTCCAGGAAAGTGATTGACTACTGGAAAAGGTTGCCCAGAAAGGTTGTAGAGTTTTTATCCTCAGAGATATTAAAAACTCAACTGCACAAAGTCCCGAGCAACTTGCTCTAGCTGACAGTGGTTTGAGCAGGGGAGTTGGATTAAGTAATCTCCAAAGGCTCCTTCCAACTATTCCTAGGATTTCCTGGAAACCATTGGCTTCTTCAGCAATTTTATAATTCGGTTTTGTAGATATACTTTTTATTTGATGGTGAACTTAGTTGAATATCCTTTTAAGTTCATTCCCACTGCAATTATGATCGAGCCACAAAAAAACAACTTTAAAAGACCTTGGAAGTTCTTTAAGGTACAGTTATAGCAAGATGTAATCCATATGAAAAGGTGCTGAGCGCTCCAAAATCTATCAACCTGAATAGTCAATTCCTAATGCACCATGTGATTTTGCTTACATTCTCTAATAGGCTTGTGCTCCTTCAAAATAGTCCCAGAGAATTTGCAAGTAGGGTATAATTAGAGTTATTTATTAGTGTATTGTAGTGTGTAATTCTAGCGAGAACACTCCAGCGGCTTTCAGCAGAACTGCCCTTGGAAAACTAGCAGTTAAAACCCTGAGGTTTTTTTAATAAGCCTCTGACACTAAAGCCTATGATTTGGCTGAAATTTTTATGGTCAGTTTTCCTAATTAAATGCATTATATTTTCATTTAGTTCTACTTAGTGTTTTACTAAGTGTAGTTTCATCAGAATAAGGTATTTATAGTCTCAGATAAGGGTTCAGACATAGAGCTCTACTGCAAATAAAAATGGTAGCAAGGAGTTATTTTGGTTATGTTTTGTATAAAGATAAAACCTGAGATTCTGGAGTGATTTTTATAATCCAAATTACTATTTATAATTATATCATTTATGTACCTTTTGAATTTTTCACTGTCTGGGCAATGGAAATTGTTAAAATTGAGTATGGCCAGCGTTACTTTCAGGTTCTGACTAAGGGGTTTGTTTTTGCTTGGTGCAGTAGATAATGCAAGCATTTCAGGGCTAGAATTACTAATTTAGAAGTATTGCTATTGGAATTAAAACAAAAGCCATGGAATATTTTTCTTGGTCTGAAATCTAGTAGGAGCTGGTCTGACTCAAATTTGACTTGTTAGTACCATACTAAAAGTGTGTCTTGTTGCTAAGATCTGGAATAGATTTGCATTAAAACTTACCCAGTTCTAATGTACTAGAAACCTCTTTACCACTTTTTTTTTTTTCCTTTGGTACAGCATAGGAGATCTGGAGATATTGCATCTTTCTGTCTTATAAGTGAAAAGTGGAAAACACAGCATGTTCACAGAAAGCTTTTGGGTTTGGGTTATGTTTTGTTGTTTAGTTGTTTTTGTTTTTGTTTTTTTTCTTGAGGGCAACGTGTAAATTTATTACAGAACCGTTCTTTGGACATTATTTGACTGTGAGAAGTTCTTGCACACAGGCTCTCATGAGAAATTTATAAGTGATTTTATTCTCATGCATATAGTGAGGATAATAGTATTAAAAAAAATAATCAAAGGTAGCTGTAGGATTGTGGAATTCAGGAATAGAAACAAGCCCCAGGTATATACCATTACAGAGCATATTGTTGAGACACTAATGGAGCTTATGACTGGGAGGGAAAAATACCTCAGGGTTTAACATCTTGAATTGTTTTAGATGCTTTGTGTGCCCACAGCTGTTGACTGCTACTGAAAGAAGCAGGAGGGAAAAGAATTACAAACATTTTCATCAGCAGGTATCTTCATACAAATACACAGTTGCAGCCAGTTTGTTCCAGAATTAGTTTGTTGGGCTTTTTTAATTAGCTCAGGTTCTATATGAAGCTTTAATTAGCATATAGAAAACTAACTACTCAGAGCCACTGATATAGTGTTGACAGCTCAGTGTGTGGGGTGGGAAGAATCTCTGTTTTTTATAGATCTAAACAATTTGAAAAAGATGTACTGAAAGTCGGGAGCCAAGCAGACTGTTACTGAATGGATTTGCAAAAGCAGACAAATCAAACAGGCAAAAAGATGCCCATTTTAGCGTGTTCTGTTGGGGACAACTCTTTGTGGTAAAAATGCTGCAGTGAAGGTAATGAATTTTGAATTTGAAACTTGCACGGAATGGATTATGTCTTTTTCTTGTTTTTTTGTTCTGTTTCCCTTTTGAGGCCTGCTGGTGTCTCAGAACTAATTGTTGCCCAGAGGGCAGCGAAACAGGAGAATTTTAATGGTCCTGCAACTTGATGATTTGCATTACAATGCTGCTGCTCCATTTAAAGGGCTCAAGTGTTCTTAGTGTAACTGGAGATGGGAGGAAAATAGTCTCGAGTTTGGTGAGCAGAGAGTGTTGTGACTATGTGAGCTAACTTAGAGAGTAGCCCCGATGTTTTGGATGTGTTTGGCACATCCAAACACATTTGCCATTGAACATCCATTGTTCTTTGTACATCCTGAGAAACCAACAATGCTGTTGCTGTGAAAACCAGGAAAACCAAGATATCTCCCTTGCAATTTATTGCTTATTGTGCATCACAGCTAGCAAAAGTGGATTTTCATCTGAAAGGACCATGGAACATCTAAGACATTACTTTGGTTTCAAAATGCTTCCTGCAGCCCACATATCAGGACCTTGATGTGTCATGAGTTGTAAGACTGCTACCTCACTTCTTGCAGGGCAGACAGGAGTGTCATTTTGTGAATTCACAGGAATGATATGAAAGGGGGTCTCACTGCTCCATGGCTGAACAGGTTTTGCCATGGCTGTGCTGGACATGTGACTCTGTTCCAGACTGGCCTCAGGAATGTCTTCTGTCTTGCTTTCTGATTGCCCAAAACCTGCCAGTCAGTGTAGACCCATTGCAGTTTATAAAATGCAGTCTTAGTCAGGGGGCTCTGCTTACCTTCTAGATATGGATGAGTCAAAGAATTTCTGTCTTATTACAAAACTGATGTTCGGATTCCATTAAAGATAGAGTAGGTTTTGTTTTCTATCATATCCTTGGCTTGGTTTATAAAAAACCCAAACATAAACCCTTTGGTTTGATGGACAGAAAACAAATGGATGTAGGTCTCTAGTGATCTGAGTTGGGTCAACAGGGATATTTTCTGGCTGTCTAAATCATACTGAGATTTTTTATGTTCACTTCATATGTCATAAGACTATCATTTATAAGATAAGTGCAATCCAGAGCCTCATCCTGTTCCTCTTGAAGTCAATGGGTGTTTTTGCCATTGCTTTTCAACAGTAGTAGGATTGATGACTGAGACTGAGCAGCTGCTGAAAGGTTAGTTTGGAAGTAGAATTGTGGTCAGAAAAGCAAAGTGACCCTGTCAAGCTGACATGCTGAGAGCACTACATTTATTTTTTTCTCAGTGACATCCAGACCAAATCTGCTCAGTTTACAAGTCAAACATTTTTTTATTGACTTCCAGGACTGCAAAGTCAGCCTCAATCTCAAAAATCAAAACTGTTGCTTCTGCTTCAGTCCACAGAAGATCTGCATTTAGAACTGGGTTGTTGTGTCGCTGATGCATGACTGAATCCAGACTGCCTTTCTGGGTCTGCCCTACCTCTGCAGGGGGAAAGCTGCCACAGTAAAAATTTGTTAGGAGAGTAAACAGACATGACTTGCAGAGATAAGGAGCTATACTGGAGAAGTAAGGGCCATTTTTATATCTTGCTTCTAGTTGCACCTACACTTTAATAATCCTTAACTTCTGCCATGACAACGATTTAGAGTGTTCATATTGTTTTAGTTTAGGACTACTGTCTAAACTGTCTTCATTGTAAAATATATTTTCTAAAAGTGCTTAGATTTTATGATAAAAGTAATGATTTTGAGATCAGTTTAAGACTTCAGAAACTATACCTGAAAGAGGTGACTTGTCTCAGATCATAGAAATCCTTGTTTACTATCAAGTGTTCACTAAGTTGAGGAATATGGATTGGAGAAGTAATTCAGTTTATTACTTGAAAGATCTTAACATTATATAATCACAGGAGGGGCTTCAACATATGCTGGCTTGTCATACCTGTTTCTTAGTCTGACTCTGACCTCAGAATCTTGTTATGTCTTCCCAGGCAACACATACATCACCTGATGTTAAACTGCTCATTTGATTAGTATACTGTAGTTAAAATGTATGCTCAGTGCTAAAGTTAAGGCCAAAGCTCTTCCCTTCCATCACAAATGCATCAAGGGCAAACTGATTTGTTTAAAGCTTCACAGTGGCTAAGAAAGTCCAGAGCAGAACATCAACTTTATAATAAAGGGACAGACCAGGACTATTGTTTCAGAGTTTTAAAAAATTAAGTATCTTCCACTCTTCTGTTTTGCAATGCCTGTGGGCTGTTCTAGAAGTTCCTCTGGATCCTTATTTGTCAGTTATCAGAAAGAATAGTAGTCAGTGAAGTGCCTGAATGTGTGTACACGTGTTTATGATGAAGTGCATGTGACAGATGCACATTTTAAAGACATGCTAATTTCTGCCATTCTTTATATCACAGATACTGTGTTGAATAATGTTTTGTGAAAGTCTTCCCTCTGAAACCATAGCTATTTTCAAGGGCAGCCAAGTATTCATGAGCCTTCTGAAATGTGAGCATGTGCTAATTGAAATCCTCCGATGCCACAAAAGCTTGCCAGTTTTTTACTGTGAGAGATTTTTTCTTGGGTTCTCTGGGGTTTCGGGTTTTTTTATTCTTCAAATTCAACACCAGGGAGAGGTCACAAAAATATTGGTGTTTGCTTTAGTCTCTCAACTTCTTCTGTGGATGTAGAACTGTTAAATGAGTTTGTTAATGTACTGCAGGTGAGACTTTTTTTTTTAATGAACGTGGCTAGATAGGGGAGGAGCTGCCTCTTGATCTCTTTCTTCATCCTTGGTCAGCCTTTGAAGGGTAGGGGGGGATTGCTCCTCCCCAGAGAATGACTGAGCATGCACAGGTGAGGGAAGTTTTTGTGAGATGCTGGGTGGGGTGAAGAATGGGATAAATGAAGCAAGAAGCAGGTAGAAGGCTGGAGAGTGAAAAACTGAAGAGGAGAAGGCAGTTCTCTTGTAAGAGGGGCTGCAGCACTGTTTTGGAGGTGGTAAAAAGAAAGAGGCTTTCTTGAAGATCCGGAGGTTTGTTCCAGCCAGCAATTCTGCATGAGAAAGGATTTTGGAAACGCTTCAGTCTTCAAGAAAACCACTCTTGGAGTGCAGGTTGGTTTCAAACATTTCTGTTTAGGGTGTCGCCCTGCAGATGCAAATTTACTCTTTTTTGAGGGTTTGGGTTTTTTTGGTGGTGTGTTGGGGGTTTTTTTGTGTTTGTTTTTGTTGTTGTGTTTGTTTGTTTTTAATATTATTATATTTGCTTTGAATATCCTGAAGTGCCACTGTCAAAAGTTGGAAGTGTTTTGTGTCTGTCAATGCGTTTGCATTTTTAAAGAAGTTGAGCGATTTGCGCCTACTTGTCAAATTGTGGTAAGACGGGATCAGCGTTCCCATGAATCCAGCTTTCCTTTTGTGTTGTGTTGCGTAGACTTTTCAGGAGCTATGAAGTCTTTCCAGTTACGTGAAAACTCTGTGTGCACACACAGTAAAACTGAACCATACTTGCATAGAGATCAATGAACTGCATCCATTGATCCACTGTGTTCTATGTTGCTGTTTTGCTCTGTGTGTATGGCTCAGATTTGTAGTACAAGCATTTAAGGTTTTGTTTTTTTTCTGAAAGCACCCAGGTGTTTAAAAAAAACAAACTAGGAAACAACAAAATCCCCCAGTTCGGGAAAACAAATAAACAAACCCACTGGAATGTTTGGAAGTACCCAAGTTAATGGTATAAAAACCTTAGCTCTCACGGTAGTAGAATATCCACGGGTTACTCTTTTTGCCACAAGATCCCCCAAATCTTTCAGACAGCAGTGGACTTATGATTTAGAAGCAGCCTCATAGCAGAATGGTTTTGTGCTCGAGCTTGATGACTCAGACTTTTTCAAAGAAAGATAACGTGTAGCTAGTTGTAAGTGCAGACATTAACTTTGAGGTGTGTTGTACAAAACTTGTGTATGTCCTGTATGCTGTTACAGAAGTGGACAAGCCATAAGAAGCTGGTTTATGTGATCAGAATATTTTATGCTTTAAGTTGTTCTGCAAAAGGCCTTGTTTTAGGAGTTTGTAATGACTTATCCCCTTATGTGCCATTAATCCAATTATGTTTGCCCCAAAGTTCTTCTGAATAGGAACAATGAGGGCAATGTGGTCTCATGAGCTTCCTGCTAAAATTATTTGTTTATGAGCAGGGACACTACATGAGTAAAGCTCAAATATCATTGTAGTTCACTACTGAAGATAGACATCCTCAAGTTTTTTCCACGGGAGAGAATTAAACCTAAGAAGTCAGTGCTATTTTGCTATTCCACTAATGTCGTATCTCTCTTCCTCGTGATACATGTATGCACAGAGCTTGAATCTGTGTTGCTGGTGTTGCTCATGTTAGACAGAAATGCAGATAAATGGTGTTTATTTATTTCCAGTTTGTGTGTTGTAACAGTAATATGCTCTTTCTATACACTGAACAGATGAGTTTACCCAATTTTTAGTTTACAGCTGCTTTAGGTCTTGTCTGCCTTCCAAACTCAGATGAAACCATTCATACACTAGAATTTGAGGAGATGTGTATGCAAATAAGTATATGGAGTTATGTGAGGGGAGAAAAACTGGGTGAGCAGGTTTGTACTGCAGGGAAAATTGTAAAATGAGTGCAACATGTCAAATACTTATAATTTAGGTTTACTTGCATGTTGTCTGATTTCCTCAAAAAATCAAGGATTTCTAGTTCTGGTGGGCTGCTCTTTAAGTTGTGAAAGATCACATCTGCAAAACTGTCACTTTATGAGGGTGTCTGTGTAAGCACGTAAAAGCTGAATATTGCCATCGTAAGAAGAGGGTTCTCTACCCTCTCTGTGTGTCTCTCCTTCATGGGTGATCTTTTTCAGTAACTTTTTCAGTAACTTCTGCCAACACATTTAAATATTTTAATGTTATACTGTGTCTACTATGAGCACCTATTGATGTAGCATTTTCAATGATCTTGAATAATCTTGATCTGTCCAGTGGCTATAGGAATACTACTGATAGTTAAATTTCTTCTGTGTTTTTTAAAGAAGTGCATTAATATGCATTATTTAAGCTTTCCAATTTTTAGTGATAAAAAGTTATGTCCATATTTATTGGTTTAAGTTTTAATACTGTCCATTTCAGATATTTTTTGCTTTTAAGTGGCTTGCCCAGTTTTTTATAGAAATAAATACTTGCAACACTTGTTATAGAAACAAACATTTTCTAAATCAAGTAGGAGGGGACCCACTCTCTTACTATAAAACTATATAAAGCACAACTTGCCCAAAGTCAGTTGATATTTTTAATCTTGTTCTCTGTGGTGTTGAAGTGGCCTCTGTTTCTGTCAAATTAAATTGGATTTACAGTTGTTTAATGTCAGTTCTGTGAGAGCTTTCATAATTTCAGGGCTTGTGAAACCAAAAAGGGTCCTTTGGTTTGTCTAATCTCATCCATATATAGTTTATAAATTATGCCGTAGTCCCCTCAATTTGACACTGTTTACCTGTCCCATTAGGTCCCATGACTTCTGTTAACCTCAGCTTTAGTCAAACAAAGCTATTCCTGTCTCTAAGAAAGGCTTTCTGCCATGGTTTTTATCTGGCCAGAAATGGAGCTCTTGACTTTTTATGTGATTAGCTGGTTTAAGTAAATAAATCTCCTTTAGAGTTAAATGATAATAATTAAGCATTCACTTCAGTCTCAAACTGAGTTCAGCTTCCAGTGGTCTACTCTTACACAAATCTTGAAAGGATTTTGGGTGTATCAGCATGTCAGTGCAGGACTGGGGTGCGTTTTGAAGCAGGTTTGCTGATCCTTTTTCATCCCCGCATCCCCCCTCCCCTCGGAGAAGGTCCTGGAGCCTGCGAGCAGATCCCCTCGGGCAGAGCCTTCCCCAGCAGCTGCATTCCGGCAGCAGGAGCGTAGCTAATGCACCCCAGCTGCGGGAAGGCATCTGGAGCCGGGAAAGCTGCTAGGGCTGGGCTGGAATAGCTCTTCCTTTAGCTCCAGCCCCCCCCGACCCCTAAGGGGTGGGCATCAGGCACTGGCACCCTACAGAGCCTTTCCTAAATGGGACTGTGCTGCCTGTTAGTGTAAACAAAGTCTTTGTTAAAGGTCAGCTTAGTACATGGCAACTTCTGTCTGTGAAAGTGTTTACTTGGTGTGTTGTAGCATGATGAGGATCTAAAAAGACTTCAAACTCCAGTCTTTTACTAAAACAGGGCTTTTTTCAGTTCACGGTTCTTCTGACCATAATTTTCTAGTTATTCAAAGTTACTTTGAAAAGTCTCTCTCTCTTAAAATATCTCTAGAAATAAAAATATCTTTATTTAAGAATATGATTATTCTTATTCATTAGTACCCCATGATTAGGATATCATGGGGTACTAATTCAAATCTGATATGGGAGTAAAGGATATTCAGTTTAAATGATAGAATAGTTTGGGTAGGAAGGGACCTTTTAAGGGTCATCTAGTCCAACCCCCTGCAATATGAGCAGGGGCATCTTCAACTAGATCAGCCTTGTCTAGTCTGACCTTGAATGTTTCCAGGGATGGGGCATTCACATCTTCTCTGGACAACCTGTTCTGGTGTTTCATCACCCTCACTGTAAAAAATTTCTTCCTTGTATCTAGTCTAAATGTACCCTGGTTTAGTTTAAAACCATCACTTGTCCTATTGCAACGGGCCCTACTGAAAAATCTGTCCCCATCTTTCTTATAAGCCCCCCCATAAATACTGAAAGGTTGCAGTAATGTCTCCCTGGAGCCATCTCTGCTCCAGGCTGGACAACTCCAACTCTCAGCCTTTCCTCATAGGACAGGTGCTCCATCCCTCTGATCAACTTAGTGGCCTCCTCTGAACTCACTCCAACAGGTCCCTGTCCTTCCTGTGCTGGGCCCCAGGGCTGGATGCAGCACTGCAGGTGGGGGCTCACCAGAGCAGAGGAGCAGAATCACCTCCCTTGACCTACTGCCCCCATTTCTTTTGATGCAGCCCAGGATGCAGTTGGCTTTTTGGGCTGTGAATGCACACTGCTGGATCATTTCCAGCTTTTCATCTGGTTGGAGATAAATCTAGTTGTATGAGCCACAATGAAAATAGAACTCCTTCCCCTTCCTCCCCACCCCCCAGGTCAACCTAGTCTTCTTTTGGCAACTAGTGCTGATTATTTAAGCATTTATTTATTGACCTCTCATAACTTTGTGCAGGATTAAAATTCAGCCAAGTGAGGTGGAATTTTAGTGCATGTTTTATGCTTGCATCCAGGTTATCTTTTTGGAATATAGGTAGACTTAGGTTTCTTCAAGTCATATAAAACATTCAGGGCATAAATTACATTTGATTTGGATACAGGTAGGCCAGAGAAATAACCTGCAAATATGCTTCACATATTCACTGTGAGTTATCTAAGTTATACTAGTTTTAAGACTGTTTATTTTTTTTTTTTTGTAGATGTTGTTTAACATATTCCTTAGTTACTAATGGACTGCAAGGTATTTTATCATCTTGTTGTTATACTAGTCTGTCATCCTGCTTCTCACCAAGCATGTAAGAAAAACGTACTGAATCTTTTGCCTTCTCTACTTCATTAAAACATTTTCACATAGGAATTTGCCTATAACTAGGAATTCTTCTAGTTTGTCATTGAGTTTAGATTTGCCAGCCAAGTTATAGCAGCATAAACTTAGATATTAAGAGGTCTGCAATCTCTGGCTTCTACTCAGGCCCTCTGTTAGTCTGGGACAATTCACTTAGAGTCAAGTTGCTACAGATCTGGGGGTTGACATATTTGTATAGATTTTTCTTTGTTTCAAATTCATGTGGTCTTGTTTAAAGAATAAGTCTCCTGCCATTTTCATTAAATAAAGCCAACAGTATATTGCTGTGATGGAAAAAAAAACAACCTAAACCACTGTTGAGACCGTGAGAGACAACTTTGGTAAGAAATAGTTTTAATTACAAGCTCATGCTTATAAAATAAAACTTGACTTTGGTGTTACTAAAAGGGAGCAACAGTCCAAAACTGCAGATATTGCTGTAGTGAACAGGAACTGAGCAGGCCACCATGTTTATCTGCCCACATTGTCTTGACATGCAAGTTTTGTTACTACTTCTTAGATGTGCATTTCATATTAAGTTAATGATTCTCTTAGATGGATGCTTTGTAGTCATTGGAGATTCCTGTGGATAACAGAACTCAAAATACTCATTCACCAGAGATCTAATTTAGAGTAACAATGTCTTATTATCAGGAAGTATTTCAAAAAATGACCAACAATAATCTTTAGTGAAAAGGTTTTGCCCTTCAGTCTGTTTAGTTCCTGGTTTTAAGAAAGGCTACAAACTGTGAGCCCATCCTGTTTATAGCTGGCATTTTTTCCTGCAATTAACAAAATTGCTCATGACTCCTTTTTAAATACAACTTGGCCACCTCCTATGCATTGTTCTTTCATGAAGAGTATTCTTGACTTCATTGACATTCAATAATGTTGAGATATGTTGCTAATTATTCCCAGCATGAATGCCTGCTTATAATTGCAATTTGTCATAAATGCGTAAGATCGGTTAAGGATTTTTGAAAATACTTCATATTTTTTCCTCAAGTCTTCAGGGTTTTATTGTTTCTAAAGCTGCTGAATAACCTGCTGGCTTGAAAATAGTAGTTAATGCATACCACCTACTGGCAATAATTACATCAAAGCTTTTTGCCCCTTCTAGTGTGCTAATGCTGCAGAGCTTTATGAATTCTTTCCAACCACAGCGCTCAGTTTTATTTCAGTGCATCAAAGTTAAGAGGAGATTTCTACCAGAAGACAATTGACTTTCCTGTGTACCAAACAGGTGTATATATATATTGGATCTTATGCCCTGGGAAGTTCCTAGACATAGTAAGGGCATTCTCTGGTGATATAGTTCATACGTAACCCACTTCCTAACACGGCAATAAAGAGCCCTGAAACAGTTTTGCTGAAGCCAGAGCACTACAAAGGAGATGGAAAGTTTGACTTCTCTAAACTTAATAATAGCAATTTACAAATGTGGTAGATAAATGCCTGGCTATGGGCTTTTCTCATAGCTCAGAAGAGGCCTGTGCTAGATGTGGTTTGATTTATGCTAATTCCTGGAGCTGTTACTTTAAACTTGCTTTTCCCAAATTCTGCTTCATACTGTAGCTCTCCATTTCTCCTGGGATTGACTCCAGTTTGATGAGTGGCTGCACTGCTCTGCAGTTTTGTGCCTGGAACTGATTGCTTGTGAGTCTGGGAGTCATAATTTCAGGCTTGGAAGGAACTCCTTTGTATAGTGGCAGAGTATTGAATTTTATTCCCTGCTTCCCCCATGTTTCTGGGTAGAGAATGTGTCCTGAGATGGAAATGGCAACAAATAAAAGTTGTATACATTCTGCTAGTAAAGATTAGCTTTGTGTATTTTAAACTGTAGATACTGAAAAAAAATTCCTTGGTTGTTCATGATACTTGTTACCATGTTTGTGGACTTTGAAGTGGGGTAAGTCTTTCAAAGACTGACCAAAGGTGTGGTTCTGGAGATCCTTTACTCCAAAGTGAGGTCTCTGCTGGTAGTATGGGTAAGACTGTGACAGTTTTGGCTTCCTCTGCTTTATATAATCCTTCAGTGCTATCCCTGAAGATCCTAGATCCTCAAATATCTCCAGCTCACCAGAGCACGAAGCACTTGCTGTTGGCATGGGGCAGTGGAAAGCTGTGACATTCCTCTCATTATTTCAAGGCAAGGTCTGTGGGAGACCCAGGCCAAGTGCTGTGTGGTGTCAGTGGCACCCATCTGCATTAGAGGCTGCAAATGCTGAGGTCTGCAGACATACCATGATCACTCCCAAGGGTGGCTGCTTTTTGCAGCTAAAGTTTGCTGTTGCTGCTGAATATAGTTTTGGTACAAGTAGAGCTGCTGTGTGATGAGGCAAGTGGAGGTAATGGGCATGCCCTTGATATACCTCTTCTGCACCAGCCTAGATGCCACTTTATATACTGAAATAAGCTAGACTTCAAAATAAAAACAACTGTGTTATGTACTTATTTCTGGAGGAGGAGAAAGTCAAAAAAGAATGTATTTGGGTAGGACTTCATTCATCACTAAACTCTCAAGTAATCCTATTATGTGTTTTGGACTTACTGCTAACTACTGGATTATTGATACTGCTAATTGAATTTGGGGCATGGGCTTTCAAAGAGCTTTAATTCCCATTATATTGTCTGTGTTTGATATTGTATGTGAAGATTCAGTGAAATGTGCAAAGCAGCGAGGCAGATAAAAAAAGGAAATGATGACATGAACTCAGATGACCAGACAGACTCAGAAAGCAATTATGAAAAGGAAAGTTATGTTGTTTCTGCTCTGTAACTTCTTATCTGGACTATGACCTTGAAAGTGGCATTTCTGCTGCCTGCCTGTGAAAAGCAGCTGCTTTCTCCATGCACTGATTAGAAAAAGAAGGGGTGGGATTTGCAGAGCAATTGCTATGAAATTTAAGCATGTGTCTCCAATTACTTTAAAAAACTTAATGTGGTGTAGAAACGATGTGAAAATCTTCATGTTAGTCTTGGATTACGGGTCACTTTGGTGGAGAGGGACTTTTAAAGGGATGAAGCTGTGAGTGGTGGAAATATTTGATATTGGAAGCCGTCTAAAATGCTGAGAAATAGTTCCTGCCTAAAATCCAAAAGCTACTATTAGAGTAAGATCAGGAAACAAGGAACTTTACTAGCTGCCTGACTACTGAGTGCCACCTGTGAGTTATAACATAACACCTAGTTCATATATACACCTTGTATAGTACACTTAGGTTCTGTAATGTTGAGCCTTTCCCCAGTGGGATGCAGATGTGAAAGGCCTGGAGGAACTGCTGCCTCTTGATCAAGGGGTAAAACAGTAAGGATGGGGCTGCTCTGCAGTGTGGAGAGATACAGATATGCAGATGAGCCCTGTATCATGTTGTCATCAGTCACTTCTGAGCTTGTCTCTGTTCAGAGAAAAGTTGGTGGTGGTAGGACAAGCAGAATGAGATACTTTTGTTCTTTCAGATTTGTTGTGATTGTTAGGGAGAAATGTGGATTTTGCCTCACATGCACAAATTTAAAATATCCTCTTAAATGAGAATTTATTTGGAGCCAATGAAAATAGCTGGAATGAGATAATTTTTTTTTTTCTGAAGGGAAAACACAAGCTTGAGAGACTGCAAGGGGTATGAGTTGTGACTCTTTCTTTTTTTTTCTGGTGATGTTGAGGTATTTTTACACTTTGGCAGTATACAGCTGAAGAAATTTCTTCCAGAGGGTAGTTGCCTGCTGCAGTTCAAAGTAAAATTGGATAAAGACTCTGTCTGCCTTGCTTCCAGAGCTGGGCATAACGGTGTAGAGACCCAGGGAAGGAAGTGGTGGTGAGAGGAGGGAGTGAGCTGGAGTTCTGAGCAAGCACAGAGCAGATCCTGTCTTATGTTGTGGGCCAAATGTGTTCCTGAATGATTCTGGCACAAAAGTCTTGCCAAAATGGCTTTTCCTCTTTTCTTCCTCTTATTCCAGCTGCAGTATGATGGATGAAGGAAAACAAAACAACGACACTAAATGATTTATTGAAGGTCATGGACAGCCAAAATTTTTAAGCAGATTTATTATCATAGTAGAAAAACCAAAACATTGAAACCCACATTATTTTTAGACAAGTCTGTCTGCTGTTTTCATCTGAATCTGATTTCTTTAAGAAAAGAGAGCCTGTGTTTTCCCAGAAATGACCTTTAATGTTGATGTACATCTGTATCTGCAGAGGCCAAATGCTGAAGCAGCTAATAATGGCCTGTGTTCATGTAAAATCTATAGCATTTTAGTAAGTAATAATTCATATGCTTCAATAAAAATGAAGTTAAAAGCTAACAATCTTGTACTCGGTGTTTAAAGGGCCAAAGTAATTCCCATTTTGCAGATGTAATAAAAGATTCAGCAAAATGTCATGTTGCTCAATCTCAGCTTGACTAGGAAAAACGGCTCCTAGTTTAAAAACCGAATGAACAAAGCCAAACCCAAACACCAAAATAACGTCTGCTTCCGTTGCCACTTCAAGTTGTTAGTGTCATGGCAAAGGTTGGTCTGTAGGTCAGCTACAAATTCCTGGGACAGAGTTTGTTGCTGTGGCTTGCTGCAGCAGCTTGTGACATGAGATGGAGAGAGGAGGCTGCAGGTCCCTTTGCCGGTGACTGCCATCGTCTGCTCTTCACACCAGTCATCCAGGGTGTGGAAAGGATTCCTCACTGATCTTCAGCATGAATTCTCATGTGCCAGGGAGGTGTTTTAGTGAGAGCTCTGCATAAAAGCCTTAAGCTCTATCAGTTAAGGATTAGCTCCAAAAACACAGTCTTGGGCGTATATGTAATTTACCCTTTGGCTGTAGAGAAGACAAGGGGAAGAAGGTGATTTGCCTGGGCCAGGACACAGAGCCCAGGAACTTTACTTGGTGCTGTGGAGAGTTTTTTATCTCCAGTCACAACCTGAGGAAGCAAGAGTTCTAATCAAACTTCCTAATCCTTTCCCAGCAGAGACTGCTGATCCTGGCATACCTTGCACAGCTCTGCAGGGAAGGCTGAGATGGAGTGGGGCTGATGGCTTTTATTTCTTGGCCTGCTCACAGAGGTATCATTTGGGAGCTTTCTCTTTTGTTTGGAAGCATCCATTATACATGGTTTAGTTTCATCAAACTTTGTTTATTGTACTTTTAAAGAAAAAAAAAGTACATTATCTGTTTTTTTCATTAAAAATGCTCTTAAGCAAGAAAGAACTTTGGCTGCTCCTGATGTCCTGCTGTTCCTCCCCAGTGTTCATGTCTGACTTAAAGATTAATTAAAATAATAAATATCAAGTGCTACTGAAATAATTAATAAATTATACAATTTACATTCGATTGTAAGTGGAAGAATGTCTTACACTTCCCTTTAAAAAATCAGCATGGTTCCAGAAAGGAAGGAAGCATGCTAATTACAATGCCTTCATGAGACTTTACAATTCATGGATGAGAGTTGATCAGAAGATGCAAAAGAGGCACAGAAAGTATTTTAATGTTTGATGCTTCAGTGCCTGTAATCCCAAAGGTTGCTATTAAAATACATAACAAAATCTGTTCTGCATTTCCAGCAGTTTGATATTTCCTGAACTTTTCCATTGAGAAGATTTAGAGACATTTAGGATTGGATACTGGTTCCATGGCAACTTTTGGCACTGAGGCAACATGCCTGGAGTTTCTTCTAATTTATAGTGGTTCATGTGAAATCAGAATTAGTCTCTTTAACTTTCTACAATGTTTCATAGCTTTTTTTAACATATATATCATGACCAGTGTTTATGTAGATGTAATGTCTCCAGGGGACAACCATAATGTCTGGTGTCATTTATAAAACAATTTCAAGATGTTAATGCATCTCTGAACCTGTTTCTTAATTTGGAGAGTAATAGCATCTGTTAATAGAACAGTGACAGGAGAAAGAAGAATAGACAAGTCTCTTACAGGGCTGACTGTAAAGTTACCTACTGCTATGAAATATAAACTTAAATATACAATCATTAAAACAGCAGGGTAGGGTCAGATTGAACATCTGGCTTGGATGCCAGGAGTTGATGCCCAAGAGACCAGTGGAGAACCAATAAAAGCATGGCATCTTTCTTATATAACCCCTTAGCCTCCAGCCCCATGGCTCCTGATCCAGAGGATGTGCCACTTCATCCCTTCACTTAACCTTTGCTCTGCCTCTCTCTCTCTTGCTCCTGTTCCTCTAGTGTCTTAACATTCCTCCTGGTCCTTCATGATACCTAAACACCTTCAGCAGGAGTACTGAGAATATAGTGGAAGCAGTCTGGATGCTCATTATTTCTCTCTCCTACGAAATGGGAGAGAACCAACTGTGAAAAAATCTAGCTCCATGTTTTTGCCAAAGTTTGCTTTTCTCTCTGTGGGATTGGTCTGTGCTCCAGGTGAGGAGAGGCTTGAGCACCTGCTCTTCTGAGAGTTTTGGAGATCTGAACAAGTCCTACAGTGAAGAGGTATAAGATTTTGGGAGGAGGGGTGGAACTGTAATTTTCAGATCTGGAGGAAGTTGAATGGAAGCAGAAACTCTGCATTGCTGAAGTGCAGGCTTTTGCTGTTTCCTGCCAAACTTCAAATCCCTCTTTGATAGCATGGCAGATTTACAGCCCCCATTAAAGTCTTTTCTCTTGACGTTTTCAGTTTGTTTGTTTGGGTTTCTCCTTTCTCATTATTTGAAACTGTGAAAGCACTTAGGGAGGGGAAAAACAATGAATACCTGGAAAACATGAACCAAAATGGTTAGTGTGGAAAAGTTTGATAAGCACTGAGGATAGGATTTTGTAACTGGAAATTCTGGGGCTGCTCCTGCAGGACTAGCACTGCCTCATCTGCCTTTTGGAGGAGCCTAGGCAAAAGGTTTACAACTTTCATCTCCAGGATTAGCTTGAAATATGAGCAGTTAAACTTCATATTGGTATGACCCAGTGTCCTGTACTAGTGGTTAACTTGACTAATGTAGTCTGAATTATAAATTCATAGTGATCTAGTTAACATAGTAACATCTGACAGGATTTATTCTAAAATTATTGCCCCTGTAGTTCCATAGAAAGCTTTTTCTGAGGAAGATGTTTCCTTACCACTGTGACCTGAGTAAGAGCAGGGAAGTGCTTGGTTGCCTAGGACTTCCAGGCCTTTTCAATAATTTGCGTGCTGTCCCATTCCTGGTTGTGTCTAATTTAATGCTGTAGAACAGTGAGAAACAACTGAAAATAGTTGTGGTTTTGCTGTAGGCATTTAACAAATCATCTCAGTAGAACTGAAAAATTACATATGATCAGTGAAAAATGTGTCTGTTAATTTTGATGGTCATTAATATAGTTAGGGCCTGGAATCCTGAACTCTTGTAACTTTGTTTTGCTACTTAATTTCAGACTTGTACTGAAAACAAAATGATTACTTATATGTTTTAATCTCATAGTTCTCTTCCATAACAAGCACTATCTTTTCATTTCAGTTGCAAAGCTCTTTTTTGGCACGAAAGATTGTGACTTCCATAAGTGTGTAACTAACATCTTGGTTACAGTTTGAAAAAAACAAATAGAAATGTATCTGATAAAAGGGTATATGATTATAAGAGGACTGTACAGTGTGGGTATAGCATTCATGCTTAGGAAAATTATTCTTGGGAAAGGATTTATTTTTGTTTTGTTTCTAATTTGGATTAGCAACATTTTTTTTTTTTCCCTAGGGGAAAAAGTGGGGAGCACAAAAGAAAAAAAATAGCTGTTTAATTTGATTAAGCTGATTACTATTGGTTTTAGACCTAAAGACTCATTAACCTTTGTCCCAGAAAGCTTATCTAAATAATTCAGGGTTTATATTGGGAGTGGGAGAGCAGTGGATGTGGATTTTTGAACTCTTCTGGAACATCACTGGCTCTGCATTTAGAACAGACTTGACCTTTCTCAGGCTCAGGTCCTGGGCTCAGTGTTCACCAGACTTTCTCAATGACTTTTTGTTCTTAAGGAGGGGGGAAATCCACACTTGTCTGGCTTGAGAATGTTTTTAATGCAGGTTTTAAGTTTGCAAAACTAATACCTTCAGAATACAGGATGTTAGAGGTGCATGTCATGGAAAGAAAATATCCTGCTCCATGGAAAATTTTGTGGAGTATGTGTTGTGTCCTGCATTGTGTGGCTGAGATGGATGGTGTTGGTGCTTGTGAGACTTCTTTGAAATTATTTAAATATATTTCACTGCACTCTTGCACTGGAAGAAAGAATAGGGAGATCAAACGAGGAGAAATATTTCTTTTCTGTCAATTTATAGTACTTGTGTCTGTCTTTGCAGTAATCAGCAGCATGGCTGACTATTTTTATTCCATTTCCCAAAGAGCAGAAGGGGACATATCCATAGTGACTTTCATTAGTTAAGCCTACATATGTGTTTAATACATGCAGCATGCAGTTAAATGGATTTGTTATAGACTTTAATACTTCATTTTTTATATTCTGTAGGTACTGCTTTAAATAAGGTGGCAAAGATTAGTATGTTACAGGAGATCTGTGCACATTAATTTCTCTAATGAAAATTTACAAAGAATTTTGAGAAATTGTGATCATAAGTTTTTAAAAAGGAAATGTGAGTTAGGAATAAATACCAACTCTCCTCAAATCCTCTAAAGACTGACTAAAGTCAGGAGTCAGTTATGCAAGGAAGAGATTCTTTTCTGGAGTCTGAATGCAGTTCTTTGCACAGTCTAGGGGAAGTTCAGAAGTTATGCAAGTATCAAAGGCATAAATTCTTAGTTCATCTCTATAAATACCTTATAAATAATTGCAAGACCTGTATGGAAAAAATTAAAGAGCCTGAAACTGATATCTAAATAAATAAATTTGGGCAAATTAGTCTTTGCTGCCTTCAACGTTGAACAAATTCAAACTTCAAAACAAGTTGTAAGAAAAGTTTGTCTTGAAAATAAACCTGACTTGTGAAGCAGTGTTAAAGAAATAAATCTTTAATAATATAGGTGGTACAGGGTGCTTGATGATTTTTCTAGAGTGGGTTTTGTGTGCATCTTCTGTGACTTTAATTGAATGTACAGTAACTTCCAAGTTGTGAGTTCCTTCTGACCAGTCACAGTTGTGAAGAAGTGCTGTGTTAAGCTCTTAACTACAAGGGAGCATCAAGCCAATTCCAGCACAGTTGAAAATGCATGAAACAACCCATCCACCTGAACAGGCTGAACTTCAAGAGGGAAAAGTCTGTTCTGTGCTTAAATCTGAAAGGGTCTGGTGTATATTCCATTCTAAATCTTTTCACAAATAGCGGCTGATTACATCTGCTTAAGTACTTTGTGGTAATTTCTAGACTGAAATGCTCTTAAGACCTTTTAGAAGTTCTAAACACTTGAACATATTTCAATTGAATGTGTTTAAACTGGAAAAAAAAAATAACATGCGAGAGAGAGCTGCGAGATCCATCTTGCCTGAATTAGAGTTCTGCTGTTGTGCTTTCCTGTAGTGGAGGCAGAGATTGGATTCTCTGTGTGGTCAATGAACACAAGATTGTGTTTACATTTGCATGCCAGGATTCCAATCCTAAACTGTCTGTTTCTTTCACTTGACTGAAGGAAGTCTAGACAACTAGATCACACCAGGATGTAGTTGTCTGAAGCTTGCTCAGCAGAGTCCTGTTTTTTATGCCTATCTCGAGATAATTGTGTTGGAGACCTCACTTTGAGGTATTTGTTTTAAATATTTCCTTAAGTTGGCTTATGGTGCTTGTCATAAGGATTCATTCAGATTAATGAGTAAATGTAGTATAGAAATGAGAACAAACTAGTCCCCATGATTAAATCAACACCTCAAATATTTGTATTCACTTTAAAGGATGCTGATCGATCTCTTTTATTTTTTGTTTTTTAATACATCTGTGTTAAAGCTGTGGAATTTCACAAATAAAAGGACTTCTGTCCTTGGCCTTGATTTTTCCCCCCTCCCACCCCCTCAACAGAGGAGCTTGACAGACAACTCCAATGTTGTTATTGTGGATGGTTTCATTAAATAAGCAGATGAGTAGCTGTGTTTGTCGTGTGAGGCTTTGGTAGCTGAGTTTGCAGCAAGAAACACCAAGTCCAGGAGAGCCTGTTCTCGTAGGATGAGACAGTGCTGAACTTCCTGACATGGAAGGATGCTTAGGAGGAGCTCTTGCTGGAATTGCCCTGAAGGAATAGGATAACTGAAGAACAGTCCTCTTTTGTCTGGATGTTTTTTTGCTAGTCTTTACCCAGTAGTTGGTTTTCAGTGCAGTGTTGGCTTTGAGGATTTTTTTTAACCCGTAAATAGTGTCTGTTCTTTCCAGTAAGAGAAGAAAGGGTGTGTGATTGCAGGTCAGAAACAATAAAGCTGGGATACTGAGAGGCCAGTGCAACCCTTACTCTTGTTAATGCTGCTTTGAAATCTGTAGATGAAAAAAGACTTATAAAAATGTAACAAATTATTTCTTTGATTTGGCATGACACAGTAGAAGCTTCTTAGAAGATGGGCACCACTCAAGTGCTTCACTGAGAAATCATACAAATGGAGTGCTTTTTTTTTTTCCAATTCTTTTTCCCTGCTGTACACCTTCCTGACTTTTGTTGATTGCACCAATGTGAATTTTTACCAGGCACAGAGATATATATTTAGTCCTACAGTCTCTCTTATTGGTTGGAACATTAATAAAATTCGACAATACCATAATTTTCTAGTTTAATTCAAAGAGAAATAGTTCGCCCATAAAGAATTAAAATCCATTAATGCACGAAAATATAACTGGAATTCATTATCATTTCAACAGGAGAAGAGCTTCCCACTGGAAACAGTGATTTTTATTTTTTGATGAGAGCAGTTTTAAACCATGGAGTTAATGCTGTTCTCCAGTAGAGCAAACTGACAATGATATAACTTCACTAACTTCAGTCTTCTTTCTCTGTTGCAAGAAAGAAACCTGTTGCTGTAGGCAAACTGTGGTTCCAAAGTGTTTTCCCAAAGGAGATTTTAATTTAGACGTTATTCTTTTAAAACAGACCTGCACACAGACTAACCAAAAAAATGTGAAAACAGTTGAAAACAGAGCAGATGGGACCAGCTTCACTTCTTGAGGCTGTCACAAAGAACCTGCTTGCACTCTGTACTGAATGTGAGTGTGCTCTGCGTGCTGCAGAAGCCAGCTGAGATAATCTATGCTGTGACTTGTCATCTTCAAGCTGCACTGAGAGAGTCTCTGCTTGAAAGTTGGCAGGAAAGGCCCCTGTTGGCTAAATTGTCGAGTACTGCAGTGGCTGTAACCAGGTTCTTCAGAGTGACTCTTTTCTGCGCCTGAAAATCACATGCTCTAAGTCTTTAAACTCGCCTGCATGTTGGTTTACATCTCAAAGAGCCTTGAATAGCAGACATTATTTGTTTTTAGTAGCACCCAACCTTTCTTTGCTGTAGGTTTGAGGGAAAAGGAGCTTGCTACAGTAAATTATGTATTCATATGTTTTGCTTTAAGTTGAGCATGAATTCAGTATGCACAGACACTGTCAAATTCCTAAACATTACTTACAGCTGGATGTTTCAATGTTTATGTTGGAAAACTTGTCATGGGGATTAGTGGATTTGCTCACCTTGATAGACAAATTATTAATTCTTAGCTCAGGTGGCTTAAAGTACAAGGAAGAAGGCTGCTTTCAACCTAAACTCCTCACCTTCTTTCAAAATGGATGCCACAATATTTTTTCAGTGTTAATTAATGTTCTGAAAAAAGTTATGATCTCTCTCTCCTATGAGGCTGAATAGCCTCCTAGAGGGAGCAGATAACACTGAAGACCTGTGTAGTTTTTAATTACTTCAGAATCACACTGGAATTCCAGTCTGATGAACATGTGGTACTTATGCTCCCCACAGTCACAGGGAGAGGAATGAAGAAATTTAAAATGGGATTCTCAGCCAGGAGGCTGAGCATGAGACTGTTACAGGTAGCCAGGAGAAAATGGCAAACTTGATGATTTCAGGAACCTGTATGATCAACTCCGGGCTGATGAAATCTTTATAGTGCTAAGCAATAAATCTTTAAAAGCAAGAAAGCTAGAAATGCATGTTTTTACAAAAAGTTGCAAAAGACTTAGGTTTGTGTTTCTTTTGTTTTTTTGTTTTTTTTTTTCTCTTCTTTTTTCCTCGTGGTGAACAGCTGGAGATGGAGGTTGTATTCAGCCCCACTGATGTTACATTGCACAGTACTTTCTGAGTCCTTTCCTTTCCCAGAAGATGCAAGCCAGTATCTGTTCCTTCTCAGAAGAATGTCCTGTCTTCTAGTCTAACACTGTGGAAGAACTCAAAAAGGCAGAGTGAGCAGTTGCTGCCTTAAATACCTAAACCACTTCTTGCAATAGGAAGAAAGAAATCCTCCTTTCAGAGAAGTACCTTAACCAGTAGGGTAGAGTCTTCTGATCCTGTGATTTTTTTAAAATTATTCCATGTAAAGTAGCACAGCTGGAAAAGTAGGCTGGAGGCCAGGTCCTTGATATAAAATAAAAATTTGGTATTTATTAAAATTTGCAGGCAATTTTCTTTTCATAGGTCAAAAAAGAAACTTGCTTGGAGTTTTCCATGTTCACAGTGTGTTCTTTAATAACTATTGTGCACATAATGAAGTACACCCTATTTTCCCACTATTTCCCACTAATTTACACCCTATTTCACACTTAAACAAAAGTGGAGGCTATGTTATTCCTTGTCAAGATCTGATGGCTTGTATGTCTAGTAGATGTGCTGTGTGTGTAGGAGGTTTATAGCTAGGGAGAGCTGGGAAGAAAAAGGACCTAGTTTAAATACACCTACAACTCTTGGGTAGGAGATGCTAAAGTTAACAGTACTGAGGTAGTTCTGAGGCATTTGTGGGGAAACTTTGGGTCTGATAAAGATCAGAACATCTACTTGACAGTTAGCAAAATGTAATTAAAATGTCTTCAAGTTATTCTGTCTTTGTGTGTGTGATTAAAACATCTTTGCTTGTGGGGTGAGTTGACCCTGCTGTCCTGCAGTGCCTGGAGGTAAAGGGAGCTTTCAGTTCCCTGCTGTCCTCAAATTTTAACTACATCTTGGCTATGTCTCTGACTTGCCCTTACTGCCTGTTTCTTGTGATTGATCAGCCTGCTTCCAAAACAGTAAATCCATTCCTGGATGGCAATGAGAAAAAGCAAGTGTAGTCTATGTATATTTGTACTGCTTCCACCTGCTGAGGCACTGGTGGTCTTCAAACCAACAGAAGCACAACACGAGAAGCACCTTGCTGGTGATGCCAAATGTTCAATTTTTTTTTCAGACAGCACAGAAGTTTTGTCCTTTTCAGTACATAATTCCAGACTGTATTAGTCTGCAGGAGAAATGCAGCCTATAACAATTATTGTCATAGTTCAAGGTTCTACTGGAAGGGTATTAGTGTTTCATAAAATAGGCATTTCTAGATATTGTCAAGATTAATAACATTATCTTTCAGTATCAACATCTTGCCACGTTTTGCAATGTTTGCTCTAAAGCAATTGTTTTAGAAATGTAGGTCCTGTTTTTCTTGGGATAATGCTGTTGCACTTTTCCTTGCAAACTTGGTCGTTTGGAAGAAAGCATCTTTTAACTGTCCTTTTACATTCTACAGTGTTTCTCTGATCATTTCACCCTGCAGGTTTCTATTTCCGAGGTTGGATTTTTGTGGGTTTCTTTGGTGTTTAGTTTATTTGTTTGTTGTTTCTTTAATTTTTGAAAATATTACATTTGTTGCAACATTATGGTATGTTTGTGCCCGTTAGACCTCAATGAAATGTAACATGACATGTTTCCTCAGTTGCTGCTTGACAGCATCCATCTCTGGAAGGCATCAGACTTCTGTGATCAGTCATAACTCAGTGCAAGGGTGCAAATGCCAAATTAAACACACTTCTTAAAAGGAGTATGCTTCTGTCTGTAGGGGAGGGGCAGGGGAGGATTATGTGTCTTTGCTTCATATCACATATCTAAACTTTCTCTGTTTACCCTCTCCCTAACCCTAGGGCAGAATCCAGACATGTTTTTCATTGTTGTGTTTTCCTTAAGGCATGTTTTCTTTGAAGCATTTTTTTTTTTCCCCTGTGTAGTTTTGCCTTAGTTTTCCTATGCTTTCTTTAAAAAAAGAAACAATCATTGGGAATAAAAATTTATGAAGTAAGTCCAATCCAGCAGTATCACTCTTCAGAGGAAACTGGCTTTAAACATTTCCCTAAAAAACAAGGAGAAATGAATTTATAAAGAGCAAAGGAAAAACGAAAGGCCATTATGGTCTTTATCTTAACAAGCTTTTTTTGTTCATTCCAAGGTTTTAAATGAACTTTAACCACCTTTGTAAATATGTGTTTATAAAATTGGTTTAATTAACACATGCACAGAGCACTTACGGGGGAGTTTGGGAAGTCATAATGGGTCTTGCTTTGACAAATATTATCTTGGAATATGTAAACATGAGTATAACCTGAAAAGCAAGTGATGTACTGCACAAGTTTTAGTTGGATCATTGTGTCCTTGTTAGATGTTCTACTTCAGGGAGGACCAATTGAAGACAAGGCAGTGAAAATGAGCAGAGATCTGTCAGAATATTGAGTATTGGCCTCAAGAAGGCCAGTTAGCTTTGCAAAGGCTGCAGGAGGAGGACACAACAGTGTTAACCTGCATAAACAGCTGCTGCAAAGGAGAAAGAGTAGTCTGTATGCTGGATGGAATGGAACAGATTTATTCAAAAAAGGTGACTTAGAATAGGCATTAAGAAAACTTGGAACAAGTTACAAAAAAAAAAAAATAACCCCCCCAAACCATAAACAAAAAAATTCCCCACTGCTTGATCTGATGCCCTGAAAAAAGACCTTTAAGAACAGGTTAAACAAATATCTGTCAAGAATTGCATGAGAAGTGATATATTGCTAGTCCAAACAGTGGATTATGTTATCTTCTGGAGTCCCGGAAGATAATATAATGATGATAAATTTCTGATAATAAATTTTTAGTACAGAATGATAGATTTTTAAGCATGGAAATAAAACTTAAATTGGGGCACATCAACTGATACTGAAAAAAAAAAAAAAGATCATCTTATGTGTTAAAGGGAGCTTGATTTTTAGTTAGTTATATGTTCTCCATGTTGGACTTTCATGAAAATGAGGAAATTTTAGTAGGATAAATGTTCACAGGAAATCTAAATTTATATTTTCATTTAGACTCTTCCAGAAATGAGTTTCGGTTTGCATGTGTATTCTGTATACTGGCAATGCATAAACAAAGTAAAAATCAGTGACCTGGTTATTTTTTTCTGACAAATAAGCAGTAAAACACAGCTTGAATTTTGGCTATCAAATAAACATAATCAGTTACTTGTAAATTATCCACAAATGAAAACTATAAAAGAGAGAGGAATTATTATTATAGGAAATATTTATTTAATGATCAGGAAGAAACCACATTATCAGACAAAACAATTCATTCCACTTGAGTATCAATCTAGTGCTTGAAAGCAGACATTTTCTTTTGGAAACTAATTTCCAGTGAATAGTGAGGAGCAGCAAAAAATGGTGACAAATAAGATCTAAAGAATGATGGAAAGGGAATAAGCAAACCTAGTCAAAAACGCTGCTAGGACAAGCAGCAGATTGTCTCAAATCTACTAAAACACTTTTTACTTGAAGTATTCATGCTAATTTGTTAGCAGTGTGTATCTAACTAGCTATTAATCTGCTGTGTTCAGAATTGTTTGTGCCTCCTGTTTTTCCATAACTGCTATCCAGTGACTGAGCCAGGCTTGCAGAACTGATTTTATAAGGATGGCAGCTGGCACAGTCTGACTTTCACTGTAAACAGTCGTTCACTTATGGATGCAAAGGTACTGTTTGGCTTATTTATGGGTCTCTGCAAGATGAGAACTTCTTGTACCTTCTTGCTAATATTTTATGTTGTTGGATCTGTTCACCTCCTTTCTGGCACAGGCTGTCCACACAGCAGTGTTGCATGCTGTGGTCAGTAGCAGCAAATAGCCAGACAGGTTTTCTTTGTAACTATCCCAATGGTATAACAGGTCTCCTTACATTTGGGTTACCTTCAGTGTGCATCGTTTCTTGCTTTTCTAATTCAAATTTTTACTGGCTGTCAAAGCAGTAAACTTCTGTGTACTGGACATAGCATGTCAATGTCTAGAGAACTAAGATGGCTTGTATTTTGGTTTCCATGTCTTCCCAAGGTGTGAGGTAGCACTGTAAGTTTGCATCATTAAATGCTTGAATTCAGCAATTCTACCTGTGATGATGGATCTAGAACCTTTTTTTTTTTTTCCTTTTAACAGAAGAGGTTAGTCACAATCTCTTGCCATGTTACAAGGAATTGCACAAAGTATTACCAATTGTTTTGGAGAAACTGCCCATTCATCCTTGGCAACAGTTTCAGAGCTGCCATTTGAACATAAGGGTCTTTCACTATTATTGTTTTCTCTCATTGGCATGGCATTAGTGAAATGATGGCAGTTTCTGGGACTCTAAATCAAGTTGAGACTTCTGTTATATCTTTATCCTCAGTAATTTCATGTAGGTTTCAAAAAATATTTTTTTTTGTTTGTATTCTGCTACATGTCAGCATCTGATAGCCTCTATATTGTTGTAATTTAACAGCATAATTTAAAAAAAAACCCCAATATGTTGGTATTTATTGTGCTGATATGGTCCTCCATGAGGAAAACTAAGTGGTTATGTCTTTAAACCAAAGCTTTGATGCAGAAACCTTGATGCCCTGACTGCTGATCTGTAGCTATTGTCAGGACTATTGTCAGATGTGCTGTATAAGCAAGACTGTATTTGATTCTTGTGTTTAGCCAGTGTGTTTCCTGAGACGGTCTCTGTACAGTGGGAATCACTATGTAGGGCAGTGTAGTTCGTTGGGGGAGTTGTTTTCCTTCTCTGTCATTCAAGTCAATATTGTTATTGTTTTGTCTAAGGGGATATGTGTTGTCGTATTTTTTTCCTCATCACAAATATGGCCTCTTTTATAAAATTGATCCACAGAAAGTCTGCTTTTTTATTAATTTGTACCTAAGTTGTATGCTGCTGTTCTTCAGCCACATCTTCTGTGATAGACATTCTTAAAGCAGTATCTTAGTTGTATCTCACCAGTGACTTCAGAATGGCTTTTTCCTGCTCACACTGAACACCCCTGGAGTTGTCAGGCATTATGCTTGTCTGTGAGCCTTCGTGAACCAGCAAGTTCTTTCTAGCTTTTCCACGGTTTGCTTGCCACATTCCCACCCCCACAATGCAATTCAGTGATAAGAGAGACCTACTGTCTTTTACTGTCCATAGTTGTCCTCCAACATCAGTGTATTGCAATAGAGTGGCTGTCAGAATTTCAGGAAGAGAGAGGAAAAAAATGGAAAACTTCATACTGAACAGAACCAAGGAATATAAGACCATAATTGCATGAAAAATCACCACTGTTTATCTGTGATTCTATAGTCCTGTGATTGCTGTGAAAAACCACTATATTTCATTTGCTTTCTAATACTTGAAGATTGCAGCAAGCTAACTGGAGTCTGCCACCAGGAAACAGGCACCACTGTGCTTTGACAGTTGTTTGGCATCCATTTGCAGCATCTTTGAGAGCAGGAAATCAGCCAGAATGTGCATTGTCAGTGGCAGGTTTTCTATTTTGGGTATGGGATCTGTATCATGAACTGAAAAGACATGCAGAAGCAGCACAAACATTTCTGGACAGCATCAGATTCTGGAAGCTGTCCATGTGTGATTCTCAATACTTTATGGCTTAATAGTGGAGTGCTGGTAGGTCTGCCAAGGTCACTGACTCATGGAAGTCTTGAAGCTGTATCTCCATGAGTCTCTGGGCTCGTTGCCATCCAAACATCCTGACCAGCACTGTGTTCTAGATCAGTGTGTGCTGAAGCCATAGATGGGCATGCAGTGCCAACAACTGCATCCAACATGAGGGTCTTGCCACCAGCAGTGGATCAGAGACACCAAATCTGTCTATGATGGATGTATTCTGGGATACCTGTGCCCCCTCCTGCTCCTTTGTAGCCATAAGCACAATCAGGCATTAAGATGATTCACATATATGCCTCAAAAGTTTATCCCTGTTGCCCCCTGCCTTTTCTTTATTTTTTTCCCAAAGTCTGTCTGTATCTCTTCTAGCACAGTAATTTTCCTTTCCCTTCTAAACACAGAGACTTGTCTTTGTTGATGCTCAATGGCAATAATCAGTATCTGGTTTAAAAAGGTTTGAAAAGTTGGTCCCCTGCAGATGCAGGCTACCTCACCTCTACCACATCACACAACTTACCTGCCTGTCCTGGCTTAGTGTTCTGTGCCCAAGATCCAGAGTTCCAAAGAGTGCATCCCATTCCAGAGTTCCCCACTGTATTCTATGTGCAGGTGCAGAGAAACACCACTGCTGTAGTAGGAGGAAGTTTGCTGGCAAGACTGTCCTTCAGGACCAGCTCCATTGGCAACTTAATCCAGAAGGGAGATCACATATCAATAGATACATGGTTTGGATATAATATGTAGAAAATATGCATCTTTTCATTGCCTCTTTCACCTTTTTAGCTTGTTGAGGTCATTGGAAGTCTTTTAGAAGTCACTTGGATCAAAAATTCTGCTTCTATTGCCTTGTGTCTGCTTCGATGACAGTTTATAGGGAGAAAGACCAAATATAA
Organism: Manacus candei; assembly: GCF_025592945.1. Lineage (NCBI taxonomy): Eukaryota > Metazoa > Chordata > Aves > Passeriformes > Pipridae > Manacus > Manacus candei. Next base: position 21,599,220 of record NW_026138066.1, on the reverse strand, counting down.
GCACAGGCCTTTAAGGTAGAAGGAAAAACAAGAAGGTATTTGGCAGAGCTATGTCCTTACCTCTGGAGTAAATGCCAAGTGAAAGTCATCAAGTATTTTTGCTCTTGCAAACCATGAGTCAGAACTGTCGGCTCTCTGTATTCTTATTTAGAAGGTATCCATATAAGCAAATACATTGAAGAACAACCCTTTTATGAACTGTTGAGTGGGAAAGGAAAAGGTGGGGATGATGATGGCAATGAAAAAAACAAGTTGCATTTCTGCAACCTAAGATGTTTCATGACTTCCTCTGGCTGGTCTGCATCACCACCTGTGCTACCAGGTCAGGTGCATTAGCCTGTGGGTCATCTCCTGCTGGTTTTGATGTCCTTTTGAGCTATATCCAACATGCATGATCCTCTGGGAGACTTCCTGTAAAACTGCTGAGTGCTCCAGGGAGTTGCCTCCCTTGTGCCTTCAGCTGAAGTAAACAGGTACCACAAGATGCTGCCTCCTGCCTTGAGGAAGGAATTGGACTTGGTGGCTGTCAGGAAGCCTGACTGTTCCAAATGCAGTGTGCCCTCTCCTGGGTTGTAGCTGGAGATCTGGTTCTCTTCCATGTCTGCTGTTTTGGTAGCACTCTTAGGATCATTATATTTTGTTTATTTTAGTAGTCTATCTTTGGCAGCCAAGAAGCAGTTGTATATAGAAACTTGACCTCTTTGCTGAAAAATAAATTGGTCTGTAGTGGGAAAACTGATCTGAGAGGGTTCTTGGAAAATTTGCTTTGCTGCTCTACAATAGATGAGTAGGGCGTGCTCTCGAAGAACTTTAAAAAATGTCTTTTGATAGGATTAGTCCTAATAAAGACCTACTAAAACAATTCTTCTGACATGGGCAGAAGTCAGGCCTGTAGTATTTCACTTTGTTATTATCCAGAAACTTTACTGTAGATATGGAAGAGACAAAGAAAGATAAGACAATAAGGTATATGAAAAAAAGAGTAATAAGGAAGGGAAGGTCAAGTAATAACAAATACTCAAGATCTAGTTGTGGACTGTGAACAAACACTAAGCTCTTAGCTTAACGTCTTTGTTTTAAAAGAAATTATATATAAGCATGATGTTTTCTTGAACACTTTGCTTTGAGTCCTTTCTGGGCTTTTAAAATGCATTAAATAGCAAGAGGATTTTTTTTCTTCCCATAGCAAGAAGCTTAGCAAGTTTTAAGAGCAGACTAATGACACAGTACTGGTATATCAGGACTAATACGTGCATTTCAGAATCTCGAAACATGTAACATTTCTCTTGGTTTCTGCAGCCAAAATCATCTTTTGTTTCTGTGCAGCCTCTCAATACAGTAAGGTCACTGAGATGTAACTCCTAGTAGAGCATTGTCAAGCTTGTGGATTTTTGTCAGCCTTAAAGGATACAAGAAAGGGAAACTTGGGGACAAGGAGAGAAAATTAAAACCAAGTTTTCTATTCCACAACTCTGTAGCCTGAATCTAGAAAGCTTAAACTCTTAAAGGGATATATCTGTGTCTACATGAAAATATATCCGCATATAATTTGTTTTCAGTTGTGGAACCCTTGCTCTTGGTATGACTTGTCTTTTTGAAATGGCTAGAGCTTTTACTATTGAATGAGACTTTCTAGAAAAATCAATTTTTCTATCCCAAGTTTTCAGTTGACTTTTTTTTAAAATAATGAACTGCAAAATGATTGGAATTACCTGTAAGCAAGATTGAAATGATGCAGTGGTACTTAAGGAATTATAGTGGATGAGAATGCACAACAAAACATAGAAAGGCACCACAGATGAAAAGCCAGTGTTCAGAAGGGCATGAAATATTTGTGGTGTTTTCCAAGTCTACATCCAGCTGTGCTGCTGTCAGATTGAACTGAAACTCCTTTTCTTCCCACTTGTAGATATTGTGGACTAGGCTGTGCCTGCACTGACTTTTATTGCAGTGCTCACATCTTTTCTGTGCATCTTCAGCACCTGAAAGTAAAAAGAAATTTAGATACTGAAATAAAGTTTTAGTTCTGTTCAAGTTGGGCCAAAAAAAAATAATGCTGTCAAAGATGATGGTTAGAAATGCAGAGTGCTGAAGTAGCTCCTGACTTTCCAAATGTTAAAATTTTATTGCTTGGTACTGACAAGCCAACTATAAATTGTAGTAATAACAATGATTTTATTTATTGGGCACCCTTCCACCATTAATGTTCTGTTAGATGGCTCACAAAAGGTATAATCTGCTGTTAATGTCTTGCTGGGAGCCTCATAAAAGAAGTAAAATATAAAGGCAGTTTAATGCTTAATGGTTTATGCTTTTCTTTCATGTTGATGTAGAAGATTACAGTAAAAAGGCCAATTTTGCATCTTCATTGAAATTAATGGAGTTTCAACAACTTATCTTGGATCAGAAACAGGTCCAAAATATGTTAATGCTTGTTCCTTAGGTTCACTTGGCTGATGCTGGAACACTCTTGATTGATTTTCAAGGTACCCCAACTGGATTAATTAGAGGAGAAAAATACTGTTTTCCCCTCTAAATTCTGCTTACTGCAAAACCTACTTGCTATAAAATGTCATGTTCCGGAGGCTCCTTTTCCCCATCTTCTGACTAAATTGCCGTTTCTTGTGCTCGTTCTTTTCATCTTTTATGTTGTTCATTAAAAATGTTACGTTTTATGCCCAGTATTGTTCACAGTCTACAAGGTTTTTATCACTTAGATAAAAGCAATCTACTTGATGCACAGCTGGTCTCCAGAGTGATCTGATTGCTTTTGTGATAGGCCTTAGACACCTAATGCTGTGCAGAGCACTTCTATAGTGTTTTCAAATAACTAAATTAAATTACTTGCAGATGAACTTGGTTTATAACAGCATATTTGAAGAAGATTTTTAGATTTATGGCCAGTCTGTTGTGTTTTCTAACATTTAATAGTGCTGTGGTCTTTGAGTGGTCTCACTGATTTCTTCAGTTTACAACTGAGATACAACTCATCTTGAGCCTGACTTTTTCTCACTTATCTGGTTGAGTGTGAGAAGGGAGAAATGCATCTTGATTCTAGAGAGGAATTGTATGCTTCTGTTTTAGTGTGGACTTTGCCTAATTGCTCTTGAGGTCTAAAAGATGATGCTGAACCTCCGCACTGGATGTGGGATACTTGGCCTACGTACATCTGTGAATTATTCTGAGTTCCTTGATGGTTCTCAGTGTCCCTGAGGCACTGGCCACTCCAGCCCCAGCTCAGGATTTCAGTGGGTAGCAGGATACTCCAGTGCCTCAATAATGAGGTGTGATGCTTAAGTTTTCCTTGCTGATTTAGCCCTAAAATGAGACTGTCTCTCCCTCAGGATTGTGCTTTTACCTTACTTGTTTGGAAACAAGCAAAAACATCTTGCTGTAAAAAGTTAGTACTTTTGCCCCATCCTCCAACATATTTTCATACAGTATCAGATTCTAATAAAGTGAACAGGAAGTTTTTAAACAAACCTCTTGTATTGTTTAGTGCACATACTGACACCACTCAACAGCTTTTCTTCTTTTAATTGAAGATTGAGTTTCTTTTTTTAAAGATGTGAACTTGCTTCCAGATGGTATCATACATAGGTGGTAACAGTCAATTGGTACCAAATACACTTTCATCTGCACTTCTCTAGGAATATATGACTTAGCTGGCTTTGCTCCCAAGATGATAAAATAATTGCAAATCCTGGGTTATTAGGCTTCATCAAATTCTAGTTAAGGTTAGCCCTGGTCACCATGTAGCCAAGCCAAAGTCATTAGACTTTTTGCTCATGGCATATGTTAAATCCCATTTAGATTTGATTAATTTTTCAGAATTTTTAAACCTATTTGCTCTAACAAGAAGTGTGTCATCCTCTGTGGACTTGGAACTGTTTTACAGAGTCTTTTCTGTGGCTTCTTAAGCACTGTCTGGCTTTGTCCACACTTCATTAAAGGCATGTAGTGGCTCAAGAGGATTAGGATAACTCAAACCCAGCATTTCTACTCCCAGTGGAAATTAATCTCTTGCAAAGAAAGCTGTGCAGATTTTGTTCCTGCTTTATTTCTTAAACTGCCTGTAGCTCTGTCATCATTTCAGGCAGTATTTAAAGACCCCAAGCGTGAGGCCTGGTATGTTAAAATATTTGATTACGGCTCTCCCTGATATAGTAATTAGGCTATATAAGACTTTATCTTTGGGCTTCTAAAATACTTCCTACAGTAGCAAAGCCTGCTGCTCTAGATTTTGCTGCAGATGTATAAAAGCTGAAAAGACTGAGATTTTGCACTGCCTGTGCATGGCACAAGGTGAGCTGCTTTTCCAAGCACTGTCCATACAGTTGGCTACCACAACCTCTAGTCATTCAAACCTTTCAAGGCCGGGTTGGGTGGGGCTTTGAGCAACCTGGTCTAGTGGGAGGTGTCCCCCATGTTGGGGGTTGGAATTACATGATCTTTAAGGTCCCTTCCAACCCAAACCATTCTGTGATGCTCAGTGGTGGTGAAAGGTCTTCTGGCAGCAGACATTTGCACACTGCTTCCAGCTGCTGTTGTAGTTCCCTTTTCCGCTTCTTTCCCTCTCCCCCACAAGAAATACTTAAAATATATCAGTAGTTCTTTAATAACTTGCAATTTTCACAGGTAGAAATGTTGTACCTACAAAGTGAATCTTGGTGACCTGGCAGGGCCTGTTGTAAGAAGCGCTGTGTCTTCAAACAAAGTGGCCATGGATATAGATTCAAAGGGGAGACTGGAAATAAGGAGGAACTATTACATGCAAGTGTTTGTACTGTTCCCAAATATGTCCAGAAAACTGAAGAGCATATATGCTATTAGTCAGCAGCAGGTGGTCCTCAATCTGTAGTGTTATCAGTGTGAGGTCCCAGCTGAACCTACCAGTGCAGTACACCTGTCATGTCCAGATGTGCCATCAGCAGTGATCAGACTAACGTGCTTCAGTTCACACTGGAGTGGCCAGTGTTCACACAAAGGAGAGCAGCAGTAGCACTGCTCTGGAGCAGTAAATTGTTGAGAATTGGTAGCTTATCATCTGTTTGTATGCCTTGCAGAACTCTTTATTTCTAATTTTGATGAAACTGAAATTAAGATTCTCCTTACCTTTCTAATCAAAAGAAGATGCCTGACAATTCCCTTTGTAATCATACTGTAAACAGCTGTGGGTAACTGTTCTTTATTTTCTTTTGTTCTTTACTTCATCTCAGTTTTCTCTGCTAATCTGTGTTACACATCACTGTACAAAGTATCAAAGAAATGGAAATACATTCAGTGTTTGCACTTAGTTTTGTTTTCTAACTAAGAAATAACTTCAGACTGTACTTTGGTTGTACCTGTTCATATTCATTTCATTTCTGGGAGTCTCCTTTCCTGAAAGTTAGCTGTACTTCTTTCTGGGTTCAGATAAAGGAGCATCTGGGAACATGGACCTTTATTGAGTTCTGTAATTTTTACAAACTTATAGAGAAAAGATAAAAGCTGAGTTTAATAAATATTGAGGTTAGACTTGAGACTCAGCTGACAATATAGTAAAGCTATGCAAACTTTTTCTTGTGAAACTTCACCAGGCACTGGGAATCATCATGTCTGAATGTGAAAGTATGATATATCATGGTTTTGACGCCAAAAGCCCCATGCATTTAATGTGGAATTTTTTTTGTATTCCCCAGCTGTAAAACATTAGGGCTGTTATTTCTCATGAGCCAGGACCTGGAGTAAGAGTAATTTATTTACCATAAATTTTCAGATTTTTTTTTTATGTGAGTCCTTCACATTTGATAAACCTCTTTCTTTCCCTTTTCTTTCCACATATAAGTATGTATATGTGTATATATATATACACATATATACACTCACACACATACACATCTTCCTTATCTCAGAAGAGGACTTCAGGTCAACATTATTTTTTTTTTCAAATGCCTTTATAATAACTGCTTTCCACTACTGCCCCAGGCACCATCATACAGGAAATGTTTCATAATTCATTCAGGATGTATGTGACTTTTTTTGTAGTTTCTCATACTGCTTTGTTTTGTTGGTTTGCTTTATAAAGAAATATTTTGACAGAGTAAGTTGCAAAGGGTTGTGGGCAAGTTCATTTTGCATCATGGCCCCCATTTAAAAAAAATACTTATTGCAGAAAAAAACCCCCAAAACCAATGAAACAAAACCCCACAAACAACAACAACAAAACCTAAAAATGCTTGTATTCAGTAGCATTTTCATTAAGGATGGTTAAGAGCTCTATAACTGTTCAGCTGTTGCCAATAGCATTTTCATATTGCACCTTCTGGGGGATACTGTCTTGCTATTTAAAAATAAATAGACTGATATATAGGCAGACACACCAAAAAGAGGTACTATTACTGACAACTCCACTATAACTTTCAGCCCGTTAACATAAAACTCCACCACTAAATCTCTCAGGGTAAACTATGCAGAGATAGAAAAGCCCCAAGGTATTAAGAGTGATTTTGATATAAATTCCAATTTTATTTTATGACCATTTTACAGCTGCTTCTAGATATCTTCTCTCATAAACTACAAGGTACAAGGCAAATGTTACCGCTTTTTTTTTTTTCTGCAGGGTTTCAGACAGTTGGTTTATTGTGACATGTTAGCAGGCTTTTCTCTGCTCTACACATTCATAAGAATGAATTTTGATGAGACTAAGCTGGCAGAAGACCCATAAAGAAGATGCGATTA